>NC_091069.1:60055161-60357983 GCF_032405125.1 Capricornis sumatraensis
CTGTAAGGGAATTCTTATTTGTTGCTGCCTGGCTCAGTGTTTTTGAAGAGCAACATGAGAGCCATTTAACATCTAGATAATAATTAAAGTGGAGAAGGAAATGGCAACCCACTCTAGTATTCTTGCCTGGGAAATCCCATGGACAGAGGAGCCTGGTGGGCTACAGTCCACGGGGAAACAAGGAGTCAGACATGACTTAGTGACTAAACAACAACAATAAACAATAATTAAAATTATATTAACAGGGGAAAAATTAATAAGCAGATCTATAGATAATTTTTCCCATGCTAATACAAGACAAATTGATTCTGTAAAGGCTGTAAAATAAAGTGTCATTGAACTAGGGAACACCAAGTATATCTGAAGGTGGGAGAAGTATTATAAACAGTAATTTCTTAAATTTATTTATTTATTTTTATTTTTGGTTCCGCTGGGTCTTCGTTGCTGCATGTGGGCTTTCTCTAGCTGCAGCGAGTGGGTTTAGTTGCTTCCTCGCAGTGCTGGGGCTTCTCATTGTGGTGGCTTCTCTTGTTGCAGAGCATGGTGTCTAGGGTGTCTCGGCTCAGTAGCTGTGGCACACGGTCTTAGTTGTGCCACAGCATGTGGACTCTTCCCAAACCAGGGATGGAACTTGTGTCCTCTGCATTGGCAAGCAGATTCTTAACCACTGGACCACCTCTGCTACAGGAAGAACCTGGGCTACTTTTCAAACTTGTCTGGATGTTTAAGAATTTTTGTGGTGAGAACTGGCAGGGGAGGAGAGGAAGCAAAAATACCAATCTCACATCTAATTCAAAGTTTCTCATGGGTCCTACTCAGCCTGGCCCATGGCTCTGGGACAAGGAGGCATGTCGGTTCCTTCACTTTTTCCTCCTTGCCCTCCCTCCTCTGTCCTACCTTCCTCCCTAATTTGGAGCCTAGGAAGAAGCAGTGGGGAGTAGGGAAAGTCTTTCATGTCTGGGGTTTGCCAACCAGACCAAGCCTGCCCTGAGTGATGGGAGGGCCAGGTGGAAACCTAGGTCAAGCCAGTACTTGGAGACAGCTGGTCCAGGCAGGTCAGATGAACTGGTGGGGCAAGCAGCAGGAAGTCACTCATTGGCATGAGCTGATTTAAATGCGGGGGCAGGAGAATCTGCCCAGGAATCTGCGGTGAGGAAACATTGTGGCATTCTTCTTTAGTAGGTGCCTCTGTTCAGGCACGGAAATCAGGAGAAGGGGCTTGGGAGAGTTATTTCATCAGCGACTCAATGAGACATGGGGGTAAAAAAGTACCAAAGACACAGAGGCAGATGGTAGGGACATGATCTGCTCTCTTCTGTCCTGATGCAGGATAGCCTTGATGCTTGTCCGCAGGCAGGTCCTTAGAGGGCAGCCCCTCCTGGAGGGACTGTGCCTCCGGCCTATACATCAGCTTTCTCTGCTAATACCTGGCAGCAGGGCCAGCACCATGCCCTCAAGAAGCATCACAAGCCACTCCCAACAAAAGCAGCGTCAGTGCCACGTGGAGACTGTAATTCCCAGGCCGATTTACATATGAGATAGTGTCAAAGCTATCTCTGACTCTAAGGTAAGCTGGGTGAGACACAGGAGCAGACTCTGAGTTCTTGGCCAGAAGGAAACAGCAGTCAGGGAAACTGGAATTACGCTTCTGTAGTTTCTTTTTTTTTTAATTTTTATTGGTGTGTAGTTGATTTACAATGTTGTGTTAGTTTCAGATTTATTGAATAGTGAATCATTTATACATATACACGGCAATCCACTAAAATATTCTTCCCTGGAAAATTCCATGGACAGAGGAGCCTGGCAGGCTACAGTCCATGGGGTCGCAAAGAGTTGGACACGACTGAGCATGCATGCGTGCATGCACTCATTTTTTAGATTCCTTTCCATATTTATTTTGTTTTTTGGCCACACCGTGCAGCATGTAGAACCTTAGTTCCCTGACCTGTGATCAAACCCATGTCCCCTGCATGGGAAGCACAGAGTCTTAACAACTGGACTGCCAGGGAAGTCCCCATTTTTACTACAGAGTATTGAATAGAGTTCCCTGTGCTATACAGTAGTCCTTATTTTCCAGTTTCTTTACACCCACACAATTGTGAGACCCAGAGTACCTTTGTTTTGTCTTTTTATGTTTAGTCTTTTAACAGCTTTATTGAGATGCAACTGACCAGTTTAAAAAAATGCACACACTGAAAGAGTACAGTCTGATCATTTTGACAAAGGTATACACCAGTGAAACTATTCCCACAATCAAGATAATGAACATTTCCATTAACCCTGAAAGTTTCTTCATGCCCCTGTGTCACCCACCTTCCCCTGACCAGCCCCCAACACCAGACAACTACTGATGCTTACTGCCCCATAAGTCAGTTTGCATTTTCTAGAACCTTCTATAAATGAAATCATACAGCATGTACTCTTCCATATTTGGCTTCTTTCAGCATAACTATTCTGAGATTCATCCAGATTGATGTGAATGTCATCAGTTTATTCCTTTTGGTGGCTGAGCAGTTTCCCACTGTGTGTGGATGTACCATGGTTTGTTTATCCATTCATTTATTGATGACATTGGGTTGTTGCCATTTTTAAAATATTTATCTTTATTTACTCATTTGCTTGCTTCACGTTTTATTTGTGGCACGAGGGATTTTTAGTTGCAGCATGTCAAATCTTAGTTGCAGGATGTGGGATCTAATTCCCCAGTCAGGTACTGAACCGGGCCCCCAGCACTGGGAGTGTCGAGTCTTAGCCACTGGATCACCAGGGAAGTCCCTGCCATTTTCAAATAATGACAAAGTTGCTATAAATACTCTTGTATGTGCTTTCGTATAAACATATGTTTTCATTTCCCTTAGATAAATAAAAACCTAAGTGGAAGGTCTGAGTCATATGGTAAATAAATGTTTAAATGAATAAACTGTCACCTCGTTTCCCAAAGTGGTTGTATCATTTTTCATTCTCACCAGTACAGTATGAAAGTTCTATTCCTCTACATATTCATCAGCACTTGGTATGGTCAGTCTTTTTCATAGCAGACATTCTTATAGGTGTGGTGTGAGGTCTAAAGAGACTAGAGTTACATGGATATCTTCTTTGGCACCAAGAACAATGCCAGTTCAGTTCAGTTCAGTTCAGTCGCTCAGTCATGTCCGACTCTTTGCCACCCCATGAATCACAGCATGCTAGGCCTCCCTGTCCATCACCAACTCCTGGAGTTCACTCAGACTCACATCCATCGAGTCCGTGATGCCATCCAGCCATCTGATCCTCGGTCGTCCCCTTCTCCTCCTGCCCACAATCCCTCCCAGCATCAGAGTCTTTTCCAATGAGTCAACTCTTCACATAAGGTGGCCAAAGTACTGGAGCTTCAGCTTTAGCATCATTCCTTCCAAAGAGCACCCAGGGCTGGTCTCCTTCAGAATGGACTGGTTGGATCTCCTTGCAGTCCAAGGGACTCTCAAGAGTCTTCTCCAATACCACAGCTCAAAAGCATCACTTCTTCAGCGCTCAGCCTTCTTCACAATCCCACTCTCACATCCATACATGACCACAGGAAAAACCATAGCCTTGACTAGATGGACCTTAGTCGGCAAAGTAATGCCAGGCCTAGGGGAAATACTTGTTGCTTGATTGATCAATCTTCTTCCAGTAAATGGAATCAGTTACTAACTGGTAGTCCTGTGGGTTAAACTGTGCCTAACCAAAGGCACAGACACAGAGACAATGAGGCACAGAAGGCAGAACATCTAGTCAAATATTAGTGAAGTAGCCGTGGGCAACTCACTCAACTTCCCAGGGGCTCATTTTCTTATCTGTAAAATGGGAAACTTTAGGATAATTGATTTGCATAAGTTTATGGTTGGTCAAAATTTTATCAGTGAATAAAGTTTTCCTCTATCATATTACAGAAATTTCATTTCTATGAGAGATGCAAATTTCCAAATATTTTAAGGACTGCATCAGATGCAAAAGCAGAGAATTTGAATATTTTTGAGTATTTTTTTTTAACCAGGAAACTCACCTTTTGTGGGATTTCCACAACTACCTTATAAGGAGAGGTACACCATTTCAGATGCTAGAAAACATCAGTCTGTTAGACTCCAAAGCCCAGGTTCTCTTTCCTGCAGTAGAAAGTGAAGGAACTAGTTCTCTACAGATGCATTAATCACTCAGGACCCCTGCCTATGTGAAACCTGTCCGCCAAAGCTGAATGGAGTTGTAGTTTCCCAATAATCTCCTCAATCATTCTCAACCCAATCCTTAACACAAATAGTTTCACCAGGCCTAGAGACAAAGTTGTTGAGGATTTAAAAAAAGAAGAATGTGTTACGAATGAATTTATATGCAACATAGAAATAGAGTCCCAGACATAGAAAATAAACTGATGGTTACCCAAAGGGAATGGGTGAAAGAGAAATAAATCAGAAGTTTGGGATTAACATATACACTCTACCGTATATAAAATAGGGGCTTCCTTGGCATCTCAGCTGGTAAAGAATTCACCTACAATGAAGAAGACACTGGTTCAATTCCTGGGTTGGGAAGATTCCCTGGAGAAGGGGTAGGCTACCCACTCCAGTATTCTTGGGCTTCCCTGGTGGCTCAGACAGTAAGGAATCTGCCTGCAAAGTGGGAGACCTGAGTTTGATCCCTGGGTTGGGAAGATCCCTTGGAAGAGGGCAGGGCAGCCCTCTTGCTGCCTGGAGAATCCCCACATCGAGGAGCCTGGCATGCTGCAATCTATGGGGTGGCAAAGAGTCAGACACAACTGAGCAACTAAGCACAGCATAGCATATATAAAATAAGGACCTACTGTAAAGCACAGGGAACTATACTCAATATTTTTTTTATTTTGTCTTGGGGTATAGCCCATTAACAATATTGTGATAGCTTCAGGTGAACAGTGAAGAGATTCAACCATACATACACATGTATCCATTCTCCCCCAAACTCTCCTCCCATCCAGGCTGCCAGATAACATTGAGCAGAGTTCCCTGTACTATACAGTAGGTCTTTGTTGATGGTTATCCACTTTAAATATAGCAGTGTGTACATGTCCATACCAAAATCCCTAACTATCCCTCCCCCCACCCCACCCCCACCCCCCAGCAACCATGAGTTCATTCTCTAAGTCTGTGAGTCTCTTTCTGTTTTGTAAGTCACTTCATTTGCATCGTTTCTTTTTAGATTCCACTTGTAAGGGATGTCATACAATATTTCTCCTTCTCTGACTTACCTCACTCAGTACAACAATCTCTAGGTCCATCCATGCTGCCACAAATGGCATTATTTCATTCTTTTTACTGGCTGTATATGCAATGCATTTAATAATCTATAAGGGAAAAGAATCTGAAAAAGGATAGATAGATATTTAACTGAACAACTTTGCTGTACACTTGAAACTAACACAAAATTGTAGATTAACTATACTTCAGTAAATATAAAAAATCAAAAAAAATTTAAATTGTAATTAAAATAAAAGATGAAGAATGTGGTTCACCTCAGCTCCACTGGACAGAGCACAGCGTGAGCAGCAGAAAGGCCAGCCCATACTGTTCTTCACACCTGGAGAACTCAGGAGTCCACCATATTTCAGGAGGGCCACAGACAAGCTGAGTCTTCACTGAGGAGAGAAACCAGCTCAGTGAGGGGTCTGAGAGACAAGCTATGTGAAGAGAACTCAGAGAAAACTTGGCGGGGGTGCGGGGGGGGGGGGTGCATAAGATCAATGTCATCACCTTCCTCAAGAGCTCTGCTGTGGTGTCATAACTTCCATGCATCTTTTCAGATATATCTTGGATCAACAGCTGGGACTCACAGAGGTGCTTACAGGCTTTAGTTCATTCACCAAAAGCAAGAACATTCTACTAGCAGAGCTGTCCAGTTGCAGAGTGGGCGGCTTCACTAAGTTTGTTGTTGTTTGTTGTTTTAGTTGCTAAGCTCTGTCTGATTTTTTGCGACCCCATGGACTGCAGCCCTCCAGGCTCCTCTGTCCATAGGATTTCCCAGACAGGAATACTGGAGTGAGTTGCCATTTCCTCCTCCAGGGGATCTTTCCAACCCAGGGATTGAACCCGCATCTCCTGCATTGCAGGCACATCCTTTACCACTGAGCCATCAGGGAAGCATGCTTCACAAAGCTACAAGTACCCCCATCTCTCAAATCACCCTAGTCTTTGCAAGAAATGCAGGTGAAGGTACTAACTTCTACCATGAGGAAGAGTTGGACTAGGAAAACAGTTCCAAAATTCTAAGAAGTAAGGTATGGTCGATCACATACTAGGAGTTTTCTAAGGTCTCTGCTTAATGAAACTCAAGAACTGAGACAGGAAATGTCAAATTAGACATTAAGAGATTGCATTAAGACAAGGCAAGCGGATGGAAATGAAGTAATGAGTTCTAGGGCCTGGCTCAATTATAGTGATGAGGGCTGAGAAAGAAGATTTCCCAGAATATTAAGTAAGGCTAAACATGGGCCCAGGCCAACTGGAGAGGAGTAGTCTGGAGGGACTTTTATCCAATGATCTGCTACCCAAAAAACTACCAACATATCCAATGAAAAGAGGTATACCCACCCCCTTCAGAAGCCCAGAAGAGAAAAACCCCAAGGGCTGAAGGCCAGAGGAAGATCTCTTTGTAAAATTTTCATAAGCAATTGGGGAAGACTTTTCTTTAATGTTTTAAATGTTTTTCTTAGTATAACAAAAGTAATATATGTTTGTGGTTGAAATATTTTAAATAAAGAAAAGCACAAAGAAGAAAATTTAAAATATCTGTAATCCAAAATTCAGAATATTTCTGTTTGTGACATACTGGTATATATCCAGCCAGTCTTATTTGTTTTTATAACATGGGATCATAAATACTGCTCAGGAACTGAAATGCAGACCAAAAGGGAAAAAACATATTTGCTTCAATGGAGTCAATGAGTTTACATTATTATTTTATAAAGGAGTTTTAAAAAGTAATAATAGGGACTTCCCTGGTGGTCCAGTGGCTAAGACACTGTGCTTCCAATGTAGGGAGCCTGGGTTCAATCCCTAGTGAAGGAACTAGACCCCACATATCACAGCTAAGAGTTCACTAGCCCCATCTAAAGACCCTACATGCCACAACCAAGACCCAGAATTATGTAAATATCTGCCTTTACTTTCTTCTCATAATTTTATGATTTTTTTTTAATGTCTATGCCTTTCATTTATTTGGAACTGAACTTTAATTTGGAGGCTTTCCTGGAGGTTCAGACAGTAAAGAATGTGCCTGCCAATGCAGGAGAGCCGGATTCAATCCCTGGGTTGGGAAGATCCCTTGGAAAAAAGAATGGCAACAACCCACTCCAGCATTCTTGCCTGGAGAATCCCATGGACAGAGGAGCCTGGTGGGTTATAGTCCATGGGGTCGCATAGTCTGACATGACTGAGAGACTAGCACTTTTTGGCATGGAGAAGGCAACCTTTTCATTTTTTCAATGGATGATTCCTTTCTGAACCGCATTCATTCATTAACATAAGCATTCCCCCACTGCTTTTAAATACTGAAAGTTTACCTTTGAAGTGGAGTCCACCACATTTCAGGCTACATTTCAGGAAATTTTTTTTTTTTTTAATTTTAGACTGAGACTCAGAAGATCCTGTCTGCTCCCTCAAGCCTATGAGACAGAGAATACGTCACTTCCTTTTTTTTCCCTTTATTTCTATGAATTCCTTCTTTGCAAACTCTACAAGGAAAGGCCACTGGTTCCGTTTTATAGAAATTCTCAGGACCACAGACAAAGCAGAACTAAGTAAAATGGGGAAATATGGGAAATGGTTTCTATAGGTGAAGCCCACCTCATGTGACTCAAACTGTCTAGCGCGTAAATCATTATTTTCCTCCCCAAACCATTTCCTCCTCCAGACTTCTCCAATTCTATTGTCCAGATTGATGTCACCATAGAGTCCTCGTTCTCTCTCAAACACCCAGGACCCATCAGGGTCCATTCCTCCTGCCCCACTTGGGCCTCTCTGATCCATTTTCTCCGTCCAGTCCCATCACGGCTTCCCTCTGCCCATCCTTCTGTCACTTTTCACCTGGAGGAGCAGACTGAGCTTCTACCTTCACTCACTGCCTGTGCTAATAACTGTCAGAAATTTCCCCAATGCAGCATTGCTCTGCTCCAAACACTCCAGGGGTTCCTTCTTGGTCATAAACGGAAGTTCAGATATTATAGTTAGCGATGCCCACCACAACTTGGGAACCCCACCCGCCTCTTCAGTCTTTTCTCCTTGCTCTGACACAAGCTCTCAGTTGATCTCTTCAACATTTCGTTATTTCTCTCCTCTTTTACCTTCAGTCTCAGCTGGATTTAAGGACTATTTATCCAAGTATTGACTAAAGCCTGACAGTGCCCAATGTTAATTTCTAACATTTTAAATTACATTGTACCTTAATGCTCATGTATTTACTTTTCTCAGTGGGTTAATAAGGCTTCCTAGTTGACACAGTGGTAAAGAATCCACCTGCCAATGCAGGAGATGCAAATTCCATCCCTGGTAAGGAAGATCCCCTGGAGGAGAATATGGTAACCCTCTTTGGTATTCTTGCCTGAAAAATTTCGTGGACAGAGGAGCCTGGCAAGCTACAGTCCACAGGATCAGAAAGAGTCAGACATGACTGAGCACAGCCCTGCACAGCAGTGGGTCAGTAGCCCTCACAAAGCACAGTTCTCAGGCCCAGCCTAAAACCTTGCTTTCTCCAAGTTCTTCTTTTAAGAGACATCAATATCTGCAAGGTGCACTATATTTGGTCCTGGAAATTTTGCATGGAAGATTTTATCAAATCGCTTTCCTCTAAGCCACGAAAAGGCGGGGGTAGAAAGGGCTGGAACAGGTCAGAACAAGCTAGAAGGAGCAATGAGTAACACCGCAGGAGAGCTGATGGCTTCAGCTGCACTGTGCCCTGTTCCCTGTGGATGGACCAGAGCTGGCAGCTCCTCTGACTCCCAGGGACTCACACTCTCTATGCTTTCCCTAGTTCCTTGGCTTCCCGTTTACTCTTTCCACCCTTTCCCGGGCACCTGCCTCTGACCACCAGCTGCACCTCAGAGCCTCTCACCCTTTCTCAAGGCTTGCACTGCTAAGGATTCCACATCACCGTCTCCAGCCCATTGGCTCTTTCTGAGCTGTAAACACATGGCCCCAACTCCCACTGGCTTCAGTCAGGGGCTCCCCCACTCCACAGCCTCTTTTGCAAGTCTGTTACCATTTATCTTAGAACACAGTGCTGTAGTTATTCCTCACTGCTCCTTCCACAGTAGGGATAACTGTTAATAAAATACATCAGCCATCCGAGGGGCCATCTTCCTCACATCCCCTGTCTATCAAGTCTTGTAGGTTTTACCTTCTATTAACCCAAATACACCCTTTCTCTCTACCTCCACTGCCAGGACCCACGTCAGAGCCATCCTCATCTCTTACTGGGAGGATTCAGTAGCTTTCTCCCCTTATTTGCTTACTCCAGTTTAAACACAATACAGATCTTTTAAAAAATACAAACCTGATTTTACCTGCTCAAAACATCTCGATACTGCCTTCAGGATAAATCCGATGTCCTTAATGTGTTTACAAGGCTACCAGTCATGACCTGGCCCTGCCAACCCCTTCACCCTCATGTCAGGCCACTTAAAATCCCCTCACTCTTTTGGCTTCTGCCAAGGTGGCCCTTTTTTCAGTTTCTCTAATACACAATAGTCCCTCTAGATTTGAGGCCAACATGCATGCTGTTCTCATTGCTCAAGATGTGAATCGCTTTCCCTACACCTACCTGCACATTCATCAGGATAAATCCTCCTCTTTCTATTCATTACATTGTTTCCCTTTAAGAATAGATTCAGTTCTCCCCTCCCCCACCTCATATATATCTCTAGCATCCCACATGACAGCTTTCTTGATAACCAGCCACAACTGTGATCATGTGTGCAAGATATGGTTTCCGGCTAGCAGAAATTATCCATGAGGTTGTTTGGGGGGGCGGGGCAGGGGAAAGGGAGGGGTTTGGCTGTGCCATGCAGCTTGTAGCATCTCAGTTACCTGACCAAGGACTGAACATACACCGTTGGCAGTGAAAGTTCAGAGTCCTAACCACTAGATTGCCCGGGAATTCCCAGGACCATGTTTCTCTTAATCACTCTCTGGCTTCAAACAGGTTCCCAGATCAAAGATACCCAACTTCAATGAATGAATGAACTGATAACCTTTAATAATTACTTCAGCCTACTGTACCCAGTCTAGACAAGCTTGCATTCAACTTAGAATTCCTTTGACTGTAACCTAATCTCTTACCAGCCACATTTGACATTCCCTGCAGCAAATCTATGCTTTCCATTCTGTGTCCAGGAGGTAATAGGGCTAGGAAAGAAAGGTCCTAATTCCATGGATGGAAGAGGCGGAATAAATCCCAAAGCGGGAATAGCTTGAGCAAAGGTGGAAAGATGGGAGAATGTGGGACATTTGGGGAGAAGGAAAAGGAAACTAGTAGTAAACTGAACTCTCTGGAGGTGGGAGGAACCTACTGTATGGCACAAGGAAGTCTACTGGGCAATAGTACTGGAGTGGGTTGCCATTTCCTTCTCCAGGGGATCTTCCCAGCCCAGGGCTTGAACCCAGGTCTGCCGCATTGTAGACGGACACTTTACCATCTGAGCCACCAGGGAAGTCTACTTAATGCACCTCAGTTCAGTCACTCAGTCATGTCCGACTCTTTGCAACCCCATGAATTGCAGCACGCCAGGCCTCCCTGTCCATCACCAACTCCTGGAGCTCAATCAGACTCATGTCCATGGAGTCAGTGATGCCATCCAGCCATCTGATCCTCGGTCGTCCCCTTCTCCTCCTGCCCCTAATCCCTCCCAGCATCAGAGTCTTTTCCAATGAGTCAACTCTTCGCGTGAGGTGGCCAAAGTACTGGAGCTTCAGCTTTAGCATCATTCCTTCCAAAGAAATCCCAGGGCTGATCTCCTTCAGAATGGACTGGTTGGATCTCCTTGCAGTCCAAGGGACTCTCAAGAGTCTTCTCCAACACCACAGTTCAAAAGCATCAATTCTTCGGCACTCAGCCTTCTTCACAATCCAACTCTCACATCCATACATGACCACAGGAAAAACCATAGCCTTGACTAGATGGACCTTAGTCGGCAAAGTAATGCACTATGGTGACCCAAATAGGAAGGAAGTCCAAAGGGGAGGGGATATATGTGTAAGTATAGCTGATTCACTTTGCTGTATGGTGAAAAACTGACACAACATTGTAAAGCAACTACACTCCATTAAACATTAATTTTAAAAACTGATTGGTGTTTCCTGACTGCAGATGCACTAGAAATTTGAAGTTCACTGGGGAGAATGAGTGGTTTCAAGTTCTGTGTATAATAAATGACTCAATATTCCTCCTTTTAGTAGCAGAACTATACGTTAAGCTAATGTGCTAACTGATTAATAAAAATCTCAAGATAAGAGTTAAATAAATAAATAAACTGCACACTCTTACAACCTCATTTACTCTTTCCAAAATTCCTAAAGAATTACTAGCCCAGTTTTATAGATAAGGCAACTAAAGCTGTAAAAGTTAAGGAATTTGCCCAGGGCACAGTGGGCTTCCCAAGTGGCACTAGGGGTTAAGAAGCTGCCTGCCAATGCAGGAGACAAAATGCAGGATCAAACTAGTAGGTTTGATCCCCGGGTTGGGAAGATCCCCTGGAGGAGGAAATGGCAACCCACTCCAGTACTCTTGCCAAAAGAATCCCATGGACAGAGGAACCTGGCGGCTATAGTCCATAGGGTCACAAAGAGTCAGACACAATTGAGCACACACATAGTAGGGGAGACAGATATGAAATGTCTTTATGCTTTTACTTACATTATTTCCTCAGCTTGTACTGTCCATTCTCCACTATCTAGATCTAATTCTTTGAGACACAGCTAAAATCAGCCCTCAGAGGTCCTGAAAGTGAAAGTCGTTCAGTCGTGTCCGACTCTTTGTGACCCCATGGACTATATAGTCCATGGAATTCTCCAGGCCAGAATACTGGAGTGGGTAACCTTTCCCTTCTCTAGGGGATCTTCCCAACCCAGGGATCAAACCCAGGTATCCTACATTGCAGGCAGATTCTTTACCAGCTGAGTCACAAGGGAAGCCCAAGAAAACTGGAGTGGGCAGCCTATCCCTTCTCCAGCAGATCTTCCCAACCCAGGAATCGGACCTGGGTCACCTGAATTGCAGGAGGATTCTTTACCAACTGAGCTTCAGTAACTCCTTTCCCATCTATCTGCTTCTGTCCTATTACAGCGCTTCTTTTATTCTGCTTGTCCTGTCAGCATCTGCACAGGTCTTGCCCACAAGTTCCAAGCCTGTTAAGGGCCAATGGAGTTCTTTTTCACCTCTTTCATGTGGCTTCCAATACAATGCCTTACACAGGATGGATCTGTGAAGCAGGTTGTCAAGAGGGCTCCAGCAAGGTTTCATGAAAGTGTGCTCCATAGAATCACCTGCTCTCCTCTGCCTCCAGGTCCTCCTGCTGAGTCCAGGCTCTCTTAGGTTGCCCCTTCTCTCCCAAGAGAGTCATAGTGCTTTGAGCAGCCCTGCAGAGAATATAGTGGTCTACTGAGGACAGCACTGGATGGAAGGAGGAAATTAAGATCATATTTATTTCTTAGATGTTCTTTTATCATTTTTCAAAATACTCCAACAATTATTCAGCCTTTCAAGCTCAGAAACCTAAACTTCCTTTTCTTGAGGGTAATAAGGATTCAGATGGTCCTCTGTGTATACCAAGCTTTCTAGAAAACGATCCTGAGTCATCGTCACTTAACAGATAGAGTACAACTGCCATTTCCTTCCAATTTATCAGCAACTGTTATGTACTTCTGTCCTAGAAAAGGAACTTATTTCTATTTATATTCAGAGTGACAAATCAAATTTGCCATTGGAGTCATGAAAAATATACATACATATATCTCTTTGTGATTCAACTGTATGTGTGCCTGAGAAAGATTTGACCAAAGCATAGTGTGGAATGAGTCCAGTGTGGGCTCTACACAGTGGAATGTAACATTTCAAGAGCACAGAGGTGCCATGGTCGTGTTCAGGGTAGTCAAGAAATGTGGAATGGACAGTTTGGGCTAGAAGTCCGTACAGTCATTCAGTAAAACTTCCTCCTCTTATAGATAAGGAAAGCCTGGGGAATGTGTGGTAATTGCCCAAGGTTATCAACTGGTTAGGGACAGAGTCAGAACCAAGATCTCTTGCCTCTCCCACCTCCCTGTCTGCCACACCTGCCACTCCACTCCCTGGGCCACAATTGCTCTTATCAAGGGAGCATTCTCTCCAGCTTCCATGAGTTCATACCAAAGGGAGGGAGGAGAGAATCATGTGCTGAGCATGGAACCTTTGCGATTTAACATTTGCATGCATAATAAGCTGTATTCAGTGCTTATACTGAGTTGGCCCAAAAGTTTGTTCAGGTTTTTACCATAGCATTGTACAGAAACACCCAAACAAACTTTTGGGCCAACTCAAAAGTTTTGTTGATGAAAAAATGCTTTGAAAAACTGTAAAGTATCATATACAGGTTAGAGTTTTAATGTAATTATTATATGTTTCGATTCTGGGATGTTAATTCAACTTTATCATTGGCTATTTTACTTTCACAGTTAATTGATCTTTATATCTGAAGTTGAAACTCAGCCAAAATGAAAACATCTGATTACATTCTTGATTGACCTTAGCGGAACAGTCATCTCCCAGAGGTTGAAGAATGTAAGACAGAAGAATTCTAAGACACACTTTTGTCCAAGGAGGAATTGACTGTATGAAAGAGGAGTTTTGAGGAAAAGTATATGTCATCTTGGAGAAGGCAATGGCGACCCACTCCAGTACTCTTGCCTGGAAAATCCCATGGATGGAGGAGCCTGGTAGGCTGCAGTCCATGCGGTCGCTAAGAGTCGGACACGACTGAGCGACTTCACTTTCACTCTTCACTTTCATGCATTGGAGAAGGAAATGGCAACCCACTCCAGTGTTCTTGCCTGGAGAATCCCAGGGGCGGGGGAGCCTGATGGGCTGCCGTCCATGGAGTCGCACAGAGTCAGACACGACTGAAGCGACTTAGAGTTTGTGACAGAGAAAGGAAGGATGGTCATACATAGTAGTAGTCAGAATAGGTTAAGTTATACCTGGGTAACAAATAAGTCCTAAAATGTCAGTACGGTTAACACTAATGCAGACTGTTCTAATCTCAGGCTTTTTCCGCCCACACCTCATGCATCTGTGACCACACCCTCTGGAACACATGACCTCCGAAGTTGCTGCATCAGAGGAACTTGGCAATGACGGTGGTGAACACTGGCCCTTGATTGCATCAGCCTAGAGATGTGACAAGTCCTGTCTCACTTCCTGCTCACAGGGCACTGGCTGGACAAACTGTGTATCTAATCTGACTGCAAGAGAGACCAGAAAATAAAGACAGACACTTATTAATTAACCCCAGAAATGAGACAAATATTTGATGAATATGGTCTACCAGATACATATTCCCTAAATCCCAGGAAAGCAAATATGAAAGTGCTTGGAGTATCTCATTTGTATGAAACAAATAGATTCATGGCTTGAAAAAAAGAAAGACTGAAAGGAAATGCACCAAAATAGTAATAATGAATATTTCTAGTTATTCAATTCAAGAGGGGGTGTATTTTCTTCATTTTTTAAAAATTTCCCTGGCAATATTTAATCTGCATGTTTAAAAGTAATACAAGCTTTTTTTTTAACTGAGAAACAAGTTCAGACCAGAGATAAACATGACTACTATGAAAAAATGACTCAAAAGAAAATGAAATTACTTAAAAATGCAGTTCTAACTAAGCAGTCACAATTAGCCAGAAAGAAGAAAATGAGAAACAGGCCCAAACATGTCTGTTGCCACACAGGAAGCTTTCTGATGAGCTCTGATTTCTATAGCTTGTCTGTGAAAGAGAGAAAAAGGGACACAGAGTCAAGAGAGAAGGGAAAGAGGGGACACAGGCCTATTTAGCACCACCACAAGAGAAGAATGAAAGGAAATTTAGAAACAAGAAAGCACATACATTAGGGAACAAATAAGCTTTATGCAAAGCGAGAAGATCACAGCTAAATAAGGATTTGCTGACCAATCATGAAACTGTCCCTTCCTGACTCTGACAACTTGAATTTCTCCATCTGGAGAAAGTCACAGCCACCCCTCTTCTCTCTGAGTTCTCAGAGTAACTGCCCAAAGTTTCAGTTCAGTTCGGTTCAGCCGCTCAGTTGTGTCCGACCCCACGGACTGCAACACACCAGGCTTCCCTGTCCTTCACCAACTCCCAGAGCTTGCTCAAACTTATGTCCATTGAGTCTGTGATGCCATCCAACCATCTCATCCTCTGTTTCCCCCTTGTCCTCCTGTCTTCAATCTTTCCCTGAATCAGGGTCTTCTCATCAGGTGGCCAAAGTATTGGAGCTTCAGCTTCATCATCAGTCCTTCCAATGAATATTCAGGATTGATCTCCTTTAGGATTGACTGCTTGGATCTCCCTGAAGTCCAAGGGACTCTCAAGAGTCTTCTCCAACACCACAGCTCAAAAGCATCAGTTCTTCAGTGCTCAGCTTTCTTTATGGCCCAACTCTCAGATTCATACATGACTACTGGAAAAACCATAGCTTTGAAGATACAGACCTTTGTTGGCAAAGTAATGTCTCTGCTTTTTATATGCTGTGTAGGTTGGTCATAACTTTGCTTCCAAAAAATAAGCGTCTTTTAACTTCATGGCCGCAGTCACCATCTGCAGTGATTTTGGAGCCCAAGAAAATAAAGTCTGTCACTGATTCCATCGTTTCCTCATCTATGTACCATGAAGTGATGGGATCGGATGCCATGATCTTAGTTTTTTGCTCAAAGTTTACCCAAAATTAAATGGGTAAAGAGCTTAGTGGGGCCAACACAAGGCCCTGTCTGATGGGTTCTTGCTTTCCTTCCCCTCTAATTTCACCACCTTCTTAGGTCCCTTCCCCCCATCAACTCTAGGCTCCAGCCTCAAAGCCCTACTTTCATTTCATCATTTGACCCCCACAGCCTTTGCTCTGCCAGGAACGTTCCCTCTTCCCTCCCCCACTGAACTACCCACTTCCAGTCTCAGACTAGCTCTTCTGTTCAATGCTCTCACAACACTTTTATCTCAGTTTGTATAAAGCTGAGCACCGAAGAATTGATGCTTTTGAACTGTGGTGTTGGAGAAGACTCTTGAGAGTCCCTTGCACTGCAAGGAGATCCAACCAGTCCATTCTGAAGGACAGCAGCCCTGGAATTTCTTTAGAAGAAATGATGCTAAAGCTGAAACTCCAGTACTTTGGCCACCTCATGCAAAGAACTGACTTATTGGAACAGACGCTGATGCTGGGAGGGATTGGGGGCAGGAGAAGGGGACGACTGAGGATGAGATGGCTGGATGGCATCACTGACTTGATAGATGTGAGTTTGAGTGCACTCCAGGAGTTGGTGATGGACAGGGAGGCCTGGCGTGCTGCGATTCATGGGGTGGCAAAGACTCAGACACGACTGAGCAAATGAACTAAACTGAACTGAACTGAACTGAGGGGATTATCAATGAATGCCTTTACTGTCAGCTTCCAGGAGAGTAGAAAACATAGATGGTTTTGCTCACTGAATGGAATCTCATTTTGTTAATTCCTTTTCCACATACTGGTGAAACACCATAAAGAGATTTTTTTCTTAACCTAAACTTTCTTTATCATAGAGCCAGGGTCAGATTTCCCTAGCGGAACAGTGGATGAGAGTCTGCCTACCAATGCAGGGGACGTGGGCTGGATCTCTAGTCAGGAAAGATTCCACATGCCTCAGAGCAGCTAAGCCTGTGTGCAACAACTACTGAGCCCATACTCTAGAGCCAGCAAGTCGCAACTAATGAGCCCACATGCCACAGCTGCTGAAACCCGAACGCCTAGAGCCTGTGTTCCACAAGAAAAGTCCCCGCTCCCTGCAACTAGAGAAAGCCCACGTGCAAGTGGCAACAAAGACCCAATGCAACCAAAAATAAAATTTAAAAGAGTCAGTAGCACTAGATAGTAGGATATTTTGAACTAGAAATCAAGAAAAAGTTTTCATTTTTCCTTCCCATTCTCATAATGAACTCTCCGTGTGACCTTGGGACTTTGATACTTTCCCTCTGAGTGACTTCCTCTTTGATTGAGTAAGAGTTTAGAGTGTCTGCAGTGCATCCTTCTCCAACATATCTTTCTAGGTCCTTTGATAGACTAACAGGACAAAGCAGAAAAAAGTAGACATCAACAAGGGCAAAGTAAAGGAAGAGGTCACACTAAGAGAAAGAGAGTCCCTCGTGATTGAGTGAAACTCAGCTCTGGACTCTGAATCCTGTTTCAGCAATCTGGTAACCTCGAAGCCTTAGATAGACTGCTTCAAGTCTCTGGAGGGACCTTGACTTCCTCTTCTGTAAATGTGATAGAGTACTGACCTCATACCACCGGTGTGATTAGAGAATTAAAGGAGATAGTGTAGTATAACACCCAGAACATCAAAAACAAGGTTACCTGTTAGGTCCTTTCCTCTTTCCCACTAACTGGAATTTAAAAGCAGATTATAGGAGTGGGAAGTGGGAGGGAGGTTCAAGAAGGAGGGAATATACATATACCTAGAGCAATGGCATATACGAGGCCATGGCATCCCACTCCAGTACTCTCGCCTGGAAAATCCCGTGGACAGAGGAGCCTGGTAGGCCACAGTCCATGAGGTCGTGAAGAGTCGGACACGACTGAGCGACTTCACTTTCACTTTTCACTTTCATGCATTGGAGAAGGAAATGGCAACCCACTCCAGTGTTCTTGACTGGAGAATCCCAGGGACGGGGGAGCCTGGTGGGCTGCCATCTATGGGGTCGCACAGAGTCGAACACGACTGAAGTGACTTAGCAGCAGAGCTGATTCATGTTGATATATGGCAGAAGCCAACACAATACTATAAAACTATTATCGTCCAATTAAAAATAAATTTAAATTTTAAAAAAGCAGATTACAACTACATAGGGCATCAGTTAAAACAAAAATCTCTGCATGTGATGGTTTCTGCACACTTTATTTCTCTGAAGAGGCTTTTCATCTCTTAAAAAGAAATCATTGCATTCCCCCATAATTCACAGAGAGGACTTACGTTTCTCTCTTATTCCAGAGACCCTGTTACATCCCACTATTTGCAATGATTTTAAAGTTGGTCCCCAAGATGCATATAGATGTTTCCCATCTTCATGGTACAAAGGCAAGAGCATCACTAAAGCCCCCAGCCAGACTCTACCAGGACTAGGTACTCAAGTACACTCATCACCTTCACCCCTTTGTTGTATTTCAAAGAAAAAAGTGAGATTTCACTGGAGAAGAAGAGAGGGAAGCTATTTCAAACATTTCCTTGTTTATTTTCATTTTTATTTTTTTTACAAAGAACCCCAGAATCACTGAATGATAGGCTGTTTAAAGCAGAAAAGACCTTTAAGAACAATCCAGTTCAGCCCTGTCACTTGGCGTTGGTGGTGATAAGAGATAAGCATCTATCTATATGCAGTGGGAAGAGAAGCTTGGGCTTGGAATCAGAAACTTGAGTTCGGGTGCTGCCTCTGCTGGTTTTGTGACTGTAGGTTGGTCACTTAACCTCTTCAAGAGTCCTCAGCTGTTAAAGGGGGTGGTGATCCATATCTCTCATAGGTAAAGTGGGGAGTCAGTGAGACTGCCCGGGTGAGAGCTCTTTGTGAACTATGTAAAGCAGTTTCCAAATGAAAAGCATCACCGTGACTTTTTGGACCCACAGCCTTCAAGCTCGTAAAGCGTATCCACTCACCAACCAAAATACTACATCATCTATCCCACATACCTAATTTTGTGAATCATGAAAGAAAATATACCGATGCCCAGCAAAATACATGCCACAGAAGAAGTGAGCCATAAAATTTTTTAATGATGTATGTAAATAGGACTAAAGAAGGATTATTGAAGTCTCCTCAGAATCAAGAAATGAGTATAACATGAAACCACCCAAAGTCCCAGTCTCAGGACAACCTCCAAACACTCTTGGGGTTCCGTAGGTTTCTCTCTCTGTTTCTGAGAAAGAGGGGTTCTGATGCTGAGACTTACTCACAAGTCAAGTTTTGTTCACATTTACAGAAAAGCAGGTTCCCCAAAACAAAGCAAGGACCTCTCACTTTCTAAACCCCACCCACATTTTTGTTCTTTCTTTGAAAACTGGTTTCAAGGAAAGTCACGTCCTAGAAAAAGACTCCAACCACAACTGGCTGACTAGAAAAAACGTTCAAATCCCCCTTGAGAAATTTAACAGCCACATTTGAGGAATTTTCTACAACAGAGATGTGCCATCGGCCAGGATGGGCGTTGCCACTGCCGGCACAACCAAGGGTATTTTCCTGGATTACCAAAGAGGTGGTTTGCATCCCTCCCAGAAACTGGGTATCTTCAGGGTTTCAGTGGAGGCGTTCGCCTGAAAATGTCCTCCCTATCGGAGTTTCCAATTATTATTTTCATAAGAACGATATTTTCTTCAGTGAACTGAAGTGTTACAGTGATGACTATACAGGTTCCCAGGAACAGAAGCCATCATTAGCGCTGTTATTATTTTTGTTTAGTCGCATCTCCATAGCAGCCCACGTTCACAATGTGCTTTGCAATTGTTTCTTAGTAATAGTTCTCACAAGATCTGTAGGAGGCAAGAGGGGGTGATCGGAGCTAAGATTTCTGTGTTGCCTGAAGGGAAGCACGTGCACGCGTGTGTGCTCAGTCATGTCCGACTCTCAGCGACCCCATGGACGATAGCCTCCCAGGCCGTTCTGTGCATGAGACTTCCCAGGCAAGAATACTGAAGCAGATTGCAAGTTCCTTCTCCAGGGGATCTTTCCAACCAGGGATCAAGCCCACGTCTTCTTTACCACTGAGCCACCAGGGGATCCCAAAGGGAAGCACAGATGTAGAGAATCCGCTGCCATCACTGTCCACAAAAGGATCCCTCCTGAGATCCCCAAGCTGGACCCCAGCCTGGTCCTACATTTACATTGCCTGCATCCAGGACTGACTTCCCTGGTGACTCAGATAGTAAAGAATCCACCTGCAACTCAGAAGACCTGGGTTCAATCCCTGGGCTGGAAAGTTCCCCTGGAGGAGGGCGTGGCAACCCACTCTAGTATTTTTGTCTGGAGAATCCTCATGGACAGAAGAGCCTGGTGGGCTACATTCCATGGGGTCACAAAGAGTCAGACACAACTGAGCGACTAAGCACAGCACAGCACCCAGGATACCATTTATTTCTGTGGCTCTTGTTTATAACTATTAAAACACCAGATCTATGACCAGAAGGAACTGAACTGGGCTACAGAATCAGAACCAGAGACTTTGCACCTAGGACAGACCTTGATGATCACAAAATCAGCCTCATCATTTACAAGTAACAAAACCAAACAGCATACCTTACTCACACTTTACTTCTGGTTCTGAGCTTTTCGTGCTTTTCAATAACATGTTGCACTTTGGTGCCTTGTCTTTCTCTCTTTAATTTTTTAAAAAATTCCTCCTTGACTCTCCCCATCCATTTCCTTTATTTAAAATTAGGTGGCTTAAACTCCAACCAGGAAAATGAAGACATTTATCTGCTGAGTCTGGTGTCCTGCCACCTGAACTGGGCCATCTTCGGAATACTGAAAAAGTCTTTGATGATAACAGCCAGGCAACACTGAATCAGTTTCATGTATAAGAGTCCCTCCTTCCTTTCTCCCAATCTTTTTTTTTGGCCATGCCATATGGCATGTATAATCTTAGTTCCCCAACCAGGGATCAAACCCATGCCGCCTGCTGTGGAAGCGTGGAGTCTTAACCACTGGACCACCAGGGAGGTTCACCCAATCTCCATTCTTGAATCCAGCTACTCCCTGAGTCTCCAGCTATCCTAATATACCTTGTGTTTAACCTAGAAAAGACTAGACTTCTCTTTGGGCCCTGGTAGAAGGTAACTTTGCTGTAACATGAGCTAGGGCATAGAGTTTTCTCATAAAGCTCTGTCACTTCTGTCTGAAACAGACTGACAGTATTCAGAGGAGTAAAAGATTGACTTTTGTGGTTGACTGTCGATTTTCTGTCTTCTACCGTGCCCTAACTGGGAGCTTGTCTTCCCACACTCAGAGTGATTTATGGCTACTCAAGCAAACCTCTGCAGAAAAGATGGATCGGCTTCCCTCAAGAGCCACTCCTTAGCTGCCAGAGGCTGTCAAGTATTCCATCAATTCATACTCAGCCCCGGGGTGCAATAAACGAAATAAGCCGAAACACAAGCTCCTAAGCACCCCTCCAACTCTAACCATCTACAGTTCTGCTTTGGGGAGTTTTCCCTCCCTCCTCCACCAAATACTTTTAGAAATTTAAATTTCCTGCCCTTTTCCCCTTTTTCTAAGACCACACGTTTAAAATTGTTAACAGCAAAAGCAATAAATGAATCAAGTCAGAAACTCCTGGAATCTCTAGGAATTTTTCCTGAAAACACTATATTCATGTATACAATTTGTCATTATTTGGACCGGTATAGGTTGAATGAACTTACATACAAAACAGAAATCTTGTAAATTCCCAGTGACGTAATCGTGGCCACGCCCACTCCGAAGCAGACAAAAGGCGAAGTAGCCTGGCTCAGTTCAAGCCTCCGCGCAAAGACGAGGGAGCCAGTCATCTCATTGTTGCCAGCTCGGTTCAGCAAAGGTATCGTCCTTATCGCATCTTTGGCTCTTATAATATTTTTTGCTTTTCCTCCTTGGCTGTGATCTCTCAAATTGCCTTCTCTGAAGCTTAAGCCTCTTCCTTCCTTTGCCGTCCCTCTCTGGTTTGGCGAGTTAATTAGAATCCTAGTCAGATTTCAGAAAATGATTCCCTCTCTGCTGGTGGGAAATTGAGCGACAGAGGAACTGGTTTCCTATGAGAGCATGAGATTACAGCCAAGCCTTCCTTTGGGGGTAGTCTCTGCTGTCCAAAACTATTCAGAGAAAACTGGGAATTTCTAACTCTTTCTCTCTCTTGCAACTGTATAAGTTAAATATTTCATGCTTGTTGAGGTTCTTTGGTTTTGGTTTTTTACTTATTCAAATTTTCATCAAATGCCTACCAAATGCAATGCATTGGGTTGGATGCCGAAGAGATACCGAGATTCTAACAGAAGCTTACAGTCTAGCAGGGGAGGCAAATACATAGGCAGATCATTCAAAGGAATTGAAAAGAAGAATGCTGGGTGTGAGCTCACTCATTCATTAAGTGTCTTAGAAGCGCAGAAGGGAGGTGGTTCCCCTTGCAGGTGTCTTGTTCACACAATGGCCAGACTGACAGCTACTGGTGTTTTCTGTTGCAGAAGTGAAGATGGCCAAAGTCCCTGACCTCTTTGAAGACCTGAAGAACTGTTACAGGTAGGAAAGAGATTCTGTCTCTTGTGACTTAATGAGGGAAGCAAGGCACATTAGAATTCAGCTAGGAGGGATTTGCCAGGGAGTCCAGTGGCTAAGACTCTGTGCTCAAAATAAATATTTTTTTAAAAAGAAAGAAAGAATTCAGCTAGGATTACAGTAACTATCAATGGGGCAAGACCAGCAGAGGCTATAGAGATGTGTTCTACCTCTGAAGTCAGGGCAGATTCAGAGAAGACTCAGGGAAATTAAGCATCTAGTAGGTAAACCAAGGTGAAATTTTTGACAGAGAGATGGCCATTTTAGAAAGATTACTTTTAAGGTCTCCTGACTCCTAGCAGTTCTCAACATCTACTTAGACCCAGCTTCAGTCAAATTCATATGCTCTGCTACAGTAATAGATTGTCAGAAAGAGAAACCTTTCTTAGGAAAACTTCTTGATCTCAATCTGGAATGGGAAATGGCTTCACAGCAATTTGAGCACGTGAAACCTACGCAGTCAGTCTCATTCGGATGCAAAAGAAAGATAATAAAAAGTTTAACTTATAGAACACCTTAAACAGATGCAGTGTTCCACATTACCTACACACTAACACAAAGCAGACAATGGAAATGTTGCCTGCATGTTTTGGAAAGTATAATGATTAAATCTGTTTTAATGAATACAGGAAAGCAAAGTGCAACAAATAACCTATTTGATTCAAATTTAGATGAAGTGCTTCAAAAGGAATTCTCCCTGAAAATTTAAATGTTTTCCTTGAAATTCAGTTACCACTCTTCAATCCGTTAGCCAAGCCTCATTTATTTATTTGTTTTGATGAAGGGGGAGCTAATTTAAAAAATTTTTAATTGAAGTATAGCTGACTTACAAAGTTGTGTTAGTTTCAGGTGTACAGCAAAGTGATTCAGTTATATATGTATATATGTATTTCAGATTATATTCCATTATAGGTTACAGTACCTGTGCTCTACAGTAAATTGGTCAAGCCTCATTTTTATTGATAGAGTACAAGTAAAGTTCAAGGCCTGGCCTGATGATTACTAATTTCACATTATCAGGTACAAATTACTGTATGGATGTATATGCATAGAAGTCCTTAATTTTCAAAGATGACAATAATGGCTATGTATGTGTGTTACCCAAAGCTAGTTTGGTTATTAAAATATGTTGCCCAGTGAATATAGTAATATAACAAACAGAATTAAATTCTCATCATCTTGTTTAACAGTGAAAATGAAGACTACAGTTCTGAAATTGACCACCTCTCTCTGAATCAGGTAAGCAAATGACTGTAATTCTTAGGAGACTGCTATCCTTACACAGTATTTTCTCTACTAGAACAGCAACAGCTGAATCTTAGATGTGTTTGTTCTGCCTTCACTGGAAGTCCAGAGAGATTCATTTCTTCATGATAAGTGAGGCCAGCTCCCTCTCTAGACTAACAGCTGATGGCACCCTTCATCTCCGTGGATTTTCCCAGAACAGAGGAGAACGAACCTGAAACTCCAAGAATGAAATCTCCTGGGTCAGCCTTCCATCAGAAGGTTGCTTATGCCCTCCCTGGCCAGGCCCCCTGGGCTACTTCCCCAGGGGTCTTAAATGATATGTTGTGGATATCCTCTCTAACATCAGCTCCAGAGATTAGAGATAGCTTTCTAGATCTAATAGTCCATGAACCTGCGGTGGAGGAAGCAGGCCAACTGAAAGTAAAAAATCTGCAGTCATTCAGATGCTGTGTTATTTCGCTAAGAGACCACAAAACAGTATAGGTCCTGCTTTGTGTGTCTTTGATAGTGACTCTAAAAGCTGTATCTAGAGGAATATTCCTAAAATATTTGAGCCTTGTCAAGTAGATGTTTAACCATCTGGAAAGAACTAACTGGAAGGCTAAGTCACTCACTAGCATCACTTGAAGACCCGTCTCATCACCTCTCTCTCTTTTTTTTTTTTTTTAACTGAAGTGTAGTTGATTTACAATCCTGTGTTAGCTGCAGGAGTAGAGCACGGTGATACATTTTTTTCTGATGATTTTCTAATATAGGTTATTACAAGGTACTGAATATAATTTCCTGTGTTATATAGTAAATCTTTGGTTTCCTATTTTATGTATAGTAGTTTGAATTTACTAATCTCACATCCCTAATTCATCCCTCCTAACCTTCCCTCTCCCCTCTGGTAGCCATTAAGTTTGTTTTCTATGTCTGTGACTCTATTGCTGATCTGTTTATGGGCTCATTTGTATATTTTTTCAAGTTATTTTTAAAATAATTCTATTTATTTATGTTTGACTGTTCTGGGTCACTGCTGCGTGGGCTTTTTTCCAGTTGCAGCGAGCGAGCGGTGGCGACTCTTTGTTGCGGTGCTCGGGCTGCTCAATGGGCTGGCTTCTCCTGCTGCAGAGCATGGGCCCTAGGGCACATGGACTTCAATAGCTGCGGCATGTGAGCTCAATAGTTGTGGTTCCTGGGCACTAGAGCACAGGCTCAACAGTTGTGGTGTAGGGGCTTAATTGCTCCACAGGAAGTGAGAGCTTCCCAAACTGCCTTGTTAGGGGGATTCTTTACCACTAGGCCACCAGGGAAGCCATGTATTATTTTTTAGATTCTACATGTAAGTAATATCATACAGTACTTGTCTTTCTCTGACTTACTTCACTAAGTATAACAAGGTCTCATTTTTGAGTCTGAAGAGGGATGACAAAAAACCTTGCCAAGATCACATCGTTTGAGGGAAATCCTAAAAGAAGAGGTGGGAGGTAAGAGGGAAAGGGGAGGCATACAGAGGAAAGAGGGAAGGAGAGTTGGGGGAGGGAAAGACCGATGAAACGTGGGTCGCCAAGGCCAAAATGGCCACTCTTCTCTCTAAGACTGTTGAACAAAACTCCTACTGTAAAGGAGTCTTGTTCACTGGCCTCTCAGTTCTATTTTCCTTCATCGCAGAAGTCCTTCTATGATGCAAGCTATGAGCCACTTCGTGAGGACCACATGAATAAGTTTATGTCCCTGGATACCTCGGAAACCTCTAAGACATCCAGGCTTAGCTTCAAGGAGAATGTGGTGATGGTGACAGCCAGTGGGAAGATTCTGAAGAAGAGACGGTTGAGTTTAAATCAGTTCATCACCGATGACGACCTGGAAGCCATTGCCAATGATACCGAAGAAGGTAAGGGGTCAAACAATAATATCCTTGTTTTCTGTTTTCAACAAAATGCAGACAGCAGAGTGTCGGGGAAAATAAAACCTAAAACCAGAGTAACAAGAGGGTAACCACCCGTTTGTCTGATAATTGTAAGAAATGAAAATTAATTTTTATCCTTCTGCAAAGGAAGAGAGCGGTAAGTGCTTGAGCTTAGCATATGTGCTCACAGGCTTACTTGGTGGCCATATGATTAAGTCATGTGACTTCTAGCCTATTGGCAGAAAGTAATTATATACCGTGAGTGAGTGACCACTTGCAGGTTATGCTATTCCACATACTAGTTATGTCTTGGGCAAGTTACTTCACCTTTCTATGCTTTGGTCTCCTCTACTGTAAATGGAGTTCATCCAAGCCCCTAATTGTTGTGAAGATTAAATGAGTCAACTCTTGCTAACTTCTGAACTAAAATAATGCCTGGCACATAGAAAATACCTAATAAATGTTTGCTATTATTGTTGTTATTACTTTTGCTAATACTACAAACAGTACTAACTTATTAATGATTGCATTATCTCTAACCTTCACAGCAACTCTGCACTCTCATTTTATATGTGAGGAAACTAAGCTCAGTGAGATAGTGACCTGCCCAAAATCTCACAGTCTGTAAGGGTAGAGCATCAAATCATATCAGTGCTACCTGACTATAGATGTCATGAGTTTTCCCCCTTGCCTTTACTGTACAAGCCTCTTCGTGAATTATAAATCTAATATTTTTAAAGTAACAGTTGATCACACATGTTCACCTAGAAAATTAGAAAATACAAGAAAAAAAAATTAAAATTACTCATACTACCCCTCAGAGTTTACCACTGCCAGCACTACATTACTTTCCTTACAGTCTTTTCTGTGTACATACAGAGTAACAAACATGAAGAACATTCCTAGGATCAACTATGTGCAATTTAATATGCAGCTTTCCTCATTTATCAATACATAAAGGACATTTTAGAGCACCAGTTTTTCACCAATATATGTAATGTGACAATGACTGTCTATATCAATAAATCTTGATTTCTATCATCATTTATTTCCTCAGTGATAAAAGATTCCTGGAAGTAAAAGTATTCAGAGCCATGAAGATTTGTAAAGCTTCGAAACATACCACCGTTCAGAAAGGTGGTAGATAGGAAAAAAAAAAAAATGAAAAAAACTTTTTTAAAGCAAAAAGATGGTAGACATTTATACTGGTACCTCAGTGACATATAAAATTTTTAGTGGATTCTTTTCTCAGGGTGCATTCATTTGAAAATGTAGTTGGAGAATATGAGGAGTCTTCCTGGTTACTTCCAAACCTCCAAACAACCAAAAAAGTTGTACATGTGATCTCTTAAAAAAAAAAACAACAACAACAACCATTGCCTGAAGAATCAAAGTTTTTAGACATAAGTAACCACAGGGGTAATCCTGGAATCAATTCCGCTGATGGGGTGATTTCACTTCTATGTCAATTTCCTCACCTCCCTTGGGATATTCTTCAGGTGCCTTCAATAACTACTTTGTATGCTTGTATTAGAGCAGATACATCATCCGTGTTTGTACTTGGACATTAATCTGAGCTTGTGATAATGATTTTAGAAATCATCAAGCCCAGATCAGCACATTACAGCTTCCAGAGTAACGTGAAATACAACTTTATGAGAGTCATCCACCAGGAATGCATCCTGAACGACGCCCTCAATCAAAGTATAATTCGAGATATGTCAGGTCCATACCTGACGGCTGCTACATTAAATAATCTGGAGGAGGCAGGTAAATGGACAATTCTGTCATCTCTCCATCTTAAAAAAAGAAAAAGATTGATTTGTTTATTTTTGGCTGTGCTGGGTCTTCATTGCTGCAGGAGCTTTTCTCTAGTTGTGGGGAGCAGGGCCTACCCTCTAGTTGCAGTGGTCTGGCTTCCCGTTATGGTAGCTTCTCTTGCTGGAGAGCATGGGGTTATGGGGGACTCAGCCTTCAGCAGCTGCAGCACAAGGGCTCAATAGTTGTGGTTCCTGAGCTCTCAAGCAGTGGCTAAATAGTTGTCCACCACATGTGAGATCTTCCCGGACCAGGGATCGAAGCCTTGTCTCTCACATTCACAGGCAGATTCTTTTACCATTGAGCCACCAGGGAAGCCCTCTCCTCACCTTTTTATTTCTGCATTTCTTTTAAGCTTTCTGCTTTTAAAGAATAAACCTCTCTAGATTCCTGGCTTTGCACAGGAAGCACATCACCCCTGGTTTTTTTAAAAAAAAAAAAAAAAAAAAACTTCTGGGTTAGGCCAGAAACTTCAACCAAATCTGAAAGCTTTAACAAGTGTCCTAGCTCTGAAAGCACTAAGTGCAGTAAAAAGCTTTCTGAGGTATTATCTCCCTTGGTTCTCTGAGACACTCTTATCCTCATATTTTAAAGGTAAGGAAACTGAGTCTCAGAAATATATAATGACTTACCCAAATTTACTCAGAAGCCAATGAGGAGCCTGCTCATCAAACTTCCTAATAACACCAAACTAGAAAGAATCCGTATCTTTGATAACATAATTGTGAGGCAAAGCACCCAATAATTTTAAAGAAAAAAAAACAAAACTGGAAGATTTGCATGTGTTCTGAAGAATGAAATTTAGGATCCAAGAAATTCTGTTACACCAAGCCAGCTTCCATGTTGCACATATTTTTAGCTTAAGGACATGTCATCAGTAAACAAAATGATTTTCAGAGATCAAAAGAGGTTACTCTGTGCTAACAAGCAGGGCTATTTCTGATTGGATATATTTCAGCTAATATCCTTTCTACTCTATGACATTCACAAATTATCTTGTGTTCTACAAAATAAATTGTTTTCCTACTTGATATTATTTCACATAATTTTCCCATATATGGACAGAGTATATGTTATTTGCCATTTTTAATGGCCCTAGGATATTCAGTCATGTTGCTTTGCAGGTGTCCAGGGTTTCCTCTATATAATTCAGTTGCACATGTCTTTGTATGAATTATTTCTTGTCCTATGAGGGTATTTCTTTGGAGCATATTCCAAATGCTGGATTTCTAGGCATAAATAATTTTACAGCTCCTATTAAGCATTGTTCTCTAAGGAAAACTGAACTGCTTTTCACTATTCTTAGCAACATATGAATGCATCAGCTTCCCTAAATCTCCCCATTTTACTCATGACTTCACAAATTCCAAGGTCTTATCCCATTAATATAATTATAAGAGATTCAAAAATAATCCACCTACAAGCATTCATTCAACATAGAGAATTCTAAAGTTATTAGGTATTTACTTGCCTAGTAAATATGGCAGACATTGTGAGGGATACAAAGATGTGTCAATATAAATTCCATTTCTGAGCTTCAGGTACTTACATCATAGTTGGGGACATAACTACACACACATACACACACACACAGCATCTTCATAAACACTTGATTTTATGAAAATACAATGGATTTACTTTCTTTTTTGGCTTTTCTCTTTGCCAGTGAAATTTGACATGGTTGCTTATGTATCAGAAGAGGATTCTCAGCTTCCTGTGACTCTAAGAATCTCAAAAACTCAACTGTTTGTGAGTGCTCAAAATGAAGACGAACCCGTCTTGCTAAAGGTCAGTTGGTCCCAGTCTCCAATTTACCTTCATTTACAGCCCATGCATTTGTAGGTGATCCCAAGAGGCAGACACCCCTAGCAGGATGACCCAGTTCTTTCCTTCCTACCACAGTTTCACCTGCCCACCTACTTTCCCATCCTACTTCTGACCCACTGACAGAATGTGGTCCACTGGAGAAGGGAATGGCAAGCCACTTCAGTATTCTTGCCTTGAGAACCCCATGAACAGTAGGAAAAGGCAAAATGATAGGATACCAAAAGATGAACTCCCCAGGTCATTAGGTGATGAGATGGCTGGATGGCATTACTGACTCGATGGACGCAACTCTGAGTGAACTCTGGGAGTTGGTGATGGACAGGGAGGCCTGGCGTGCTGCGATTCATGGGGTCGCAAAGAGTCAGACACGACTGAGTGACTGAACTGAACTGAACTGAACTGATCCCCAGAGGCAGTTCTAGGCAGGATCTGTGAGGCAAGATGGAGCAAGATGGCAGTGGCAAAGTACATAAAAGGGAAATTGCCTTCCTCTTGCTCTTATCCCTACCTGATCCTTATTCACCTCCCATTCCTGGGCATCTGAACATTCCATCTTTCTTTGAGCCTTACTGACACTTACCTGACCTACATGACTGTAGGCGTTAGGACAATGGAGTCTGCCTCTAAGAAACTCAGTAAGCCACTGAGATCAGGGAGGATGAATCACCTGTCGAAGAGTACAAAGCAAAAAGCTGTGAGCCAAGCCCCAAACCCTGGCCTTCTGACTCCACGTCCTCCCTCTCTTCATTGGTGCCAGTTTTCTGTGTCATCCCAGCCTCATCTCCACTACCACCTTCCCGTCCAAACATAAAGACATAAACACATGCCCACTACAGCCAAATGTTTCTCCACTGACTAGTAGATGACTCTTATTCACTAAATGTATAATTCACCACCCAGTCCCTCCCCAACTAGGATTTATGTGGGTGCATGTGTTTCTTTCCTGGATCAAGTGAGATGAAAGTGATGTCTACAGTAGGGCAGTAGCTTCATTCGTGAATTCATTCAACAAACATTGTTTATTGAGAGCCTTCTGTTTTTCAAGCAGAGTGTCAACAGCTCAGTAGACAGTAGTGAGCCAAAGTCTTATAGAACTCAATCTTCCAAGGAACATAGACGGTAGATGAGCCAAATGACCAGCAAAAAGGGCAAGATGCTGTAAAGCCAATGAACAGGGTGCTGAGATAGAGAAAATGTTTAGACAGAGCTCCTTGTGAGCTCAGAGCTGTCAACAGAAAGGAGTATACCATCAAAGGGGTGATGGGACAAGCATTCCAAATACAGGGGTCTGAGTGCACCTAGCCCTAGACCTTCAAGAGGTTATAGGCAAGTTTTAAAGATCAGAAGGGACACCCAAGGATCTGGAAGCTAACCCTGCAAAAGAGGAAAGATAAGTAGAGGAAAGGAATTCAAACTGAGAAGTGTCCTGGTTTTGCATATTTTTTCTAACTTGGAGAATAGACTAGCAAGGAGGCAATAGAGTCCAATTAGGATGCTGTAATAACAGCTGGGGTGAGTGAGGAGAATTGTGAGACAAGTGGAAAGAAGGAGACAGAATCTGGTTATATTTTGGAAATTGAACCAACAGGAGGAAGAGGGGAAATCCCATTTACTGAGATGGGGGGGAAAAACAGGAGAAAAATAGGTTTGGAAAATAAAATCCTTGTTGACATTGAAAACCCCAGGGAAATCTCAAAAGGATGTTTAGCTCTTTTAGATTAAAAGAATAGAAAAGCATCTCAAGTTAGAATTTGAATTTTGTTTTTCCATGAAAGCACTTTTTGACTTTTCTCTCACTCACAAGAGGATGATCTAAAGAGATTACAACTGTCAAAAAATTGTCTTGAAAGGATTGCCTTTCAAAGGATTGCATATCAAAGGACTGCTGATATGCCTGGGAAGTTGTGTGTGTTGAGGTGGGGTTTTTGTTTACCTTCAATTATTGACTTAAATACAGAGATAAACATGTCTGAATTCTAAATTATTTTCCCAAAGTATGCTTTGAACATTTAGAGGTCAAAAGGTTTTCAGGTCTTAGAGTCATTAGTGCTCAGATTTGAGCACTAATTTGATAATGCTTTATGCCCGTGTTGGAGGTGATGTTTCACCCTACATGCCAGGATACAACTAGACACTAGTGTACTGGGCAATCTTCATGATGAAATTGGATTTCTCTCCACTTAACTAAGGAAATTAATTATTATGAATAGACGGGGCCATACATCTAATAGGCATGTAATGAGCGCTTTTGGAATGAACAAATGAAGAACTTGTATCATCATGTTACATAGTCATAGTCCTAAAGTGCTATGTTTCTCACGAAGGCCAAATGCCAAAGGATTGAAGTCACTTCTTTTTTTAGCATCTTCTTGTTCTCTAACAGATCTTTGTTCTCTGTATCCTAGGAGATGCCTGAGACACCCAAAATCATCAAAGATGAGACCAATCTCCTCTTCTTCTGGGAAAAGCATGGCTCTATGGACTACTTCAAATCAGTTGCCCATCCAAAGTTGTTTATTGCCACAAAGCAAGAAAAACTGGTGCACATGGCAAGCGGGCCGCCCTCGATCACTGACTTTCAGATACTGGAAAAATAGCCTTGATTGTGCACTCTACTTACTTGTAAAGTGGTGACCATCTGTATGTACTATGTACATGAAGGAGTCGAATCCTTCACTGTTAGTCACTCGCTGAGCATGTGCTGAGCTTTTGTAATTCTAAATGAATGTTTACTCTCTTTGTAAGAGAGAACACAAAGTCCAGTAGAACCAACACTAACATATAATGTTGCTTGTTATTTAAAGAACACCCTATATTTTGCAAGCTACCTATCAATTTAATTATTATTCTGCACAATAGTCTTGGGAGGACTGAGGCTACTATCTGCGGCTACAAAAGGTTCTTTCCATATTATAGATGAGTAAACTAAGGCATAAGAATACTAATACCAAAAAAAAAAAAAGAATACTAATACCCATGACAGCAGTTGGAATAAGCCGTGGACACACGATTTCACTCCAACTGCTCAGCTTCTACTTTTAAGCCGCTATGAGCCCTTTATCAAATACTGTAAGTTTCTGGGGTCTCAGTTTGACCATCTTCAAAATCAAGGTAATGATGACTATAGCCCTCCTACCTCAACAGTATTTTATGCCAATGAGTTCATTTAAGTAAAATTTTTCTTGAAGCTGAGCCTCAAGAAGAATGCAAAGCTTGAAATATTATTTTAAGTTATTATTTATATATGCATATATATTTATAAGCATTATTTCTAAGATATTATTATTTCTAACATATTATTATATTTATGGCAATTCATTGCAATATCTTAGTATGACCAGGTATCTTCAATAATAGTAGATGGTGATTTCCAGGCTGAGTGAGTCTGAGGTTCAAAGTGCCTTTTGCATTGTCATGAACTTCTGTATTCCAGTACCTGAGAGCCCTGTGATTATGATAATAAATTTATATTAATTGCCTTGTTTGTCTGAGATGGTAATTGGCCAAAATCTTTCACTCTTCTGCCTTTAAACTTGATTTGGCATTCTTGTGTTATTCAGTTTCATCTGCTATCAAATCCTACTAGCTAAAATGGGATGAACTTAACTTTGGCGACCATGAAACAAGCGTTATCTAAACTTTCTTTTCTGGAACATAAGCAATGTTCCTTCTAGGTTCTAAAAGTTATCATCCAATCGTAGTGTTACATTACCATCAACAATGAGAACTGACACATTATTATCAATCATAATTGAATAAAGCTTTAAAAAAATCTGGCACATTTTAACCATTAGTTTATTTCATGGTAAAATTAGGAACAGATGATAAGAGTTCCTAAAAATAACTATAATTAGTGTTACTTTACAAAACTAAACCCAGATTTTATGCTTTTTCTCTCCTCTTTGTTACCTTGTCAGTATGCATAAATGGCATTAGGAATGATAGTATTCCCTGGTTCATTTAAAACTTGTATTAAACACAGCATGTGTGTTCATGTGTTTATACAAATTCACACATTCAGAACCACATTAAAGACTATGAATCCTTTTGGAAAACATGCATACAAAGTATGTTGAGTTGGAAAAAGTTGAAATCAAGACATCTTGGAATTAGATGTGGGAATTAATGGGGAAGGAGTAGTTCAAGATGATTCACAGTTTCCTGTTATTGGAGAATAGGTGAGCTCAGTTCAGTTCAGTTCAGTCACTCAGTCATGTCCAACTCTTTGCCACCCCATGGACAGCAGCACACCAGTCTTCCCTGTCCATCACTAACTCCTGGAGTTTACTTAAACTCATGTCCATTGAGTTGGTGATGCCAGCCAACCATCTCATCCTCTGTCATCCCCTTCTCCTGCCTTCAATCTTTCTCAGCATCAGGGTCCTTTCAGATGAGTCACCTCTTCGCATCAGGTGGCCAAAGTGTTGGAGTTTCAGCTTCAACATCAGTCCTTCAAGTGAATATTCAGGACTGATTTCCTTTAGGATGGACTGGTTGGATCTCCTTGCAGTCCAAGGGACTCTCAAGAGTCTTCTCCAATACCACAGCTCAAAAGCATCAATTCTTCAGCACTCAGCTTTCTTCACAGTCCAACTCTCACATCCATATATGACAACTGGAAAAACCAAAGCTTTGACTAGACAGAACTTTGTTGGCAAAGTAATGCCTCTCCTTTTTAATATGCTGTCTAGGTTGGTCATAACTTTTCTTCCAAGGAGTAAGCGTCTTTTAATTTCATGGCTGCAGTCACCATCTGCAGTGATTTTGGAGCCCCCCAAAATAAAGTCTGACACTGTTTCCATTGTTTCCCCATCTATTTGCCATGATGATGGAAGCAGATGCCATGATCTTAGTCTTCTGAGTGTTGAGCTTTAAGCCAACTTTTTCACTCTCCACTTTCACTTTCATCAAGAGGCTCTTTAGTTCTTCCTCACTTTCTGCTATAAGGGTGCTGTCTTCTGCATATCTGAGGTTATTGATATCGCTCCCAGCAATCTTGATTCCAGCTTGTGCTTCATCCAGCCCAGCATTTCTCATGATGTACTCTGCATGTAAGTTAAATAAGCAGGGTGACAATATACAGCCTTGACACACTCCTTTCCTGATTTGGAACAGTCTGTTCCACGTCCAGTTATAACTGTTGCTTCCTGACCTGCATACAGATTTCTCAGGAGACAGGTCAGGTAGTCTGGTATTCCCATCTCTTAGAATTTTCCACAGTTTGTTGTGATCCACACAGTCAAAGTTTTTGGCATAGTCAATAAAGCAGAAGTAGATGTTTTTCTAGAATACTTTTGCTTTCTTGATGATCCAAGAGATGTTGGCAATTTGATCTCTGGCTCCTCTGCCTTTTAAATCCAGCTTGAACATCTGGAAGTTCATGGTTTACATACTGTTGAAGCCTGGCTTGGAGAATTTTGAGCACTACTTTGCTAGCATGTGAGATGAGTACAATTGTGCAGTAGTTTGAGCATTCTTTGGCACCACCTTTCTTTGGGATTGGAATGAAAACTGACCTTTTCCAGTCCTGTGGCCACTGCTGAGTTTTCCAAATGTACTGACATATTGAGTGCAGCACTTTCACAGCATCATCTTTCAGGATTTGAAACAGCTCAACTGGAATTCCATCACTTTCACTAGCTTTGTTCATAATGATGCTTCCTAAGGCCCACTTGACTTCTCATTACAGGATGTCTGGCTCTAGGTGAGTGATCACACCATCGTGATTATCTTTTTGGTATGGTTCTTTTGGGTATTCTTGACACCTCTTCTTAATATCTTTTGCTTCTGTTAGGTCCATACCATTTCTGTCCTTTATTGTGCCCATCTTTGCATGAAATGTTCCCTTGGTATCTCTAATTTTCTTGAAGAGATCTCTAGTCTTTCCCATTCTATTGTTTGCCTCTATTCCTTTGCATTGATCACTGAGGAAGCCTTTCTTACGTCTCCTTGCTATTCTTTGGAACTCTGTATTCAAATGGGTATATCTTTCCTTTTCTCCTTTGCCTTTCACTCCTCTTATTTTCACAGTATTTGTAAGGCCTCCTCAGACAACCATTTTGCCTTTTTGCATTTCTTTTTCTTGCAGATGGTCATAATCACTCACTGCCTCCTGTACAGTGTCACAAACCTCTGTCCATAGTTCTTCAGGCACTCTATCAGATCTAAACCCTTAAATCTATTTCTCACTTCCACTGTATAATTGTAAGGGATTTGATTTAGGTCATACCTGAATGATCTGGTGGTTTTCCCTACTTTCTTCAATTTAAATATGAATTTGGCAATAAGGAGTTCATGATCTGAACCACAGTCAGCTCCCTGCCTTGTTTTTGCTGACTGTATAGAGCTTCAACATCTTTGGCTGCAAAGAATATAATCAATCTGATTTCAGTATTGACCATCTGATGATGTCCATGAGTAGAGTCTTTTCTTGTGTTTTTGGAAGAGGGTGTTTGCTATGACCAGTGCATTCTCTTAGCAAAACTCTATTAGCCTTTGCCCTGCTTCATTCTGTACTCCAAGGCCAAATTTGACTTTACTCCAGGTATCTCTTGACTTCCTACTTTTGCATTCCAGTCCCCTACAATGAAAAGGACATCTTTTGGGGGTGTTAGTTCTAGAAGGTCTTATAGGTCTTCATAGAAGCATTCAATTTCAGGTTCTTCAGCATTACTGGTCAGGGAATAGACTTGGATTATTGTGATATTGAATGGTTTGCCTTGGAAACAAACAGATCTTTCCGTTGTTTTTGAGATTGCATCCAAGTACTGCATTTCAGACCCTTTTGTTGACTATGATGGCTATTCCATTTCTTCTAAGAGATTCTTGCACACAGTAATAGATATAGTGGTCATCTGAGTTAAAGTCACACATTCCAGTCCATCTTAGTTTGCTGATTCCTAAAATGTCGACGTTCATTCTTGCCATCTCCTGTTTGACTACTTCCAATTTGCCTTGATTCATGGACCTAACATTCCAGGTTCCTATGCAATATTGCTCTTTATAGCATTGGACTTTACTTCCATCACCAGTCACATCCACAGCTGGGTGTTGTTGTTGCTTTGGTTCCATCTCTTCATTCTTTCTGGGTTGTTTCTCCACTGATCTCCAGTAGCATATTGGGCACCTACCGACCTGGGGAGTTTATCTTTCAGTGTCCTATCTTTTTGCCTTTTCATACAGTTCATGAGGTTCTCAAGGCAAGAATACTGAAGTGATTTGCCATTCCCTTCTCCAGTGAACCACATTTTGTCAGAGCCGTCCATCTTGGGTGGCCCTACATGGCATGGCTCATAGTTTCATTGCTTTAGACAAGGATATGGTCCATGTGATTAGATTGGTTAGTTTTCTGTGATTGTGGTTTTCAGTCTGTCTTCCCTCTGATAGAGAAGGATAAAAGGTTTATGGAAGCTTGCTGATGGTGGAGACTTACTGAGGGGGAAACTGGGTTTTGTTCTGATGGGGAGGACGATGCTCAGTAAATCTTTAATCCAATTTTCTGTTGATGGGTGGGGCTGTGTTCCCTTCCTTTTATCCACCTGGGGCCAAACTATGATGGAGGTAAGGAAGATAATGGCGACCTCCTTCAAAAGGTCCCATGCAAACATTGCTACACTGGAGCGGCAGCTGAGCAGCACTGGAGCAGCAGCTGTGGGGTCCTGGAGCGATTTTGAGGAGATATCCCATGTCCAAGCACAAAGAAGCCCCAGCAAGACTGTAGGAAGGGCAAAATCACGTTTAGAATAAAATCCCACACCCACTAGAGATGCTCAGCTCAGTTCAGTCGCTCAGTCATGTCTGACTGTTTGCAATCCCATGAATTGCAGCACGCCAGGCCTCCCTGTCCATCACCAACTCCCGGAGTGCACTCAAACTCCATCGAGTCAGTGATGCCATCCAGCCATCTCATCTTCTGTTATCCCCTTCTCCTCCTGCCCCCAATCCCTCCCAGCATCAGAGTCTTTTCCAATGAGTCAACTCTTTGCATGAGATGGCCAAAGTACTAGAGTTTCAGCTTTAGCATTAGTCCTTCCAATGAACACTCAGGACTGATCTCCTTTAGGATAGACTGGTTGGATCTCCTTGCAGTCCAAGGGACTCTCAAGAGTCTTCTCCAACACCACAGTTCAAAAGCATCAATTCTTCAGTGTTCAGCTTTCTTCACAGTCCAACTCTCACATCCATACATAACTACTGGAAAAACGATAGCCTTGACTAGATGGACCTTTGTTGACAAAGTAATGTCTCTGCTTTTTAATATGCTATCTAGTTTGGTCATAACTGTCCTTCCAAGGAGTAAGTGTCTGTTAGTTTCATGGCTGCAATCACCATCTGCAGTGATTTTGGAGCCCAAAAAAACAGTCTGGCACTGTTTCCACTGTTTCCCCATCTATTTCCCATGAAGTGATGGGACCAGATGCCATGATCTTCGTTTTCTGAATATTGAGCTTTAAGCCAACATATTCACTCTTCTCTTTCACTTTCATCAGAGGCTCTTTAGTTCCTCTTCACTTTCTGCCGTAAGGGTGGTGTCATCTGCATATCTGAGGTTATTGATATTTCTCCTGGCAATCTTGATTCTAGCTTGTTCTTCTTCCAGCCCAGCGTTTCTCATAATGTACACTGCATAGAAGTTAAATAAGCAGAGTGACAATATACAGGCTTGACATACTCCTTTTCCTATTTGGAACCAGTCTGTTGCTCCATGTCCAGTTCTAACTGTTGCTTCCTTACCTGCATATAGATTTCTCAAGAGTCAGGTCAGGTGGTCTGGTATTCCCATCTCTTTCAGAATTTTCCACAGTTTATTGTGATCCACACAGTCAAAGGCTTTGGCATAGTCAATAAAGCAGAAATAGATGTTTTTCTGGAACTCTCTTGCTTTTTCCACGATCCAGCGGATGTTGGCAATTTGATCTCTTGTTCCTCTGCCTTTTCTAAAACCAGCTTGAACATCTGGAAGTTCACGGTTCACGTATTGCTGAAGCCTGGCTTGGAGAATTTTGAGCATTACTGTACTAGCATGTGAGATGAGTGCAACTGTGCGGTAGTTTGAGCATTCTTTGGCATTGCCTTTCTTTGGGATTGGAATGAAAACTGACACCGGCTGCGATGGACCACGTGGCAGAAGTGCACCGGCTATGACAGATCTCGCAGAAGCATGGCCGAGAGGAGCTACCCCACATCCCAGAAATGCTCAGAGGGCTCAAAAAAACCTTGTGCACACCAGGACCCAGAGACCCCCACGGAGACTGAGACAAAACTGTGTTTGAGTGTTTCCTGCAGAGGTACAGGTCAGCAGTGGACTGCCACAGGGGCAGGGGCTCTGGGTAAAGCAGACCTGGGTATGGCATAAGCCCTCTTGGAAGAGATCACCATTAACCCCACAATAGGGACACCAGAACTTACACAGGATTGGAGAAACAGACTCTTGGAGGGCACAAACAGAACCTTGTGCATACCAGGACCCAGGAGAAAGGAGCTGTGACCCAAAAGAGACTGACCCAGACTTGCCCGAGTGTATCCAGGAGTCTCTTACAGAGGCATGTGTTGGTGGTGGCCTGATGCAAGGTTGTGGGCACTGAATGTAGTAGGTGAGCAGTGGTTTCTTAATCAGTATTTTTGATGGAAATACTTCCCAGGTGGCTTAGTGGTAAAGAATCCACCTGCCCATCCGGGAGATGCAGGACACATGAATTTGATCCCTGGATGGGGAAGATCCCCAGGAGAAAGAAATGGAAACCCACTCCAGTATTCTTACCTGGAGAATCCCATGGACAGAGGAGCCTGGCAGGCTGCAGTTCATGGGGTCACAAAGGGTTGGACACAAGTGAACAACTGAGCGTGCTAAGCTCCAGGATAAAACATAATGAGTACCATTTTAGACACATGATTTTAGCTAATGGCAGGACACCCAGGTACAGTGATCATATGATGATGTGTCTAGAACTCAAGAGACCTTAGAACTAGGTATAGATTTGGAAGATGTCAGTAGGTCTATAGTAGGTAAAATCTTAAAAGTGACATCAGAGAGAGAAGAATATGATGAACACTGTTAGTAGTCCACACAATCACCATCTTCCCTTCTTCCTTCCTGACAGGACGCTAACTTCATTCAGAAGGAAATATCTCTCTTTTTTTATAAAGAGAAGTTTTAACACTATTTTTTTTAATTGTAGAAACTAATGCAAGGAAAATACTGCCTGCAGTTGATAATTTGTTCATTAAACTTTGAAACAACTTCAGTATAAAGAATTACATAAATTGCAATTTGAGTTCTGTAACCACAGCAAGCCACCACATTCAAGTCAAGTGAAGAAAAATGCTTTTATAGAGGGGAGAAAGAAAGTTGGGGGAACGGGATTGTAATAAACCAAGTCCCTGGCTTTTCACTGGCAAGTCTTTGTCAGGGAAAAGGAGTCTTTCTTCTTCTTATTGGGCTTGCTATGTTCACAGTACTCTTGCCTGGGGAATTCCATGGACAGAGGAACTTGGCAGGATACAGTCCATGAGGTTGCAAAGAGTCAGACATGACTGAGCAACTTTCACTTATTTACTTATGGTCACAGGATATGACATCTCCCCCTGCCGGTCTCCCTAATCTACGGGGGGTTCCTATTTATTAATTTTTTCAGTTCAGTTCAGTTCAGTCACTCAGTCGTGTCCGACTCTTTAAGACCCCATGAATCACAGCACACCAGGCCTCCCTGTCCATCGCCAACTCCCAGAGTTTACTCAAACTCACGTCCATCGAGTCAGTGATGCCATCCAACCATCTCATCTTCTGTTGTCCCCTTCTCCTCCTGCTCCCAATCCCTCCGAGTATCAGGGTCTTTTCCAGTGTCAACTCTTTGCATGAGGTGGCCAAAGTATTGGAGTTTCAGCTTCAGCATCATTCCCTCCAAAGAAATCTCAGGGCTGATCTCCTTCAGAATAGACTGGTTGGATCTCCTTGCAGTCCAAGGGACTCTCAAGAGTCTTCTCCAACACCATAGTTCAAAAGCATCAATTCTTCGGTGCTCAGCTTTCTTCACAGTCCAACTCTCACATCCATACATGACCATAGGAAAAACCATAGCCTTGACTAGATGGACCTTAGTCGGCAAAGTAACGTCTCTGCTTTTTCATATGCTATCTATGTTGGTCATAACTTTCCTTCCAAGAAGTAAGCGTCTTTTAATTTCATGGCTGCAATCACCATCTGCAGTGATTCTGGAGCCCCCCCACAAATAAAGTCTGACACTGTTTCCACTGTTACCCCATCTATTTGCCATGAAGTGATGGGGCCAGTGGTGATAATTGTACAACATTGTAAATGTATTTAATGACACTGAATAATGGCTTAAATGGTAAGCTTTGCTTCGTATATCTTACCATAATGAAAAACAAAGAGGAGTCACCCTGCAGTACTAGGGCTTCCCAGGCGACGCTAACAAAGAATCCTGCCAAGCAGGAGACCTAAGAGACACGGGTTTGATCTTTAGGTGGGGATGATCCCCTGAAGGAGGAAATGGCAACCCACTCCAGTATTCTTGCCTACAGAATCTCATGGACAGTGAAGCCTGGCTGGCTACAGCCCATAGGGTTACAAAGAGTCAGACACGACTTGAGCGACTGAGCACCCAGGAACTGCTGTACCAAGAACTAAGATTATTTAACTTCAGAGACCCATAAAAAGTAGGAAGTATACTCGTGAGGTATATGCTCGTATATACTCGTGGTATACTCGTGCCAAATTCATCATTTTGGTTTTATACTGTTTTTATATGAAACTTAGGATCTGAAAGGGCGGAGGAGGTGCTTTGTCTGTGGGGCCCGGGTGCAGCCCCCTGTCGCCAGTCCTGGCCACCTTTCTCGTAACTGAAAGCACAGCAACCCAGAAACCTCATCCTTAAAGGGGTGGGGAGGGTTCCGCCTCCTGCCCAACCAGCGGTCTTCAATGCCAACGGCCCCTTTCCCTGCACATTCTTCCAATCAAATGGCCCCAGGGTGGGGCTTGAAGTGTAGAGCCAACCGAAACGCATCAATTTCCTTTGGGCCCGCCCTTCCCTATTTCCGATTGGCAGGTTTCAAACCCACGGGACCCAATGAGAGCGGACGCAAGCGCGGCGCTCCGGCTTTCTCTCCAGGCGCGGCCTTTGAAGAAAAACTGTCGTTTGAGAATCATGGTGCGGCCTGGACTCTCCGCCGCCGCGGGTGAGTATGACTTCCAGCACCTGTGTCTTACGGGTGGGGACGAAGAGAGGACCCCGAGTGAGCGGAAGTGACCCGATCGCTTGCCTGCCTGCCTGTGTCTCCCCGTGGGCGTTTTTGGTTCTGCGGGGGCTGACCCAAGCCCACGCTCCAGGCCTCGGTGAGAAAACGGGGCTGGGGGGCTGGGAGGCTGTGCGCGGGGCCACGCCTCCCAGGCACCTTCCCAAAGAGTCCCGCAGCAGCTCTGCAAAAAGCTGTCATTGTCACCTCGTTTGGGTAAAGAACCGAGGGTCCTTGCCCGAGATCGCACAACCAGCGGAAACCCAAGCGCTCCTGCGGCCCAGATTTGGCTTCAGGCGGAGCCGGGGTGTGGCCCTCGGGGCTACGCCGCCCGCCCGAGCGGGCTGTGACAGCTGTCAAGGCGGATCTCACCCAGACGCGGAGGTCTTCTTGCAACACACGCAAGGAGGCTGATAGGTTAAATCTGCATCGATGCTGAGGGTCCTGGGCTCCCTGACTTTCCTAAATGTGTCTGGAGCCCTTTGTTGACTTTTTAAATATTCCTGCTCAGATACCTGTCACCTGCTCCAAAATGCACAGTGTTTTGTTAATTTCTGCAATAGTATCTGTTGACTGTTTCCCAGGGCCCAGGCACTGTCCTAGGCATTTTACACAACAGCCCTTAAAAATGGGCATTTCTGCCCCATTTTACCTGCTCAGCAACAGCAAGGTTTGCTACCTGGCTAGACATCATAGAACTGGGATTCTAGCCACATCTCTCAGCTCCATCAGCCCTCTCAACACAGCTGTCTCCTGGGGAAGGATCAGAACCAGATATCAAAACACAGGGCAACTCAGTTTAAATGAGGTTGAGTTGTTTTGCATCCCCTATAGCTGTTGTTTTTGTTTGGCCGATAAAGCATGTCTGACCCTTTGCGACCCCATGGACTGCAGCACGCCAAGCTTCCCTGTCCTTCACTGTCTCCTGGAGTTTGCTCAGACTCATGTCTGTTGAGTCAGTGTTGCCATCCAACCATCTCGTCCGTCCTCTGTCGTCCAGTTCTCCTGCCTTCAGTGTTTCCCAGCACCAGGGTCTTTTCCAATGAGTTGGTTCTTCACATCAGGTGACCAGAGTATTGGAGCTTCAGCTTCAGCATCAGTCCTTCCAGTGATTATTCAGGGTTGATTTCCCTTAGAATTGACTGGTTTGACCTCCTTGATGTCCAAGAGACTCCCAAGGGTCTTTTTCAGCACCACAACCATCTTAATTTTAGCGTTTTCCAATCGCCCGCTCCCCTCACTCAGTTCCTGCCTCTGGACTCCCATAGGTCTTTCTTTGACCCACTTTCATCACCACTACCTGGGTGAAACTTCTCGAAGAGAGAAATATTAACTTTTCATTCCCTCACAGGTGGCTTGCTTAGAAAGTCACTGTATGGATAGATGTTTGCGATGAACCTCCAGCCTACCCTATTTTGTCCTTAGTTCCAAAAGAAAGGGTTTGTGGGCAAAATTAATCATTCCTGTCAGAAGGGATTAATAAAACAAGCCCTGAGCTCACCAGCTCAGGTGGGCCAGTAATAGCATTTCTTCATGCAAAGTTTGATAGGTTGTAGCTGAGAACAGTGGCTATGAGCAAGGGCTCTGGGTTGAATAAACCTGGTTTCAAAATCTGGCTTTGTATACCATTTTGTTGTTGTTGTTTAATTGCTAAGGCATGTCGGACTCTTGCGACCCCATGGACTGTAGCCCGCCAGGCTCCTCTCTCCATAGGATTTCCCAGTCAAGAATACTGAAGTGAGTTGCCATTTCCTTCTCCCAGGGATCAAACCAGGATCTCCTGCATTGGCAGGCAGATTCTTTACTGCTTGAGCCACCAGGAAATTCCCTGTACAGCATTTATCCATGATTAAATTTCAGACTGTAAAATACCTTATTGGATTTTTGTGCAGATTAAAGGAAGTAATGTAAGTGTAAAGAGCTTAGCATAGAATGAGACATATAAATTTTATTGTCAATGTTGATGTGAACCTGGAGGCAAGTCTGTAGGGCTAGAGACTTTAAAACATTATGGTCCAACGCCAAAATCAATACAGAAAAGTGCCTTCTTTTAGAATATAAGTGAGCTTGTTAAAATCTTGAGCTAAAATTCTGTTGTTTGCTTGCCTGTTTTGCAGAAGAGCGGCAGAGAAAGCTGCAGGAGTACCTAGCAGCCAAGGGAAAACTGAAGTGCCAAAACACCAAGTGAGTCTACTTCCCACAGTTATGCAAGTTCTGTTGCCCTGGTTGCTAATGGCAATTTAAAGCTCTGCCAAAATATAGCCCTTTTGTTTGCAGTCTGCTCAGACTGCATTAGGATCCTAGGATTATTCAAAAAGGGCATTTTGGTGCAAGTGTGATAAAAATGTTGGCAAAGATTAAAGCATTATTATTCTGAGTCTCCCAAGGTGAGAGAGAAGGGTCTACAGTAGCATCTACAATGCAGGAAGCTTCTCCCATCTCTGCTTTGTTTGCTGGGAGAGGGATGGTCCTGGTCCTGGTGCTGCTTTCTAAAATGAAAACCAATTATGTAATCCATCCACTGTAAACTGCACATCCCTATCCTCTAGCCTGAGAGTGTGCTTGGGTCTTCCTCTTAGCACTGACTGTGGAGGTGAACAGAATATGACGGCCTCACTTTTCTCTTTTGTTGACATCTTGTCATCTCAATGGTGTCACCACGCTTACCTTAGCACTGATATGTTTTTTTCCCCAACGTGTTGCTAAATTTTTAGTTGAAAACAAATTTTTACAAAGTTAGCTTTCAACCTTTGTTTTAGCTTCTTTTTACTTTGAGTTTTTCATCTTGTTTATAGTTTCCCTTGCAGTGCCAGAGCTTTTAAGTTTAGTTAGGTCCCATTTGTTTATTTTTATTTCCATTACTTCAGGAGGTGGGTCAAAAAGGCTCTTGTTGAAATTTATGTCAAAGATTATTCTGCCTGTGTTTTCCTCGAAGAGTTTATTAGTTTCTCACCTTAAATTTAGATCTTTAATCCAGTTTGAGTTTCTTCTTTTTCTTTTTTTGGCTGAGCCATATGGCATATGGGATCTTGGTTCCCCCAACCAGGAATCGTACTCATGCCCCCAGCATTGGAAGCGCAGAGTTTTAACCAGTGGACCGCCAAGGAAGTCCCTTTGAGTTTATTTTTTGTGTAGTGTTAGGAAGTGTTCTAATTTCATTCTTTTACATGTAGTTGTCCAGTTTTCCCAGTACCACTTATTAAAGAGGCTGTCTTTTCTCCATTGTATATTCTTGCCTTCTTTTACTTTGAGTTTTTACTTGACTTGATTTCCTTGATTAAATAAATAAACTTAATTCATTTATTCAACAATTTACTCAATACCTGTAATGTATCAATCACTCTTGGTTCTAGAGATAAGGTGCTTACCAAAACAAAGCAGTCCCTGTCCTCCTGGGATGTGCATCCAAGACCAGAGAAACAAACATCAAGTCTTCATCAAAGTTCCTGTTTGGCAGTTTATTTTTTATTTTTTTTTTTTTTCTGAACCCCCCATCCACATCCCTCCCCATCCCATCCCTCAGGGTCATCCCAGTGCACCAGCCCTGAGCACTCTGTCTCATGCATCAAACCTGGATTGGCGATTTGTTTCACATATGATAATATACATATTTCAATGCTATTCTCTCAAATTATCCCACCCTCGCCTTCTCTTACAGCGTCCAAAAGACTGTTCGATACACCTGTGTCTCTTTTGCTGTCTCTCATATAGGGTCATTGTTACCATCTTTCTAAATTCCATATATATGTATTAGTATACTGATTGGTGTTTTTCTTTCTGACTTACTTCACTCTATAATAGGCCTCAGTTTCATCCACCTCATTAGAACTGATTCAAATGTATTCTTTTTAATGGCTGAGTAATATCCCATTATGTATATGTACCTCAGCTTTCTTTTTTTTTTTTTTTTTTTTTTATTAAATTTTAAAATCTTTAATTCTTACATGTGTTCCCAAACATGAAACCCCCTCCCACCTCCCTCCCCATAACATCTCTGTGGGTGATCCCCATGCACCAGCCCCAAGCATGCTGTATCCTGCGTCAGACATAGACTGGCGATTCAATTCTTACATGATAGTATACATGATAGAATGCCATTCTCCCAAATCATCCCGCCCTCTCCCTCTCTCTCTGAGTCCAAAAGTCCGTTATACACAGCTGTGTCTTTTTTCCTGTCTTGCATACAGGGTCATCATTGCCATCTTTCTAAATTCCATATATATGTGTTAGTATACTGTATTGGTGTTTTTCTTTCTGGCTTACTTCACTCTGTATAATTGGCTCCAGTTTCATCCATCTCATCAGAACTGATTCAAATGAATTCTTTTTAACGGCTGAGTAATACTCCATTGTGTACATGTACCAAAGCTTTCTTATCCATTCATCTGCTGATGGACATCTAGGTTGTTTCCATGTCCTGGCTATTATCTGTTTGGCAGTTTATGATCCGTGAAGTTTAAATCTAAATTCTCCTCTACTTTTCTTTTTTTTCATTTTTTTAAGTTTTCTGTCTCACTAGCTGCTTTTCATGTGTACCTCTATGTTTTTTTGTTTATATCGCTTTCCTCACCTACAAATTAACTAGTTGAAGACACTTAAAAAACAAACAAGTTTTTTTTAAGTTGAAGTATAGCTGATTTAATACAAATGAATTTATTTGCGAAACAGACTCATAGAAAACAAACACGCGTTTTAAAGAAGTACTTATTTGGCATTGAATCTCTAGTGCCTGGCACATTGCAGTGTTCAGGGAATGATGTTTAAATGAGTAAGACTATGCAGATATGAATAAAACATATTTTATTAATATTGTTAGAACGTTGTATCTATGTATAGCACATCTATGAAAGGATCACAGAAAAAAATAGGTAAGAGTGGTCATGGTCGCCAAGGAGTGGAATAGTAGGACTAAGGAAAGGTTGATAAGGAAACTTTTTATTAATTATAATTGTTGAATTTTTTAACCACATGGAAATTCTAATGATTTAAAATTATAACCATAATAATTTTTAATATTTTTAATCACTGTACTCCCAAGCCTTGCTGATTCTTCTGTACTAAGAATTAATCTTATTTCATCTTTTTTAGGCCTTACCTAAAAGCCAAGAATAATTGCCCAAATCCTCCACCTTCTAAATCTGTAAGTAGAAATTAGTCTTTGCCCTTAATGCCAGGTGGGTCTGGTTACACATTCACGAAACTTACATAGTAATTATTCATCATATTACCAAACCAAAAACAGAAAGTCGTAGCTCTAGCACTGACATGTCTCTCCCTAGATAGTCAATAAATCTCTGACAAATTCTCCTCTCTAAGTAATTGCTTTCAGTGTGGATACTGTAGCATCCTCAGTGGCCTGTTCCTGTTATTTACCATATTAATTCTAAACACCCCTCCCTAGTTTTCAGTTTTCTGCTACCTAGTCCTCCCTTTCTTACCCAAAATTAAGTCACATGACTGAAGTATTTACTTATGAATAATGTAGAATCTAACCTTAAAACTCTGTCCTATCTTCACAGATATGACTTACTTTCTACTGAGATTTTTGATGCTTATTCAGAGCTGTCTCAAAGTATCTCAGGCCTGCCAGCATCTCCCACCACTCCATACCACTAATCTCCAGGATGAGAGAGTGTTCCTTGAGTGACACTCTGACCTTTCAAAGGCAGTGTTGTTTTAAGAGAATTAGTGTAGCAATAGAAAGTACAAGGAAGGGACTTCCCTGGTGATCCAGTGGTTAAGACTCCACACTTCCACTGCTGGGTACACAAGTTTGATGCCTAGTCAGGGAACTAAGATCCCACTTGCCTCTCATTGCAACCAAAACAAAAAAAAAAAAAAAAGAAAGAAAGAAAGTATGAGGAGGAACTCAGGAGGTACCCTAACATAAGTTTATTATGTTTGTATCTTTCCGGAATTCCAGGAAGGATACTTCACTGGGACATAGTGAGCACTCAGCAAGTACTTGTTTGTTAAAAAGCAATTTTTGTGTGTTCACTGCATCTCTGCAGAATTCTGTTAGAATTCTATTAATTCTAATATATTTCTAATAGGAACTCAAGTTATAAAAGTCATCTATTAGTGAATCTTTGTTTTGTCAGGATCAATTTTCTTAAGTTATCAAAAAAATAACTAGTTGGTTTTTTTTTTACTTTAAAAACAATGGACTAATGTTTTTACCTTTAATTTATTTATCTTTTTAGACTATTGGACCCAAAAAGGATGTTACCAACCATGTTGCCTTGCCTGTCAAAACTACAAGATCCATCAGCATTAAACTGCCATCCAGACCTGCCAACATCACCAGGTCCCAGAGGCCAAAGTTGGAGCCACCAAAACTAGACAAAAGGCTCACTTCAGAAAGTGTTTCTTCTAACCCAAACGGTAAGCCTCCTGGCAATAGTCAACAGCTGCATGGATTTGGATCGTCCACTGCTGGAGAACAGACAAGAGAAACCATGGGATCACTTAATGTACAGAAACTGAAAACTGCAAAGCAGCAGGTAACAGATCAAAAAACTGCTAAAGGTGCAGACCCTGTGGACAATACCCATGTGGAAAATGAATCCCTGGGTGGCTGTCTAAAAGAGATGAATAAAGAGAACTTGCCCCAAGACTTACCAGACTCAGAAAGGAAGCCAAATCCTGAATCCTGGACCGTAAACAAGCCCCAAACTAATCAAACCAAAAGCAGTTTGGCTCCTACTAGAGAAGTCTTGGGCAAAAGTTCAGTGAACAGTGCTGCTCTGAAAGAGAGAGTTATTAAACCATTTGTTGAAGAAACACAAATCAGGGTTCCACCAGGCAAGTCTCAGAAACTCTCTAGAGGAGCAGACCTTATAAGAGCAGGGGGAAAACCCCCCAAGGCCCTCCCTTCTCACTTTGTCCAGACACTTAATAGGACTCAAGCCACAAAGAAAACAGTGGTTAAGGACATAAAGTCTATAAAGGTTAATAGAAGTAAGTATGAAAGACCAAATGAAACGAAGTTACAGTCATACACTGTTACTGAGCAGAAAGTAAAACACAGCAAACCCAGTACACATCCCAGTGTGCTTCAAGGAGGATGTAACCACAGACATCCAAACATTAAGCAAGATCTTAAACCTACTCAGGCTTGTTGTAGACCTCAGACATCGCATGCACTGCAGAAATCAAAAGCCATAAGCCAACGGCCAAATTTGACTGTTGGCAGCTTTAACTCCGTCATTCCAACCACCCCTAGCATAAGAGCAAATGGAGCCACTGGGAATAAATGCAACAACAGCTGTCAACAAAGAGCACGGACTCTGGACTCCAAGTTCAAAAGCGCTCCTCCCCAGAACTGTTTTCTAAACAAGACAGCTCCCCGGACTCAAGCTGGTGGCCCAACCGTAAGTGGAAGAGAAGTCCCGAATGGGGCCCAAACTAATCCATGTAAGAAGATCGCAGCAGAGGATCGAAGGTACTTTATTTTAATTCCAGAGTTTTGCAAATTAAGATGGCTGGGCAAATTGACTATCAGGAGTGCTAAAGTCAGGAAATGGGTCATAAATAATGGCTCCTGGGTCATTTTTAGCTATAACTCTTAAAACTTCAAAGCAAATATTAAGACTTGATAGAACTGGGTGGAGATTGTTCTCTGTAATCTTCTGTACGCTTGAAATAATTTATTTTTTCTTTTTCTTTTTCTTTTTTTTTTAAAGAAATTCAAGCAAAATAGTTAACCAAGAAGTAGGGGTTGCAGAGGTAGACGATTCATGCAGGAAGTGCCTGACAGGACGGAACAGAGGCAGGGTGGGAGGAGCCAGAGCAGTGAACTTGCATAGATAGGAAGTGCAGAGATGGTAATCCCTCATCAAGCCAACTAGTGTGTAAAGCCAGAAAGGTTACCAGGGAAGAAGGAGCAGGAAACTTCTATGAGTCTGAGCAGGCCAGGTTTTGGAAAGTAAACTGAAGCAGAGAGAAGTAAGCAGTTCACATAGAGTTCAGATGGTAGAAATCAGGACCTCAGGCATTAACATAGGTGATGCTTGAAACTGAGCCAAAGGACTTCATACACTTTCTGCACAGGACCATATATAGTCTCACGATGCGGTGAACATCCCAGAAGCACCTCAGTACACTTGGTTGAAGTAGAAAATAAGGAGATTCCTGACAAGGGCGAAAGGACCACCTAAAATAAGATGGTAGCTAAAAAGGTGTAGCAGAGTGAAGTGAGGGCAGGATTTATTTTCTAATACAGCCCTGAACACAACTGACAAGCTCTCTTCCCCCTGAAGAAACAGAAAATAAACAACTGGATTCAGGGTGAGGTGATTGAGAGAGGGAGGCCGGGATGATTTTTTTAGATAGAGGGGTCAGGGAAGGTACTTTCAACAGTGACAACTGGGCTGGGAAAAGGACAGTAACAGGAAGAAAGACAAGTCTTAACAGAGAGAAAACTGAATGCAAAGACCTGGAGCTGGTGAACAAGGAGGCCAGGCTCCCTACCCTGGAGCTCCAGTCTAGACCACGTAACCTACAGTGTAAGATAGTCTGATTACAATTGGCCGGCACTGATGACCAAAAGAGGAGGCGTCTGTAGAGGGAACAGATCTGCACTCATCCCTAGAGTGTTCCTTCAGCACCTACCATGTGTCAGGCACTGAGAGATACAGTGGTGTGCGCACAGTCACAGTCTACTCTTAGGGAACGGTTTTTTTCTGGTGTGTATATGGAAAGTACTGGAATAATAAATCTGTGGCTTTCAAGTCCTGGGAATGAGTTGACTTTAGAAAAGGCAAGTTCTAAGAGCGTTAATAGTTGTTGATTTTCTGGCAAAAGCAAAATGATAAGGACAGCAAACAGATCCGTGATTGCTGGGAACTGGACATGGGTGGCATGGCTGACCACCAAGAAACATCAGGGAATCTTTAAGGGTGTTATATCTTGATTGTAGTCATGGTGACATGATATTCATGCATTTGTCGACATGCACAGAACTGTGTGCCAGAAAAGGTGAATTTTACAGTAATTAAACACTTAATGTGTTCCAAACACCATGGTAGGCACTAAGCCATCCAAGGTTTCCATCTTCACAGACCTTGCATTCCAGTGCAGAAGATATTAATAGAAAATCAACACATTGATTAAATAAGATTAATTACAGAAAATTACCCCTTCAAGGAGGTATCATTTGAGTAGAGGACCAAAGATTGATAATACAAGGCCCTGAGACAGGAATGAGCTTGGGTCAGGTTACTGGAAGGAAGCCAGGGCTCCTGGGTGGCAGGGATTGAGCAGGAGAGCGGTGAGACGTGAGTCTGGAGTAGGCAGGGGGCACGTTGCTCTGCACCTCTGGTCATGGAGAACATTTTGAATTTTACACCAAGAGCCATGAGAAGTTCCTGGCAGTGACTCTGGTTTATGGTGTAAAGATCACCAGCAGCTGTGCACAGGATAAATTTGAAAAGGATTAGAGTGGAAGCAAGGAGGTGACTTAGGAGGCTTGCTGCAGCATTCCAGGCAGAAGGTGATGGTGCACTGGACCAAGAATGGTAGCAGTAGAGACAGAAGCAGTACTGACTATACGATGATGTGTCAGATGTGAGGAAAGAAAGGACTGCTCACGACAACTCCTAGTTTTAGGCCCTAGCAGCTGGGTAAGTTGGGAGAGTATTTACCAATGTAGGGAAGGCTTTTGGGGAAAAGATTTAGAGATGAAAAGAGCTTTTTTTTGGACGATACTAAATTTTAAATACCTGCCAGATATCAAGTAACAGATATCAGTTAGGCAGAGGGATTTGCAAAGTTTGGGGCCCTAGGGAATGATCTGGGCTGAAATGTACATTTGTGAGTCATAAAAGTGTAGTTGTGATTTAGAGAAGCTGAAGAGCCTACACGCAGATGCTTGGGTCCTCATGTTTTGGTGCCACCCCCAACAGTCGTCTGTGGACTGCCTCAGAGCAGGAGTGCAGAGTGGGAACGGTATGGGAAAGGTATGGCCTAGGACTTGGTGCCGTCAGAGACTAGCTACCTAAGAAAAGAGCCCTGAAATTATCGCCCTTGTTAGGGGAAGCAGGGGTCCTATGTCATGGAGAGGGTTAAGGAACTTGGCCAAGTGGGTCACTTTGAGTGGCCAAGATCCTACTGAGTGCAGAATATAGGTTTGGTTCATCTGATTGAATGGCAGATAGAGAGCTTATGAGAAGAGAAATGGAGTGCTGAGTTAGTGATCTCGAAGATGGAGGGATGTCTTAAGAAAGCAACTGTCAGAAGTAGTATACAGGTGAAATAAAAATGTTCAGGGAATAATATTGAAGAATAATCAGGGAATTATTGAGATAGAGAAGGACTCGGAAGCCTGGCATGCTGCAGTCTGGGTCACGAAGAGTCAGACGTGACTTAGCAACTGAATAACAATCAGGAAATTAAGGAATTTGAAGATGGAGATGCTAACCACATGTTGTAATCCTAGTACTCCATCTGGCATCTACCTTCTGAAGGGTGGGAGCAACCAGTGCCTCCGAAGCAAATAGTAAATTGTTTTTAAAACATTCTCCCGACTTTGCAGTTGAAGGTGTGCAGTGCTAATCTATGCTCGTCGTACTTTAGAATCTTAACCATGTACCGGAAAAAAACCCTAAACCCGTTCCCTGTTTTAATTGTATAACAGGAAACAATTAGAAGAATGGCGGAAATCTAAGGGGAAAATCTATAAACGGCCTCCTATGGAGCTTAAAACAAAAAGAAAAATAATAGAGGAAATGAATATTTCATTTTGGAAGAGTATGGAAAAAGAAGAGGAAGAAAAGAAAGCACAACTTGAACTGTCCAATAAAATTAACAACACTCTGACAGAATGTCTGCAGCTCATTGAAAGGGTGAGTGAGAACGATAATCTTCCAAAGCTTTGCCAAGTCTTAAGGTTTTTAAACACTTTTCTTAAGTATAGTTTCGGGGAGACAACCTCTGTCTAAGCAGAAATTTAGCTACTCCTTTGAATAGGGAGGAATGATAGTAATAATAATAATGATACATACTTAAATAATGGCTCCTGGTATGCCAGGTACTGTTCTAAGCACTTCACTTATATTATCTCATACAATTATCATAACAACTATTACTATATTCACTTTATAAATGAAGCTAAGGCCCAGAGAAGTTGGGAAATTAACCCAAGCAGTCTGGATCCAGAATGATCCAAAAGGAACTTTGCCTTCTTTGTGTATCAAGGTCCAAAGAGTTCACATTTGACATTTGGAGGTAAAGCTATAGTCAAAAGGCAAGGCCTAGCCTCCAAATTTAGCTTTGGTCTTATCCTTCAGGTTTGACTAGGTAATGTTTCATATCAGTTAAGAGTCAAGTCAGGAAAACAGAAACACAAGTAATCTCAGTAGAAAGAATGTAATATGAAGATCACTTTCACAGTGTCTTATGTGAGTTTCCTAGAAGCAGACCCTAAGAGAATTTGTGTGGAAGTAGTTTACTAGGAAGAGGCTCCAAGGGACAACTGGGAGGGGAGTTGGGGATGTGGGACCAGGAGGGGAAAGAGGGCAGGCAAGGCGTGGTCTCAAGGAGAGTTCATGGAGGGTCGCTGCGGCACTGTCCCACCCGGGAGGTCCAGAGACAGTGCCGGTCTCATCTCTCAGAGCTGTCCTGATCGGGGCAAGGAAACTGTGGCATTAGTCATTCCATGGTCATTGAGTAATGGCTGCCCTTGGGGGTCAAAAATGCCCAGTCCCTTCTGACTCTATGGACACATTACAAAAAGGCACAGATGCTGCCTGTAAAGTACTTTGTGAGCCTGTGTGCACAGAAATGATAAAAGAATCACAAAGGAGATAAGGGGTGCCACACACAGAACTGACAGAAGAAATGAATCTCAGGTAACAGTGGCAATAACTGCAGAAAGCAGCTAGCAGCATCCGCTGGGTCTAGGGGAACAAAGAGAGGCTGGGGATGTCAGAACCTAGAAGCTGGGAGAGACAAACCCTGGTGTAAGTGGGACTCCAGCTCTAAGGATGCTGGTGCCACAGGAGCTGCAGGAGGGTCCTTATGGGGCTGGGATTCAGACCTGGAGAAAAGGATGCTAACTATCCGGTTGGGGCTTTTGCCTCTTAAGGAGCACAGTGAGGCAGGATCCGTGCATGCCAGTGTAAAACAGGTAGAGGCTAGAACCAACTGCTGCTTCCAGAGTGAAGGACCGTTATGGGGGTGATGAAAGCAAATGAGAAAGAGGAAGTCCCCTCTCCAGCCTGCAGCCTTCCTCTACTGCCCCACACTGGCTGAGCCCATCAAGGAACTGCTGTCAAAACAGAAAGTGATTTATAGACTTACAGAATTCTGTACAACAAAGCAGAAGATAAAAGGTGGGTTTAGAGCTAAGACACCGAAGCTCAATAACTAACACATTCTCATTTGTTGCTAGTTTGATATTTCCATTTTGAGATCTTCAACCCAGAAGTTACCTTAGAAGAGTATCTTTTAACTTCCAGACATGTCGTTGGTTTTGTTGGTGTCTGGTTTTTTTGTTTGTTTTTGTTTTTCTGGCTACCTATCTGTCAGTTTTTTAATTTTACTGCATTGTGGTTGGTGAATGTAGCCTGTGTGTGTTCTGCTTGATGAAATTTGTTGAAATTTTTTTTCTGATCTTAATGTCTGATCAGCCTTGGTGAATATTCCAGAAGTGTTTGAAAAGTACATGTATTCTCTGTTGAATAGAAAATTCTACATGGATATCCATTAGATCAAACTTAGAAATTTTAAATAGCACAATTATTTTTTTGTTCATTTACTTGCTTTTTTTTTTTTTGCTCTCTGAAAAAAATATACCAAAATCTTTTACTGGCACTGTGATTTCATAATGTCACTTTGTCCTTCTATCAATGTTTACTTTCTATTTTTCAAAGTTACATTGTTAAGTGCATAAAGATTCATGACTTGCTCTGATTTTTCTTTTGTCTGATATTAACCTTGCCACACCTGCTTTGTTGTTGTTACAATTTGTCTGATAAATCTTTCCCTATCTCTCTATTTTTAAAGGTATGTCTCATATAAATACATAGTTTAATTTCTCTTAACAAAATACGGAAAATTCTCTGCTTTTAAAAAGTGCATTTAGCCCATGTACATTTATTGTAATTACATATATGTTTAACTTTATTTCTGCCATTTTATTTAGTAACTCAATTTACATGCAGTATTTTTTGGTTTATTTTTCTTCATGCCTTTGTTTGATCCAGCTTTCATTTCATAAAGAAAGTATATAAATTGAAATCACAAAAGAAAGTGCTAAGTATGAGTTCAAACATGGTGTGCAATTATATATCATATTCTTCTTGTGGCTATTTTTGTTTCAAGTCTTCCGGTTGAATTCTAAAGTTCATTCACTAATAACTTTATGGTTTTTGAATGGTAAACTTTCTGAGTTGTTATGCTTCTAAAAATGTCATCATTTCATCCTCATGTTGGATTCATAGTTTGGGGGAAATTTCTAAATTCAGATGGTTTTTCCTGGAATATGAAACAGTAGTTTCATTTTCTTGCTTGCATCTGGAATTGTTGATTTATTAAAATCTCGTGTCAATCTCTCATTCCTCTGTAGGTAATCTTGTTTTTTTTCCCCTCTCTGGAAGAATTTAAGATTTTCTTTTCATCCTTGGTTTTCTAAGTATGGGTCTTTTTCCATCCATCTTGCTTAGCTCTCTGGGGACCTTGCAGTCTGAACATTTGTCTCTCTGTTCAGTCCTTGGGAATTTTCTTCTATAACTGCAATGCATATTCAGCTTTGTTCTTTCTCTGTGTCTTTGAAGAAATTCTATTACATGGATGTTGGAATATATCCAATATAGATGTATCTAATAAATATATCCAATGTAGAGTATAGATGTGTCCTCCAGAACTCTTTTATATACTTCATTTCTTTGTTCTGTTTCACTGGGTTCTGGAAGAATTCCACAGCTGGATTTTCAGCTCACTGATTCAACAGTGCCACTGTTCTGCCCATCTATTGATTCTTTTTCATAACATTGATTCTAGTTTTATGATGGTAGTATTTTATCACTCTGAAGGTATTGACTACAACACTCTTAAAATTTATTCCTCTTTGCGCCCTCAGCTCTTGCACCAGTGTTCATTCTTCTGGTGGTTGAGTTTTATGCCTCTTTCATGCAGTGTCGGTTTCCTCAGACATTAGTGATTCTTGCCTGTGATCTTACCCCTGTGTCTTTCCCATCTCAGGAAGAGTAGGAGGTGCCACTTGGTTCAGTGTGCCACTGCCTGGATTTCTGAGCATAGTAGCTCCCATTTTCCTTCTAGTCCATGTCACTGCGCTGTTCTTGGTACAAGGCAGAAAGGGTCCAAACCTATGAAGCCATTATAAAGTTCCTTTGCATGTGATTTAACCTTCTTTATATATACCTGCAAAGAGTTGGACACGACTGAATGACTGACACACACACACACACACACACACATATACGTTCATGGATCCCCAACACATACACATGTACATCCATGACCCTTTCACACCTATGCATCCTTATGCTTCTGTTAGTTAAGCAGAAATTCTGGTCACTATTCACTGTTCATGTTATTATGACTATGTAAAAAATACATGGAAGGTGGATTACTCTAGGGTTTGGTTTGGTTTTGGTTTTGCATAAACAGGTAGAACAATTTCTTACTTTGAGCTATGATAAACATTTTTCTATTTGGTCTCTTAACTCTTAAAATTTAATGATCAGTGCAAAAACTCTTCGAAACTATTTAAATAGGTTCATTTTATTATATAAACTACTTCAGTAAAATTGAATATTTTTAATTAAAAAAAAAATACTTATCACACTGATTTCTGCATACCTGCTATGGTAAGTATTAGGAGATGTGAAAATAACAGCAAGTAACAATTACCTCCGGGTACTTTTCTTTTTTTCAGGGTGTACTTTCTAATGAAGTATTTGCCATTTTGTCCAGTATTCCTAAGGCTGAAAAATTTGCTAAATTTTGGATCTGCAAAGCAAAGTTGTTGGCAAGCAAAGGCACCTTTGATGTTATTGGGCTCTACGAAGAGGCCATTAGAAGTGGGGCCACAGTAAGTATCTGTCTTGAATGGGTGACTTCTTAAAACTCCTCTTTCATATGAGTTCTCTGTTGTTTGCAAAATGGCAGTTATATAATATAATGTTAAATGTTCTAATTTATTTCATAAAGTTATATGCAAAATATGAAGTACATTATGTCCTTTGTGAACATTTTAATTTAAATATTTATTTTCTAGAAAATAGTGTCACATGTAAACAAATAGAGTCACTTTCTTGTCAAGTGAATTAGTTCAGTTGCTCAGTCATGTCCGACTCTTTGCAACCCCATGAATCACAGCACACCAGGCCTCCCTCTCCATCACCAACTCCCGGAGTCTACCCAAACCCATGTCCATTGAATCCATGATGCCATCCAGCCATCTCATCCTCTGTCATCCCCTTCTCCTCCTGGCCCCAATCCTTCCCAGCATTAGGGTCTTTTCCAATGAGTCAACTCTTCGCATGAGGTAGCCAAACTATTGGAGTTTCATCTTCAACATCAGTCCTTCCAATGAACACCCAGAACTGATCTCCTTTAGGATGGACTGGTTGGATCTCCTTGCAGTCCAAGGGACTCTCAAGAGTCTTCTCTTAACACCACAGTTCAAAAGCATCAATTCTTTGGAGCTCAGCTTTCTTCACTGTCCAACTCTCACATCCATACATGACTACTGGAAAAACCATAGCCTTGACTAGATGGACCTTTGTTGGCAAAGTAATGTCTCTGCTTTTGAATATGCTGTCTAGGTTGGTCATAACTTTCCTTCCAAGGAGTAAGCATCTTTTAATGTTATGGCTGCAGTCACCATCTGCAGTGATTTTGGAGCCCAAAAAAATAAAGTCTGACACTGTTTCCACTGTTTCCCCATCTATTTGCCATGAAGTGATGGGACCAAATGCCATGATTGTAATTTCCTGAATGTTGAGCTTTAAGCCAACTTTTTCACTCTCCTCTTTCACTTTCATCAAGAGGCTTTTTAGTTCCTCTTCACTTTCTGCCATAGGGTGGTGTCAAGTGAATATGTCTCACTTAAAATTCATTGCAGAAATGTACACTTATGGAAAGCAATAGCATAGAAAATTATAGTATAACATCAATATCCAATACTTAGAAATTCATACCTCACCATAAAGAACCTAAAAAAATATTAAACCCAATACATCAATATCCATAGATCATTCAGAGCCATTTCATGAAATAACTTGTAATTCTAAAACCTAGTAAAACCACTGTCTCTATAGAATTTAACAAAGACTCCATCAAATAGTTTTAAAACTGTTTTCCCCATAATATCACTTTCTATGTCATTGTATGTTCTACCATACCTTTTCCATGATTATTCAAAATCAGAGTTTTACATGGTCATAGTTTAAATAAATAGTTTGATAAAGCCTATACCATAAGGCCTATTTCCTTCCCCTCCCATTTCCCACTGACAGCAAACTGAGTATTTTGTTACCTTGATAATTTCAGATAATGTGCTAATATTATTACTTCTTGATTTTTCTCTTTAGACATGATTTGTAGACTTCCAGTTCTGTAGGATGAGGATCTAACCCTCTTTTTCACACACACCTTCACAGATCCTCAGCACACACACACAGACACCCCATCACCCCCGTAGACTTCACTGTCCTCCATATTTTCATTAGAATCAGACAGACATTCTGATCACTGTCCAGTGCTCACATTGTCATAAATAGGTGAGAAATATACTCTGATCCATGTAGTACATGCTATGGTTACTTTGCCTTTTAAGTATAGTTTTCTAATTTTCCTGCAATTATTTTCTTGGTTTCCCTTTGCTTAGTATTTCCAAACTCTTCTATAATTATCTATACTTTTCAATACTTTCAAAACATTACATTCTGTTGATGTCTTTTCCTCAGGTTATTCTTCTTTTTGGGGGGAGGGGTGCTATGCTAGGTCTTCACTGCTGCACTGCCGGGCTGTCTCTGGTTGCGGTGAGTGGCCACTGGTGGTTCTTCACCCCCATCTTTATCAGCTGTCATTCTGGGATCTCCTCTCACCAGAACTATCAAGTTACCTTTTCTTCCTGCACTGCCTGATTCTTCTCCAATGCTTTTTCTTCTCTCATCTCCTTTTTTTTGAAGTAAGAGTTGGGTGTTTGGTTGGTTGTATTCTCTATTGTTCATTAGAGGCTTTACTCAGATGCTGGTGAAACTGGACCGTTTGTATGTGTATGAAGTGGGTTTTAAAACCTTATTAAAAACTGGTCACAGATGAGGCTTTACCACAGAGTGGCTGAGATCTGGCTGAGTCAGCTGATTGAGGAACCCCCAGTTTCAGTACCTTCTGATCTTTCCTCTAAGGCTTGTCATATTCTCTGAAGAAGGCTCATTTATCCTCCTTCCCAAGAACCAGGAACCAGGCTACCAGTTCCCCTTTATTGGAGAAAAGGGAGCTGGGAGTCTCAACCTTCAGCATGGAAACTCATTTATCCCTTTTTCAGCAGACACTCCCACCCTCAGTCTTGCATGATATCATCCAGAGACTTGGAGCATATGTGCCTGGTGCTCTGTTGGGATGAAGGCGGGTGGGACACAGCTACCAGTCTGCATGGAGTTCAGGGATGCAGGGTGGATTTGGAGGTCTGATGGTTTTATTGACTGATTGGCCAACCACCATCTTTGGGGATCTTCCCTGACCAGGGATGGAATCCAGGCCTGGCAATGAAAACACCAAGTCCTAATCCCTGGACTGCCAGGCAATTCCCAGGTGTGACTGCTTTTTGACAGATGCTCTAGAGCCCTCCAGCAATTCCTGAGCCTTTCAGAGGCTTTGGGGTTGAATCAGATTCTTTCTCAGCTAAACTGCCAGCATAGAATTTGACTCTTTCGTTGGTCAAGCTGGTTACCTCTTCCTTCTACATTCTTATTGCTATTTCTTCTATTCTCTGTGGCTATTGCCTCCTTTTAACCCCCTTTTAAAATCATTTCAGAAGAGTTTCAAGAGGGATTAGGCATATTTGCATACTCAATCTATCATCTTTAACCAGAAGCTTGTGAAAATATATACTTAATGAGTGTTTTATATAATTAAGATGCTTTGCCATGTATTCTGTACATTTATTCCCATTTCCTTAAGCATTTAGCTCTTAAGCATTTTAGCTTTTGTAAAAATGTATAGACAGCTTTGCTTTTATGCTGTTTTCAGTTTATATCTGTTATTTATTTGATACAGGGTCCCAGATCAGGAAGACCAGCCACCAAATACTGTGTTCCTATGAGAAAGTACAGTTCGTTAGTGATGTTCTGTTTCATGGCATCGTTTACATACTTTAAAAAGGAAGGGGAGAAGAAAAGGAAGACTATCTCAGATAATTTTATCAGAAAATTACTTTTCTGTGATAGCTTTTAGTTTAATGTTTTTTATATTACCAAATAAAAGAATTAAAGGAAAAGCTGGGGGGAAATTGTCTCAAATGCTAACTAAAGGTTATATTTAAATGATGGGATTATGGGTAGTTTTCCCTTTTAACTTTGACCTATTGTTCAGTTGTCTTTATAGACATATATGACTTTCACGATAAAAACAAAAATTCAGTTAAGACAACACTGAAAATATATATCAGATTTTCTGTATAGCTTAGTTATAGATCTTTGGATTAGAGTCTTTATATGGGAATATGTCTTTGATGGGATCATGTCAGTCAATAAAAAACCTAATTGGATTTAAAGAAATTTAAAAAAATAAAAATAAAAATAAAAATTTTATTACAGACAACGTTCCATAAATTCATCTCTTCATTAAAGTCAAGCATGCCAGCATTTAACCAATATTTTTTCTCTTCCTTTATTTTTCCTGTAAAGCTACAACTGAAGCCTTTTAAATGTTACTTATAGCTAGACAAGAGATTTAAAAGGGAAACATTCTTGTTATAAAAAGTCTATTTGATGTTAAACACCATCATAAATTCCTTGGATCATTTTTTCCATGAATGTTTTTAATATACCATTCGTGTATTTTCTTCCTTCTAGCCAATCCAAGAGTTGCGGGAAGTTGTCCTTAATATTTTGCAAGACCGAAACAGAACCACAGAAGGTACTGCTATTTTGTATTTAAATTTATTCCCTCTAGCTACTCAAGTAAAGGTCACTGAGGAACACATATAGGGAAAGAAGAATTTTAAGTTCCCTGAAATGCCTCTCGCTTCTTGGTTTCCCTGGTATGGACCTTTCAGCTTTCATCATCAGCTGATTGATTTCTGTTATTACAAGTAAATATACTGCTCCAACACCAAACAAAGGTTTCCACCAGAGCATCCTAGACCAGGGTGACTTGCTTCCCTGGAGAGAAGACAAGAGTGAGACTGAGCCAGAGAGGAGAGGTGCTTTAGTTTAAGTTATGTGTTTAGTTGTTACATGCCCACCAACCCGGATACATCCAAATTCATGGTCTACCTTTAAAACATAGCCATCTCAGGAATCATTTCACATAGTTCACCGTTGCTGTCATTGGCCAAAACCTTTAGAGAACTCTTCTATGAAAAATGTGCCAAATAAAGCGAGTGGCACATTATGTATAATTATATTTGTGATATGAACAGGGTTAGGAGGAAGACACCCTGAGAAAATAAAATGGATTACTTTTATAATCTTAAAAGGTGACAAATCTTTTTCCGCTAAGAGTAGATTGAACTTTGGGGAACAATCAAGCCATGTGGAATTATAGCCAACTAACCCATTACTTTTAGGAATAAGGTTGTAGTATATACATACTCAATGGTACTCTTACTGAGAACGATGCTATAATTCAGATATTTGTTTATAATTTATGGCACTGTTCTTTAAACAATTAAAAAAGAGAGAGAGAGACAGGAATTCATGCCTTTTCCACATGTTGGCCTCTCTTGGGGTCTCAGCCTCCAGCCAGAGTATATCTATCTGTCTCAGTCAAATTTCCTTCCCTTCGTTTTGGTTGCTATGCTGGTTAGACTATGATGCACATTGTGTTAACACAAGACATTTACATCTACATCCAAGGTGAGAGCCATATGGTCATCCCTGGGTTGGAGGGGATCAGAAGGTCAAGTGGGTTAACCCTAATGAGTTAGGAGAATTGACCCAAGGTATGAAATGAGGGTAAGAGGCCAATGGTTAGTCACTAGGGGAGCTCCCTCAAGAGTGAATAAGAGACTGGGGATGTATTCAGAATGTTGAAAGGGTAGCAGGGATCCATTCTCACAGGCCCAAAGGTTGTGTGGAGGACTGGTTAGGAGAAGGCTTAATGCAGCAGGGTGTTACTACAAAGCTTAGTGGGAAAAACTAGTTGTAAGTCCCACTCCAAATCAGTTACTCTTTATTTAGCATGTGGAATCCGTAAGGATCACTAAGAAGTCATGGAGATATTCCTGTTTGACTTTATTGATTTTTTTTTTTAGCTTCAGTATTAAATTGCTAAGTCTTTCCTTTTGACCTTATATACATAGGAATTACCTCTAACTCCTTAGTTGCTGAAACTAATATAACATCAGTAGAAGAGCTGGCCAAGAAGACGGAATCTGGGGCATCTTGCCTTTTCCCAAAAGAGAGCGAACAGATGTCAGTAACACCCCAAATAACAAAGTCAGAACAGGATGGTCATCCCGGTATCAAATTACAGATCGCCCCAATCCCTCGGTAAGCACACTGTAAAGCTTTTGTGTTCACAGGTCTAAATTAAGTCCAATTGTCAGCTTCTCCTCCAAAGATCCAGAATACCAGCACATTAGTGACATGAATACTTCCTGCCTCATATGAGGACTAGGTGATCTAATCGATCTCTGGTGTTAAGGGAAAGGGGGAGGGGAGGGGTGGACCCCATGCCAGGGAGACAGTCCTTTCTCTGTACACACCCCCACCTCCCCAGACACAGCACCTCCAAGGAGATCTGACCTTCCTGTGAGCAAGGAGCTGCCAGACTCAGGAGGACTGTTGGAGTGGAGTCACCCCTTCCTCCTGAAATCAGTCCTCCCCCTTCACCCTCATTTGTCCTCCAATGGCAGATCCCATCCACCTTTCCTGGGGGTCAGGAGTGGGGTGCTGCACTAATTGCTAAGCAAGGGCAACCTCAGGAGCTATGGGAAGGAATGGGCCGTGGATAGCCTGTAAGAACAAGGAGGGCGGTCAGGACTGTACTAGTTAGAGGCTGCTCATGTCTCAAGTGTCTGGTTTTGAAACAAGTGGAAGTTTAAGACAGAATCCATAATAATTTAAGGAACTGTGTCAGGGTATCAATGTCATTGTTCATGCTCTTGAAAGGAAAATTTCAAACAAAAGCACCAAGACCACAGTTCTTTGTCTTACTTTCCTGGGGAGCAACGGCTGGGCTTCTTCCACTCTAAACACCTATCTCAGATGTGTCATTTCCCCACTATACTCCGCTCATGGGTGGGTGAAGTTAAGCTGCTGATGTGAAAGCCACCTCTCACTGGCTCAGGAATTTTTAGGAGCATTTTCAGCAGACTGGCCATGAGTTTTATAAGACTAATGTAATCTGTGATTTTGTATCCTGTGGCCAGGATTCATTCCGTGGAAAGTCTCTGCAGCTTATCTTTCAGGCTATTACAGGAATGCATTAAAGCCCTTACCAGGAAGATGCCCACTTTGCACCAGTCTCCATCTGTGGTTTGGTCTACCATCTTAAAAGATGTTTTTGGATTTTACTGTCAAAGCTAGAAAGTGTCTTTGAATTCTTTAGTCCAGCCTTTTTTCGTGTTAGGCCCAATTTCCCCAAAGGATGTCAACTCTGTGGAAGTTTATGGAATAAACAAACACCAACTGCCAAGTAGCTGACTTCAAACAAAACCACACTTAGCACTTCATTCAATGAAATCCCTCTGCTGACACCATCTGAGAACAGATGGTGGAGTCCACACAGTTCATTCTAACACTCAGGGGACGTCCATCTTAGGATGAGAGCTGCCCTAGACATATCTCTTGTATCAGCCAACATTGAAATTCTCTCATGTTTTATTAGAGAACGAGAAGAAAATAATAAGTAGAATTTTGAAAGGAGTTACAGGGTTTTAAATGCACCTCTTGCTCTCTTAGGATAAATGGGATGCCAGAGGTGCAGGACATGAAGCTGATCACACCTGTGAGGCGTTCAGCCAGGATCGAACGAGCCGTGTCCCGCTACCCGGAAATGCTGCAGGAACACGACCTTGTGGTGGCTTCTCTAAACGAGCTCTTAGAAGTGGAAGAGACCGAGTACTTTATATTCCGCAAAAATGAGGCTTTGCCTGTAACGTTAGGGTTTCAAGTCTCTGAATCATAATTTCTCAGTGCTTTCTTTTTTAAGAGACATTTCAGAGCCTCCATGAGACAAGAAATGCACTTACCCAGGAGACCTGGGAGAGACTACAATGGAAAGGCATTGTGGATGCAGGCCATGGGCCCCTGGAACTTGAAAAGTAATTCACCGGGACCGACTCTCAAATTTTATATCCCTGCAGGAAAGGCTGGTTTATTTAAGACTGGAGTTGGCCACAGTTTTACAGCATACATAAATTTCCAACTTTTGAAAATTAGTTTATCACACAAGTACAGAAAATTTTTGAATTTTATTGACCTACCTTAATCCCACCATAGTTACTTTTTATATCAGGAGGTCAGATCCACAATACAATAAACTTTACTTCCTGCATCCACCCTGGCAGAGAGGGCAGGTCCTCGCAGCCTGAAAGCCCTGAGCATAGACACTGGCCTTCCCCACTTAGATGGAATGTAACCCACCATCTGGTCAAATGCCCTCATTTAGCTGATGAGTTTACGCCAGCCATTCCTTGGCTCAGAGATCACAAATGACTTCTGTGTAATCTTTGACTTCCCTCACAGATCCCTGGAGATGAGGGGTAATTCCCATCCTCTCTGTGTCTGGTTTCCTGTAATGATACACAATCCTGAATTGGGGTGGTCATTAAGCTTTTTATGTTCAAAACCTAGTTTGCATTTATTATTCAGAAATGCTTCAGATAAAAGCAAAAGGGAGTAGCAGAGAGCAGTAGGGAGAGGACCCTTGCCTCTTCAGTTCTATGCTCTCTAGGGGACACTGGCCTGAGAAGACCACCTAAGCCCCAGAGACTCCCTATTTGCCTTTCCCAATCAGAATCACTGTGTAAATATAATGTATAGAAGGACCTAGTCGATGTATTTTAGATTTGTTTTCTTAATATTTATATTATCTTTAAAAAAATTAACCTTTGTTCACTCCTGCTTATTTATCTTATTTATTACAGAAAACTGTGATGGTAGCTTGACCTAGAGAATTAAGGGTGTGTCTGTGGAAACAGTGGTTTCCCAGATAGCTCAGTGGTAAAGAATCTCCCTGACAAGTAGGAGACTTGGGTTCTATCCCTGAGTCAAGACGATCTCCTGGAGGAAGAAATGGCAACTCACTCCAATATTCTTGCCTGGGAAATCCCATGGACAATGGAGCCTGGCAGGCTATAGTCCATGGGGACCCAAACGGTCAGACACAACTTAGCGACTGAACAACTTCAACTGGGATACACCAGTAGGCCTCACGGGGAACACCCACTACCCTGGAGAACTCATCTTGATCTGACCCCTAACCTCACCCAGGATGCGGATGTTCCCACTGTGAGGCAAGCAGAGCCATCTCTAAGATTTATAAAAACAAGATTCATAAAACTGAGCTATAAAACTCTGAAGCTAATAGACTAACTCTCAATGAGAAATAGACTGTCACCACAACGAAAATGCAGGAATCCATGCAGCCAGCTCTTTCCTCCCCTGATAGACAGACTCACTTGATCTGTGAGGCCAAATAATGCTTAGAAGGCACAGAAGCTGAAAATGGGACTGGGAGAAATCAAATATTCAAAATCAGTGGACAACAAGAGTTAACCACATCCCTCCTGGTTCTCAAAAGAGCAACTTCACCATTGCCAGTTCTTAGCAGGATGTCTCGGTACCATTCTGGGTTCTGACAATGCAGGATGAATTATTGGCATCTAATAATGTGTAGTTTTCAAACTGACAAATTAGAGGTTTTAAACAGCCTGATTAGACTAAGTAGCATCTTCAAGATCTAAAAGGATGTGGAAATGATAGTGGATGGTACAGCAGCTGCAGAAAACTACACCCTGAATCTGAAGCTCTTTGTAGGTTCTCAGTAACCCTGTTGTTCAGTAAATAACTGTTCCTAGAAACCAGAGCAGGCGGGAAGGAAAGAAGGCAGGCTGGAAATCACTTGGCAGGAAGACTCACAGGGAATTGTAGTGGAGATACAGGCTTTAAACAGAATTAAGTCTAATGTGTAGGGACAACTTAGGAGAGGGGAGTGTGAATATTGAAGATAAATAAGGAGGGTTATGTGCTGACATCAGGTGCAGAATGCCTGGGAACCAGAAGACAAGGAAGGGAGAAGGTATGACGGTAATTACTGTTTACTAGGTACCAGTTGCTCCTACTATAAAAGACATCCACTGTGCCTGCCGGGCATGAAGTCCTAATAAGAACACCCTAGGGACTTCCCTGGTGGTCCAGCAGTTAAGACTCCACATTCCCAATACAGAGGTCCCGGGTTTGATCCCTGTTTAGGGAATTAGATCCTACATACCACAACTAAGACCTGGAGCAACCAAATAAAAATAGATAACTATCTTTTAAAAAGAGCACCCTAATTTCCTGAGGACCACCTGTTTCCTGCGCACAGTCTGTAGCTTAAGAGAAATGGACTACCCACCAGAGCATATGACCCAGGTCAGGCCGACCAGCACCCAGTATCTCTTGGCTAATAACGTTGACTGGATGATGGGGTTGTGTCTCACACAAAACCAGTGAGACTTTTCCTGTAGAGTTACCAAAGAAATAGGATGGGAATCTGTAAATCTACTAAACCCATGGGGAAAAAAACCTACCTGAGAATGGCACCAAAATGGAATAAGCCTGAGAGCTGGAGAAAGTGTGGTGACATCCAGTGACATCATTTGATCTCCGGGCTAAAGCCCAGAGCCAGCCAAACCCTGTACTTTCCAATATGAGACAAGTGATTCTCTTTTTTGTTTTTTAATTGGAGAAGGCAATGGCAACCCACTCCAGTACTCTTCCCTGGCAAATCTCATGGATGAAGGAGGCTGGTAGGCTGTAGTCCATGGGGTCGCTAGGAGTCAGACACGACTGAGCAACTTCACTTTCACATTTCACTTTCCACTTTCATGCATTGGAGAAGGAAATGGCAACCCACTCCAGTGTTCTTGCCTGGAGAATCTCAGGGACAGAGGAGCCCGGTGGCCTGCTGTCTCTGGGGTCACACAGAGTAAGACACGACTGAAGTAACTTAGCAGCATCAGTAGCAGCAGCAGGCGAAAGCTAACAGAGTTTTGCCAAGAGAATGCACTGGTCATAGCAAACACTCTATTCCAACACCACAAGAGAAGACTCTACACATGGACATCACCAGATGGCCAACACTGAAATCAGACTGATTATATTCTTTGCAGCCAAAGATGGAGAAGCTCTATATAGTCAGAAAAAACAAGACCGGGAGCTGACTGTGGCTCAGATCATGAACTCCTTATTGCCAAATTCAGACTTAAATTGAAGAAAGTGGGGAAAACCACTAGACCATTCAGGTATGACCTAACTCAAATCCCTTATGATTATACAGTGGAAGTGAGAAATTTAAGGGACTAGATTTGATAGAGGGCCTGATGAACTGTGGATGGAGGTTTGTGACATTGTACAGGACTCAGGGATCAAGACCAAGAAAAAGAAATGCAAAATGGCTGTCCGAGGAAGCCTTACAAATAGCTGTGAAAAGAAGAAAAGCCAAAAGCAAAGGAGAAAAGGAAAGATATACCCACTTGAATGCAGAGCTCCAAAGAATAGCAAGGAGAGATGAGAAAGCCTTCCTCAGTGGTCAATGGAAAGAAATAGAGGAAAACAATAGAATGGGAAAGACTAGAGATCTCTTCAAGAAAATTAGAGATACCAAGGGAACATTTCATGCAAAGATGGGCACAATAAAGGACAAAAATGGTATGGACCTAACAGAAGCAGAAGATATTAAGAAGAGGTGGCAAGAATACACAGAAGAACTGTACAAGAAAGATCTTCATGACCCAGATAATCATGATGGTGTGATCACTCAGCTAGAACCAGACATCCTGGAATGTGAAGTCAAGCAGGCCTTAGGAAGCATCACTATGAACAAAGCTACTGGAGGTGATAGAATTCCAGTAGAGCTATTTCAAATCCTAAAAGATCATGTTGTGAAAGTGCTGCATCAACATGTCAGTAAATTTGGAAAACTCAGCAGTGGCCACAGGACTGGAAAAGGTCAGTTTTCATTCCAATCCCAAAGAAAGGCAGTGCCAAAGAATGCTCAAACTACCACAGTTGCACTCACTCACACAATTCTCCAAGCCAGGCTTCAGCAATACGTGAATTGTAAACTTCCAGATGTTCAAGCTAGTGTTAGAAAAGGCAGAGGAACCAGAGATCAAATTGCCAACATTCGCTGGATCATCGAAAAAGCAAGAGAGTTCCAGAAAAACATTGACTATGCCAAAGCCTTTGACTGTGAGGATCACAATAAACTGTGGAAAATTCTGAAAGAGATGGGAATACCAGACCACCTGACTTGACTCTTGAGAAACCTGTATGCAGGTCAGGAAGCAACAGTTAGAACTGAACATGGAACAACAGACTGGTTCCAAATAGGAAAAGGGGTACATCAAGGCTGTACATTGTCACCTTGTTTATTTAACTTATATGCAGACTACATCATGAGAAACACTGGGCTGGATGAAGCACAAGCTAGAATGAAGATTGCTGGGACAAATCTCAATAACCTCAGATATGCAGATGACACCACCCTTATGGCAGAAAGTGAAGAAGAACTAAAGAGCCTCTTGATGAAAGTGGAGAGTGAAAATGTTGGCTTAAAGCGCAACATTCAGAAAACGAAGATCATGGTATCCGGTCCCATCACTTCATGGCAGATAGATGGGGAAACAGTGGCTGACCTGATCCCACCTCTCTAGGTCATCGCCGAGTTATCACAAAGACTCGAGCTGGGCTCCCTGTGCTATACCGCAGGTTCCCACTAGCTGTCTATTAATATTTACACATGACAGCATGTATATGTCGACGCTAGTTTCAGCACATGGGCTTCGTTGCCGCATGACACATGGGATCTTAGTTCCCCAACAGGGATTGAACCTGCACTCCCTCCATTGAAAGGTGGAGTCTTAACCACTGGACGACCAGAGAAGTCCCAACATAATGTTTTTTTAAAACACACACACACACAGAAAAACACTGCATCAAATGAACAACCCCCAGATAGAAATACAGATGACTTCCTAGGAGTTGAGCAGAGTTCTAATCCAAAGCTGTTAGCCTTCCCCACTTCCTCTAGTCTTTATGATATAACTGTAGCCCCACTCTTTTCCCTGCATTTCTACATGCCGACCCAGAGTAATAATAAATCAGGCCACATGGCTCATGCAACAAAACATACAGGACACTGGACACCAGAGATACAATGGGGACCCAAATGACCTGTCCCCGTGGAGCCACAAGTCTAGTGGGGACACATGTTAGAGCATCACAAATGTCAGAGTGTGATGATCCTGAGAAAGAGGATCAGGGAGGTAGGTGGGAGGCCCCTGAGACCTGAGGGAGGAGCAGAGGTGAGATAGAGGCACAGGAAGGGGTCTTGACCACCTCTTCTTTCTGCGAGTCTGCCCTCCTCCTCCCCCTCCCCACCCCTCTTCCCCTCCCCGTGCCTCATCTCTTCCTCAGACCCCTTAGGATCTTCTGCCAGGCCGCTTATCCCCCAGGCCATTTCTGCATTCTCTCTGCCCTAGGAGGGAATTCTAAGTGTTCATTTTTATAGTATTAACAAAATACTTTTTGTAATGCTACTGGATTTCAAAGAAAAGCATGTGCCCTAGGGTCTGAGCAGTTTTCCCAGTAAAATACTATCCTCTAAGCTTTTAATAAGAGTCTAGGGTTTAAAGACACAAGGCCAGGGACTTCTCTGGGAGCCCAATGGCTAAGACTGCATTCTCAATGCAGGAGGCCCGGGTTCCATCCCACATGCCGTAACTAAGAGTTTGCATGCTGCATCTAAGACCAGGTGCAGCCAAATAAATATTTTAAAAGACTGAAAACAGAGCTAAAAATATACTTTGTGTTTCTTTAAAAAATAAAGACACAAGGTCAGGGGTACCTAGTCCTTTCCTGGAAAACTTGCCCCTGGTGACTCTGAGGCCCAGAAGTCAACACAGGAAGAAGAATGAAAGGTCTGGAAGCTTCTGAAAGTACAAGAGATGTCAAAAAATGTGAACTCTGAGCACAGGGCCTGTTGTCCCTTATTTATCCTCAGATATTCCAAATGTTTCCCCTATTTACCCACAGAAAATAAAACTAGTGAACTGGATCACATGCTTTCATTTCAAACATATAGATATATTCCTTCTAAGCCTCCACTGAGGGCAGGAGGAGAACGAGGTGACAGAGAATGATATGTTTGGATGGCATGCATTGGCGCAAACTCCAGGAGACAGAGTGAAGGACAGGGAGGCCTGGCATGCTGTGGTCCATGGGGTTGCAAAGAGACACGACTGAGAGCCTGAACAACAACAAAATCCTCCAGATGATACCATTAACAAGAAAAGTGAACTCAAATTCAGTAAAGGGCGAGGGCTTAACACCATGGAGGAGCTCCAACTAGAATGAAGAATCAAGTTTTAAAATCACAAGTAGGACTTTTTATAGATTTTCATGCATGTATATACATCAAGTTCAAAGATTATCTCGCTGTCTTTCACAGTGACTGGAAAGAACAGTTAATGAAGTCATCGATAACCATTGTCTTTACTAGTAACAGAATCAAAAGTGCACAGAAACACTATTTTTAAAAAGAAATTGATAGAAATAAAAATGGATGAGAAAGGATACATTCAGGGGAACTGGGTTAAATAGTTCCACTTGGTACACACAAATGCCCCAGCGGCCAGGGAGAACAGGCCCCCTTCCTCCTCCCTAAAAGAAGGGCTCTTGGGCTCCAGATCTGTTATATTTAGATTTCAATATGGTTGCTTTCTCTCTCTCCCGTATTTTTCCTGTTATCTGAAAAATATCTCATAGAAGAGGATGGGGATGCCAGCTGTGTCCTGGATTCAGTCTGCCTCCATGCAGCCCTCCTGGTCCTTCTCTCTTTGCCCGCAGCCTTACAAGAAACAAAGAAAGCTGGTTACGGAACCTTCCCAGGTTCACACAGTGACTCCCAGCCAGGGGTAGAAAATGTGTCCAAATGCCTTAATCTGTGCTGGGATGGAGATGAGAGGATAGAGTAACCAACACATCCCCAGAGAACCCACAGTTACAGAGGGGAGCGGGTCTAGTCCGCTGGTGGGTTGGGAGGGAAAAAATAGTTGCAAACCACTGGTTTAAGATTTGAAATAGCTCAGCTGGAATTCCATTATCTCCACTAGCTTTGTTCAAAGTGACGCTTCCTAAGGCCCACTTGACATCACACTCCAGGATGTCTGGCACTAGGTGAGTGACCATACCATCATGGTTATCTGGGTCATTAAGACCTTCAGTTCTTCTTTTGCTTCTGTTAGGTCCTTGCCATTTAATATTATCGATGTACTTGAATTTTGAGCTTCTCCTGGGCAGGAGTAAAGTGGCTCATAATTCAGTTTCTACTATGTCAGGCATATGAGAGGCACCTGGTGAAAAACACTGGTGGAAAGAATGTACACTGAGCCTGGAGCCACCACACTAAAGGGAACTGATAAGATGGGCATTTTGTAAATCAAGCCTTGGGAACACCAGGGTAGAAACAGGAACCCTCCTGCAGGGCTCAGGGCTGCAGAACTAGGTGAGGAGCCGAGCCTGCCACTCAGGAAAGCTTGGGTCTCCACTCAGAGGGCAGAGTCATAGAGCGGGCGAAGAAGGAGCCCCTCCACATTGTGTCCATAAAAGTTGCCTGCTGAGGAAGCCTGGGCGGGGAGAGTCTGTGTTGTCACCTCTCCCAGAATGAGGATGGATCTGTCAGAGGAATGATCCAGAAGAGATGCGGGGAGATATGGGCCCCCATTCAGTTAGCCGAGCAGGACCTGTGAGTCTGACAGCCAGTGGTTCTTGGCCCTCTCAGGGCCCCTGCCTCGTCTTAAAACCAAGTATTTTCTAACACAACACTGCAAATCAACTATACTTCAATTAAAAAATAAATAAATATTTTCATTTGCTCTTCTTGATTCTGAATTGAGATTCATAGACAATATGATTGTCTCTATAATCTTAACAATCAATATCATACCTTAACTACAACAAACGAGAAATGAAAAGCAACATATAATAAAATTATATGTATTCCTACATGAATATTCAGGAATGATTGCACTGGAAGACAAAATAGCTCCCGCAGACCTCCCAAATTACCCCTCGGGTTGATACTGCTCCACTGGGACCCCTGCTCTAGCCCAAGAGGAGCTGCCAAGTCTCTGAGCTCCCCAGCCAGTCAGCTGGCAGCCCTCATTTTCCAGTAACTCACCCTCTGGCTGCAAGAGAAGAAGCTGAAGGCGGGAATCAGACCGGCCCTTTCTTGCTCCACTGCTGTCTCATCGGGCATCTGTAGGGACCAGCACAGGAGGTGGAGGAGTGCCATTGGTGCTGAGGCCTTCCAGAGACCCCAGTTACACATCAGTACCCCCCAACGCCATCCTCTGCCCACAGCTGCCAGCTTCCTGCCCAGTGATGTTACAGAAAAGGGAGCCCAAGAGGGTCAGCAGGAGGAGGAAGTTTCTGGCAGATGGACTTCACTTCCTCAAAAGTCCCAGGCAGCACTGCTGGGTACGTTCAGGTTTCTTTAGCTCTTTCACCTGTGCACTCCAGATGCTTGTCTCTACTTTAGCAATGGTGTCTAACTGCACGGTAACGCCTCAGATCCCCCATTTTGCCTACAGGAATCCTCCAGCCTGCTCAATTAAAAGCCCAGAGATGAGACGAGGCTGCACAGTGAAAGCTCAGTGTGGCAGTGTGGTGCAGGGGGACAAAGTGGCCCTGGATTCAAATCCTGACTCTGCAGTCTACCTAGCAGCAGTCTGAACCTGAGTAATTTAGGTTCTCTGCACTTCCAGTTCACCGGTGGTAAAATGAGGAGAAAAAAACCTACTTTTCTGAGTTATATTAAGCATTCAGCAGAATCAATTAAAAAAAACACACCCAGCCCAGAAACATAAAATGGTTTCTCCTGCTCTCAATTATCAGGAAGGCAGCTGAGAGTGGCAAGAAAAATAAGGTTTACGGAGCCCCAGAGAACTAGCTTCAAGTCTAGATCCTTGACTGCAGACGGTACATCATCTAAGATGGAAATAATGACCGCTCGTTGGGGGAAGGGACATGCGTGCCCTGGGGAGCTCTGCACTGGTCAGACTCATGGCCCCCATGAACCCTGTGGCATCACTGTCGCCTTCACTTCCCTGCTCTTGACTGAGAAGCATTGCAGGTCTTCCAGAGGAAAACCGGCTGGAGTGTTTACTATGCAGTCTGCTGTTCCCTGCGATTACTGAGGGTAGGGGGACCACAGCCTTCCTCCTTGAAAGCTGTATCATGTGTACTAGGGAGATAATGCAGTCTCAGTTTAAACCAGGAGTTAAAATTGAGCAGGAGGAAAACTTCCCAGCAGAGGCGTCTTATCTGTAGAACCATAACCCCTCCAGAGCATTCTTTATGAGGCAGACAGTTATCTGCAAGGGTTTGGCCCGTTTGTGCCTGGAGATGGGAGAAGGGGGTCTGGTGACCTCAAATGCTCTTGGCAGGGCCAAGCACCCACGGGTCCTTCTGGGACGGAGGTTCAGGGATGCTCGGGAGGTTCCACAGGGACATACCAGCTCCCAGGCTGCCCGGTACAGCGAGCTGAGTGGGTGGTACAGGAAACCGAGGCAGGTGGCTGTGTAGAGGTCGACGTAGCACATCAGCTGGCTGGAGAAAAGTGTCTGGCGGAAGCCGCACCAGAACAAGCTGCCCATCACACTGTAGCACAGGTCCAGCTCCCGGCTGACTCTCTGGCAGAGGGGCAGCTCACTGATTCGAGATCCCATTCCCACCCACACCCAGGACCTGCATCACCCACAAGCAAGCCTGTCTGCCAGGGTCATGCCCAGGTCTGCCCTCCTGGGAAACAGTCCCCTAAGGACATTGAGGCCCTCGCCCACCACAGGGAAGGAGCTGCCATGGCGCTCAGCCAGCCCGGGCTTTGGGAGGTGGGGCAGCTCTCTCTGCTTGGCCCCAGGCTCCACTCCTTGCTTTCCTGCCTGGCCCTGGAGAGCAACCAGCCTGCTCTACACTCTCAGCATCACTGACTTTCTGGTAAGATCCACACACCCAGTCCCACTCCTGCCCCACACCCCTAGCAGGCCCCCGCCTCATTACAGGCCCTGCTTTCAGAATCTAGAAAATCATTCCATTCCCTCGTAGTTCAGTGGTTAAAAGTCTGCCTGCCAGTGCAGGGGACACGGGCTCCATCCCTGCTCCAGGAAGGTCCCACATGCCTCAGGGACAACTAAGCCTGTGCACCACAACGACTGAGCCTGTGCTCCGCGGCAAGAGAAGCCACCACAGAACGAAGCCCGTGTGCCACAACCAGAAAAAGTCCACGCACAACAGTGAAGACTCAGGTCAAAACAATAAATAGTTCTTTTAAAAAAATAAAAGTGGTCCAATGTTACTCCCAGAGTGACCAAGGACATCCTTGTTACCCTCTCTGTGCCTCAGTTTCCCCATCTGTAAAATAAGGGTGACAATCCCTGTCCAGTCCCCCTCAAGGGGCTGTGGGAGGATTATATGGCATGAAAGCACTGAATTCCCTACAAGAGGTTCAGCCAAGATCCTGCACTATTGATCCCCACTGGGCCTGGGAAGGTCGAGTGGCCTGAACCCCTGTGGGACTCTTCCACTTCTAGTGACTGGTCAGGAATGACACTAGGGAGCGTGTCCTTTCCTTACCCAGACACACCAGTGCATCCAACCTAAATCCTGTCTTCTCAGGCCCTTTGTCTGGCTGACCCCAGACTCGGGCCAGGCAGTTGGTCACATGAGGACCCAATCCAGGAGGCAGGTGGTTCTCAAGGTTAATGGTGGAGATGGAAGAACCTCAACCCTTCAAGAGCACACTGCTGTCATTCAGCATGAGGGCCAGCAGAGGGCACAGGCTGACAAGGCCCAGTGGCACTCCTGGAGACGGGGGGAGTCATAACTGGGCACTGGAGACCTGGGAAAGAGCTAATCCAGACAGGCAACCTGGAGTTACACGCCTCACCCTCTGCCCCGCCAGGCCCATCCCCTCCTCCTCAGCACCCTGCTCTTACCTGAATCTCCCTCTCGGTGGAGTTGATGAGTTGCAGGCCGTAACCACTCCCATCTGTGTGCCTGGTGCAAAAATGGTCACTTGACCCAGGAGGAGAGGAGCTGGGGGCCCCGGAGTCTCCAGGTACAACCTCTCCAGATAGCATGGGGTGGGAGGCATTCTGCGGGCACGCAGTGGGGGTGCTGAGCTGGGTGTGTGCCCATGTGTGAGAGGGTCAGTGGTTCAGGAGGAAGGGCCTAGCGGTCAGTGTGAGCATCTCAAGGGGGTCAGAGTCCAGTTTAGTAGGGAAGCCCAGCCTGAAACAGATCGTGATTTCCTGAGCAACCAGGCATGGACCCTGCTGCCAGGCGTGGACATGGAGCACCACCCTCCATCCTGCTCCCCTCCCAGGGGAGGGGGTCACAGGTCAGGGCTCTCACTGGTACAGGTCTGCTAGATGCGCGTCCAGCCTCTTCAGCATCTCCATTCGCTCTGAAAAGCAGACAGGTGACGGGGGCATGACAGCCCAGCCTACTTTGTCCTGGGCCTAGCTCAGCTAGTGAGGTCAGGGTGGAAAGCTCACTGGAGTCTAACTCCACTCCCCTGCCCCGGGCCCAGCTGTGTGCATAACATCCTCGGCCCGCTCCTTACATTGAGGGAGACTCCGCCCAGGCCAGAGCAGGGAGAGCCCTGTGGGAAAGATGCCTTCAGGCTGTGTGACTTTGGGCAAGACATTTAACCTCTCTGGGTCTCTGTTTCCTCATGAAAAAGCAGATCACTCTCATAAACCACAGAGCAGACAGTATGATCATGGTCAGTATTGACCCCACATAGAGAGGGGACGATGACCATGGCTTTAGCGTCACTGGCCAGTGCCCCCTGCTGGTCTGCCCCCTACAACTCATCCTTCTCTCGGCCCCAGATGCCCAGCTCCCGGGACAGCTCAGGAACCACCAGACAAGTCTGCTAGCCCTGCAGCTTCTTGGACTTGAGGATGTCCGCAAAGATGTGATCGCCGATGTATAGGAGTCCTTCCCCCGCACCCCGAGCAGCTCACATACCACGTCCGATGACCCTGCCAGACCAGGGGAGGACAGGCCCACTCACAGTCCTTCCTGTCCTAGCAAGCAGACTGGGGACAGGGGCTTCTAGTCCCGTCCTGGCGGGTAGGCCTGGGACGTGGGCTTCTAGTTGAAGGTGGGTTGCTAAGTAGGAATGGGAGGGAGGAGGGGGAAAGGGGAGCTGGTTCCTCCAGAGCAGACAGCACAGTGCTGGTGGGGGCTGGTTTAGGTACCAACACAGAGCTTGCCCATGTTCTGGAGGGGGCAGAGGGGTGTCCTGGTCAGAGACGGTGGGGGGTTGGGCCTGGCAGGGGTAGCTATGGGGTGAGGAGACTAGGGGGACACAGAGGGCCCTGAAAGAGTCCCCTCCCTGGATCCCTGCCTCTAGGGACAGAGAGCAGAGCAGCCACCACCAAGGGCAGGTCAAGCCTGAGAGGCGGGCTCCCTCCCCACAGTGCAGTCCATGGCTCAAAGAGGACGGGCCTCGACCCCTGCACTACCATATTGACCTGTCTCAGCACTGTGGCCTCCACAAAGAAGTGGGGCTTCTGTGTGTCCACCACGATCAGACCAAAGTAGGACCTCCAGGGCCTGGCTGCAGCCTCAGCCTGCAGGCGGGAGGACGAGACGTGGCGGGGCACATGGCGAGGCACATGCCAACACACGCGCTCAGCCTGGAAAATCTGATTCAGGCTCTCAGCCAGGTCCTCATCCACAGCTGCCCCACCCACACCTGGCCGGGATGCCTGGCTCCGGACCGGTGAAAACTCACCAGCTCCCCCATCTCAGCCTTGGCCTCTCAGCCAGATGGGACATCCCGGGGCTCAGGAACCGGGGCCTCTGACCACCCAGCATCCCCAGCCACGCTGGCAGGAAGTGCTCAAAAGGTATTGGCAGAGGCCAGTGTTGGATGTCTAGTGGGCTGTGTCAGCCCTTGGAGTCCCTCATAACACAGAGTCAGAGACCCAGAGACACAGGGCGAGAGCACAGGTTCCTCCCCACCCCATCCCCCAGCTGGAGCCCTGCTTATGCATTAGCCGCCAGGTCCCCACAAAGTATGTCGCACTCCCCACCCCCAGGCCTGCCGAAGCCACGTCTCACCCCCTCCCTCACCCCCTTCTGCTCCATCCAGCCCCTCCCCAAATATCTGGTCACTTTGCCAAGGTCTCCCCACCCCTCAAGGCTCCTCCCATAGCCTGGCTGAAGTCACCAGTCTCCCACCCACTGGGGAAGTTCCAGCACCCACTGAGGAGGTTTCAATGGGCCCACTCAGGTGAAACAATCCTTCCCATACCCTTGGTTCCTCCTGGAGGAGAGAGCTGGACATGGGAGGGACCTGCAGCAAGGTGGCCTGGCCTCCCTGCCCTAGACACAGCCTCCACCAGCTGTGGAGGCCCATGGCACTCACCTCACCAGCATCTAACAGGTAGGTCATGATGGCCTGGCAAGGACAAGGCAGGAGTTAGGGCACCTAGCTGGGTCGGACCAGGGGCTGCCAAGGCCCTCAGCCCGCAGGTCACACACGGCACCACAAGAGCACGATGGAGGGGAAATAGATAATTTCACAGGGACCCTTAGGCCTCCCTGGTGGCTCAGGGGTAAAGAATCTGCCTGCAGTGCAGGAGAGGCAGGTTTGATCTCTGGGTCAGGAAGATCCCCTGGAGAAGAAAATGGCAACCCACTCCAGTGTTCTTGCCTGGGAAATCCCATGGACAGAGAAGCCTGGCTACAGTCCACGGGGTCACAAGAAGTCAGACACGACTGAGTGACTAACATTTCACTGAGACCTTAAAAGGCCAAGAAACAAGATACCAACCAGGCAGTGAGGGTTTCACCCCTCCTGCTTTTCCACTCCCTCACTGTTTCTGCAGGGCCTCAGTTTCCCCAGAGCCAGAAAGGAAAGTTCTCTGGCCCAGAGGCTGAGCTCCACCCCTCCAACCACCTCCATTTACACACTCACATCTCTGTAGTTGTAGCTGCTGTTCGTGCCCAGGAACACTTTTCCCACCTCCTTCATCTTGTCCAGCAGGACAGGGATTCATGCCTGGGGCAGAGAGAGAAGCTACCTCCAGCACTGGGGCCTCCCCGGAGCTGCCCTGGGAGCCTGTTCTCAGGTTTCAGCCCCATGGCTGGGCAGGGGGCCCCAGGTCAGGCAGGAAGGCAAGGAACAAGGCCAGGGTGCAAAGCTCTGTCTACATCTTGAAGAAGGAGCCAGAGAAAGGCGGAGCATCCCCACTGCCCTGGGGGAGGAGGGGACAAGGGGGACAAGGCTTAGTCATGACCTTAGTCTAAGGCCACTCACATCCTTCTCCAGGTATTTCTCTAAGTCCTCCAAGGTCTTCTCCTTGAGACAGCCCTGCAGGAGGGAGCAGAGCTGTCTGTGAGTTCACATGCTCATGTGTGTATGTTTGCGTGTGCACACGGGCATGCGTGCATATGCCTACATCCAAGATGGAGGAACCCAGACCACCATCCTCAACCAGAAGCAGAGTGAAACCTTATGGGGTCTGGGGACCTGGATGTGGCCTGGGGTCCTGGGACACTCACCGAAAGGTGGACATAATCCATGGCATCCGTCACATCTTGGAAGAGACTTCGGAAGGACATGAAGAGGTTCCCGTGCTGATAGCCCGTGTCACAGCTGAGTCAAGCCAAGAGGGAGGCTGACAAGGGCCCCTGAGGTGACCACCACCCTGGAGCTCTACCAGCGGGACTCCTTCCATCCACAGTGAGCAGGACGCTTGGGTCCATGTCCCAGCCCTCTTGGGAGGGGTGTCACCCTGCGCTGAGGGTCACCCCTTGGGGATATCGGTTATAGAGTTGGGGGCTCCCACATCTAAGGCCTTCCCACTGAGTTCTTGTAGCCCTTGGAACCCCTTAGGAAGAGCCGCTGCCTCTTGCTGGGGCCCCCACTTCAGGGCTTGGCCCCTAAGGGGAGCAGTATCCTGCTGGGTCACCCCGGGCTGGGGGAGGGAAAGGGCTCAGAACGCACTTGATATAGGGAGCAGCCAGAGAAGAAGTCTTTCAGCAGGCAGAGAGGTAGGTTTCTGGGAGTGGGGAGCGCGGTCAGTCTCTGGTCCAAGGATCCAGGCCAGAGCCGGAGTTACCTCACCATCAGCCCTCACCAGGCAGGTTGAAGAGCGTCTTGAGGATGTGAAACCCCTGCAGATCATCCCCCTGAATGAACTTGCTGGGGTAGAAGCTCCAGACCTCCGCCCTGCGGAGGGAGTGAGCACTGTGCGCTGATGGCTCCTCCACAGCGCCCCCCAGTGGTCGGCCAGGCCCTGCCACTCCTTCGCCCCTCTCCCCATCTTCCTGTCCCCCTTTCTCCAGCTGGCATTGCCGAGCCCTGCTGTGTGCTTGACTCAGCCCCCAGCCCCACCGTCTTTCCTGTAGCATCCTTGCCCCCGAGCCGGTGCCTTACTCCGAGAGGGAGGAGAAGCCGTGAGTGCCCAGCAGCACGTTTCCGTGGGCATCCACCTTCAGCAGGTTTCCGTAGAGCGCCTCGAACATCAGCCCCCCTGGGTGAGGGCACAGAGGCTGTGAATGGGGTGCCGGGCCGGGACTCGGCTCAGCATCCCGCCCCCCGGGCCCTGCTCACCTGGCGGGGAAGGTGGGATCGTAGGTGTTGCGCAGGATCTCGTGCGGGTACCCTATGCACACCAGGCTCTCCAGCAGCATCTCGAAGGCCAGTGTCTCGTAAGCCGGGGACTTGTAAGCTGCAGGCCGAGCAGACCCAGGCCCATTGGTGCCCATTCCCCAGCCGGCACCCCTGGCCACCAATTCCTCACTCCCTACTCCCACCCCTCCCCCTCTCCGCTACCAGCCAGAGTGTAGTCCATGTCAAAGCCGAAGCAGCCAGTCTTCCCCATCGCCAGGCTGCGGCTGACAAAAATCCTGGAAAGGGGAGGGTGTCCCCAGACTCCAAGGGCCAGGGCTTCCCTGGGCCTGCGTGTGTCTGAGCACATGTGTGTATCTGAACACGTGTGCCAGTGTGGGCAGGGCTCCTCTCACCGTGGCAGTGTGCTGGGGGCATCCCCAAGAGCAAGGGTGTGCCCTGGTCAGTGGGGGTGTCACTTTCCTGATGGAGGTCACTGTGTCCAAGCTCAGAGATGTTGCGTTTGTCCCAGGTGGGCAGCACAAAGCACCAGGTCTGGGGGTGGGGGAGGGGGGAGAGCCCCTCCCCCCACTGAGTGTACACAGTCAGTTTTCCATGTGGTCAGCCACTGCCCACCTACAGGAGGATGTTCCCTTTCGAGAGCAGGGGCTTGCCTGTGTTTTGAGTGTCATCATCTCTGTGTATTTGAAGGAGTCAGTCCCGGGGCTGCTGTGTTGTGTGGGGTGTGTCGGGAAATGGGGTGTTTATCATGATCCCCTCACCTCCCCCATCCATCTCACCACTGATGCCAGTCCGGCTCCAGGGCCTGCGGCTCCCCTCTGGGCTCCCTTAGCTCTCCCCCGTCCACACTGGCCATCGCCGCCAGGAGTGAGAAGGCAGTGGTTCCTTCTGCAGTCACCTGCCCACTATCAGTGGTGTCCAGCAGCTCCCCTGTCCCTCACACCTTCAGACACCACTGCTGGCCCTGCTGGCCCCACCCTGGGCCCCATCTCCTCCTCGTCTGAGGGAGGAGTCAGCCAGGACAGTCTCTGGTGTCCCTTCTGTTCCTTAAGTGCCTGTGCCTGGGTGCTCAGTCGCGTCCGACTCTTTGAGACTCCAGGGACCGTAGCCCTCCAGGCTCCTCTGTCCATGGGCTTTCCCAGGCAAGAATACTGGAGTGGGCTGCCATTTCCTCCTTCAGGGGATTTTCCCAACTCAGGGATCAAACCCACATCTCTTGTATCTTTTGCATTGGCAGACTAGTTCTTTACCAGCTGAGCCATCAGGAAAGCCCCTGTTTTTTAAGAGAGAAAGCAGTAATAAGAAAGAACAATTCATCTATATTATACTGTCTTCACTTCTTAGATTTATGCATCCAAGGACCACAACGACCTAGAATGTAGCAGAAAACTCAGAGTGCAACAAACATGGGGTTGCAAAGGCAGGAGACTCATGTGCTTTAAAAATAAAAGACTGTCCCGTGCCAGAGGGTACCAGAGAGAAGCATTTTAAGAGCTTTGAGGTACTGTTCTGAGAATATCTTTCTGTTCCTGAGTAATGTGGTCCAATGTTAGAACACTTAGAGTTTCTTTACCGTAGCTCCAGGTTACTGTGCTGAACTCTGCGAAATTTCCCTTGGAGTGTCATCTGAATATCAAGTTTGCTTGCCACATTTGTGGCTTCCTCAAACCAAAATTCATGGTAAACTTTGATATTTTCCATCACTTCACTTACTGAATGCAGATGACAGTCAAGCTCTTGGCTGCACAGAAGACATGACTGTGTCTACTGCCTCATCTTGAGTTACAAGAATAACCTAGAAAACCTAAAAATATAAGTGTTCTGTGGTTTACCTAGGAATAATACACAAAATATTGTGGCTATTTTTAGTGAAGAAAATCAATTTTGCATAGTTAATTTCAACCTAGATAGAATGTGAATTTTGTTTTTTAAAAAATTCTTAATACATAAATAAAAGTGTCTAATAAAGAAAAAAAAGGACTTGAATTCTTGCTTTACACACAATTCTAGCATGTTGGGTTATCAATCTTCCTAGCCCAAGGCCATTTAAAGAAGTAATTTCTGGAGACTTCCTTGGTGGCTCAGGGGTTAAAAATCCACCTTGAGATGCAGGTGACCCGGCCAGGGAACTAAGAACCCGCATGCCATGGAGTAACTGAGCCCACTACTGAGTCATGCGTTCTGGAGACCGACCGAGCACAAGGAGAGATCCTGCAGGACGCAACCAAGATCCCGCCTGTCACAGCCAAGACCCGACACAACCAAGTAAATAAATATAAATTGGAAAAAGAAAAAAAGAATCGCTAGAAGTGTGCCTAGTTGCTCTGTCGTGTCTGACTCTTTGCAACCCCATGGACTGTAGCCTGCCAGGTTCCCCTGTCCATGGAATTCTCCAGGCAAAAATACTGGAGTGGGTTGCTACTTCCTTCTCCAGAGGATCTTCCTGACCCAGGGATCAAACCCACATCTCCTGTGTCTCCTGCCCTGCAGGTGGATTCTTTACCCGCTGAACTATCAGGGAAGCCCTAGAAGTGGAGCTATAAAAAATGGAGCTATAAGAAATGGCAGATGATTAGAATCTCAGAATCAGGAAAAAAAAAAGTACAAAAATGAGTGCCCAAGAGCAGAGTAATTGTGATCATTTAGTGCAGAGCTGTAAACAGGCCCTGTGCTGTGCTGTGCTTTGTCCCTCAGTCATGTCCGACTCTTTGGGACTCCATGAACTGTAGCCCGCCAGTCTCCTCTGTCCATGGAGAATCCCCAGGTAAGAATACTGTGGTGGCTTACCATGCCCTCCTCCAAGGTATCTTCCCAACCCAGGGATCGAACCCAGGTATCCCACCTTGCGGGTGGATTCTTGGTCTGAACCACCAGGGAAACCCAAACAGGCCCTAAGCGTCCATAATTGCTGGTTTTGCAACAAAGCACGATGATTTCCATTTAGAGTTTTGACCTGGATCATCCAGAAAAGCTTAAAGGATATAGCATGTCCTCTTTTAAAAAGGAACACAAGTTTATGATACATTTGATAAAATGTTCTCTCCAAAATGGCCAAACTAAATGAAGTTAGGCACTGTTGAAGGGATAGAAATTATCTGGGGGGAAGAAAATATTTCAGTGAAACAGTCCCATCCTTGGTAATTGCAAATGAACAACGGTTAGATGGTGAGGCAAGAGTCTGGAGGCTGCAGGAGGTACGTTAGCTCATTTTCACCCACCTCTGCCTAGAGCCCTCACCAAGACCCTGGACTTTTCAACAGCGTGGAAGAGAAAGGCAGAGGGAATGTTCCAGAGGAGGAGGCTAACGAGACATGCCAACTAACTGCAGTATCTACTCTCAGATATTCAATCAGGGAAGGGGATTTAACCCAAGGACATAATAAGGTCAACGAATAAGACTAGCCGATCGACGGCAGCTTAAAGCACTGGCTCAAGGTCAATTTCTAAAGTTGACGCCACAAGAAAAATATTCTCGGAAAATACCAAAGTATTCAGGGTAAAGGTCATGACATGTGTAACTTACCTTCGGATTGTTTAGGGAGAAAATTATGCATGTACACGTGTGTGCGTGTGTGTCCATTTGTGTGTGTACATACTGGCAGGGACAGGTGATAAAACGATAAAGCAAATGGAGTAAAATGTTAGCAATAGGAAAATCGTTTTTATTTTCGGTGGTGGGGAGGCACACAGTTTGTGGAATTTTAGTTCCTGCACCAGGGATTAAACCTGGGGACTCGAGAGTGAAAAATGAGGAGTCCTAACCATTGGGAACTTCCCTGCTGGCTTAGCAGTAAAGAATCCGCCTGCAATACAGGAAACGCAGGAGACTCAGATTCAGTCCCTGGGTCGGTAAGATCCCCTGGAGAAGGAAATGGCTATCCACTCCAGTAACCTTGCCTGGAAAATTCCACAGACAGAGGAGCCTGGCAGGCTACAGTCCATGGGATCACAAAAAGTCGGACACAGCTGAAGTCACTAAACAACACCACCACCACTGGACTGCCAGGGAATTCCCAACAATAGGTAAATCTTGGCAAAAAGAATAAAGATGTTCTTTGAATTATGTTTAATTTTTACAACTTTTCATAAACTTTTGGAATTATTTCCAAATTTTAAATATATATTTTTTAATTAAGGAGGTCCAAGGTGCCCACATTACCACCTAGAATGGTCACTTCTGCTCCCACTTTCTTCTGAGCTCCCAGCTGGGCCCTTCCCATCCACCCAGAGGCAGCGTAAAAACAGGACCATTCAGCCTGCAATCCTGTTGATTCTCACACCCAGGCTGTGCCTGTTTGGAAGGTGTCCAGGCCCAGCATGTGATGGCCTTGTTCCCCATGGCCACCTGACACTCAGAAAGGTGGCCAGATCTGGGGCGCCCAGGGCGTGGGGTAGGGCAGTCACCGCTCACACTTCACCTCCACCTTCAGCCGGAGGCATTATTCCAGATCACACAGTTGGTCCACTGCAGCAGAGTTTGAGGGGCCTTTTGTTCCTCTTTTGTTTTTTGGAGAAGGAAACGGCAACCCATTCCAGCATTCTTGTCTGAAGAATCCCATGGACGGAGGAGCTTGGTGAGCTACAGTCCACGTGTTGCAAAGAGTCAGACACGACTGAGCGACTTCGCTTTCACTTGTTCCCCTGAGTTTGGAGAAACCCTCTCAAAATCACCAGAAACTTCCCGCAGACTGGGCTTCCTCACACAGGGGTGGCTGGTACATGGAGGGATCAAGATGGGAAGTGGAGCAATACATCAGGAAGGCCTTTCTTCTGTTTTAACAAGAAAGTAGGATTTATTGGTGGGTGTGATAAGAAGGGGACAGCGCCAAGGCTCTCCTGAGCACAAGGCCCACCATTTGCCCAGGGGCCACCACTAGGGATGTATTTGACCACACAGTCATCTGGGGTGAGCCACTTTTCTGTCACCATGTTTTCAAATTCATCTACATTAAACTTAGTAAGTCCCAGGACTTCTCCAATGGTCCAGCGGCTAAGACTAGGCGCTCCCAAGACAGGGGACCTGGGTTCAATCCCTGATCAGGGAACTGAGATCCCACATAACACAGCTAACAGTTCACATGCTACAACTAAAGATCTCTAATGCCACAACTAAGACCCGCCCGATGCAGGCAGATTTTATTTTTAATAAATAATAAACTCAGTAAACCCCCACTTCTTGGAGACATGGATCTTCTGGTGGCCAGGGAACTTGAATCAGGCCATGAATAGGGTCTCAGGGCTTCCCTGGTGGCTCAGCAGCAAAGAATCTGCCTGCAAAGCAGAAGCCACAGGAGACACAGGTTCAATCCCTGGCTGGGGAAGATCCCCTGGAGATCTTCTGGAGAAGAACATGGCAACCCACTGTAGTATTCTTGCCTAGAGAATCGCATGGACAGAGGATCCCGGCAGGCTACAGTCCATGGGGTCACAAAGATTTGGACACATCTGAGCAACTTAGCACACACCAGGGCCTCAATCACATGCTCCTTGCTCTGCAGCTTGGTGCAGATGGACATTATAATTTGGCCAGTGTGGACCCTGGTCACTGGGTCCGGGGCTTTCCAAAGGCACCATGCATACCTGTCTGGAGTCTATCAGAGCCTAAGAGCACAGAACAGCATCTTGTTGATGCAGGTGATGTGAAGGGGTGGAGCCACACTTGGATGTGAAAGCTATCTTTGCCACAGCTTTTTACCATGTACGTGTTGGCACACATACAGGCAGCCTCTGAGGCCTCAGAGGACAGCTGCCTATCCTCATCAAACACTGTGTGCCCATAGAGTGGGAACTCATCCACTTTTACCTTCTTCTACCCCAGGTCAAAGATGCGGATCTTGGCATCAGGGACATTTCAGCAGAAGTGAGACTGGATTCGGCTTGTTTTCACGATACCAGTAACACCAGGCAGGGCAGAAGCTAGTGGCAACAGCAGGATCTTCAGTGGGAGTGCCAAAGGGAAAGAGCCATCAGGAAGACTTTTTGTTTGTTTGTTTGCTTTTCTTGGCAGCACGTGGGATTTTTCATGCAGCATGTGGGATCTTAGTTTGCTGAGCAAGGACTGAATCCACTCCCCCTACCTTGGAAGCAAGTAATCTTAACCACTGGACCACCAGGGAAATCCCAGGAAGGTTTTTTGTTTTTTTTTTTTTTCAACAAAGGGGCATCCTGAATGAGATCTTCTGGAAATGTAGGATTTGCATTAGTTTAGAAAAGAAAGAGATTTCATGTAACCCACAGTGTGCCCAGTGCTGAGGGGCTGGAAGGAAATTGACCCACAAATGGAGGCTGGGCACTGCCTACAGGCCATTGGCCATGGGAGCCCAGGCTGGCCCAAGGGGGCTCCTTCCCTCTGATGTGGCCACAACAGCCAAAGGACATGTCACCCATCACCCAGGTGAATAAGGAGGGATGTGACTCCAATTGCAAGAAGGGCTGGGGCTGAGTCAAGGCCCACATACAATTCTGCCCCAATCCTTCCCCACCCAGGGCAAAGGCCAGTCCCCTAAATGGGTGGGGGACCATGGAGGGAGAGATTTGCAGTAAGAGGTTAGGAAACTTGCGAGATCCTGTCTCTCTCATCATCAAAATAAAGGAAGTGTCTGGGAGTTTGTGGTGTGGGTGTGAGTGCAGATGTGAAAGTGGGCGTGAGTGTATGCGTGTGTGCTGACTGGGCACTTGGCCATCCTGACCATCCTACAAGAGCACAGGATGGGGGAAGGGAGGCGAGGGGCCCACATTCCCCCTCAGGACGTCATACAGCACTTTGGGGCCCCCACTTTCAGGTAAAATTGGCCCCTGAGGGAGTGAGGTGAGGCCTCATTTGCCCCTCACACAATCTTGCAGACCCAGGGTCCCCACAGGCTCTGAGGCTGGCAGGAGGTAGAAGAAGCTACGGCCTGGGAGACAGTGCCCTCCTGTCCCTAAACGGATGAGGCAGTCTGAGCCCGGGGTGGAAAAGAATTTCCAGACAAAGAGCATTTTGGAAGGGAAGGAGTTTAAAAAGAATAAAGGGCAGAGATAACAAGGGCACTGCAAGTGCAGCAGTCCAACCTCCTGACAGACCAGGAAGAGTCCACAGTTTTTGTGGGTTAATTGCCAATTTTTATAGCCTGAAGACAAAGAAAATTCCTGCCAGAAGGTTGACGTTAGGTGATTGGTTAGGATAACCCACTCCAGTATTCTTGACTGAGGGACATAGGAACCTGGCAGGCTATAGTCCATGAGGTCGCATGGAGTCAGACATGAATGAAGCAATTTAGTATGCAGGGTGATTACTGGAGTGGGCATCTTTGCCTAATTTTCATCATAAAGCTTGTTGGTGATGATCGGGGCTTTTGGCAAGAGTTACAAAGGGGCTCATTTAGCTTCAGTGACCTTGGTTCTGAGCTCCGCTTCTTGGCCGTGGTACAAGGCCTCGCACCTGTGGCCTTGGGGCAAGACTCAATATAAACCATGTAGCTTGGTGATCCTGAGGGGCAGAGGGTGAGGTGCTACAGGAGGGCCCCAAGACAGGTCTGGGGCAGGTTTGTTGCTCAGTTGCTCAATCACATCCAACTCTTTATTACCCCATGGACTGCAGCACCCCTGGCTTCCCTGTCCATCACCAACTCCTGGAGCTTGCTCAGACACATGTCCATCGAGTCGGTGATGCCATCCAACCAACTCATCCTCTGTCATCCCCTCCTCCTGCCTTCAGTCTTTGCCAGCATCAGGGTCTTTCCCAATGAGTCAGTCCTTTGTATCAGGGGGCCAAAGTATTGGAGTTTCAGCTTTAGCATCAGTCCTTCCAATGAATACTCAGGGTTGATTTCCATTAGGATTGACTGTTTTGATCTCCTTGCAGTCCAAGGGACTCTCACGAGTCCCCTCCAATACCACAGTTCAAAAGCATTGCTTCTTCAGCGCTCAGCCTTCTTTATGGTCTAGCTCTTACATTCATACATGACTACTAGAAAAACCATAGCTTTGACTAAATGGACCTTTGTTGGCAAAGTAATGTCTCTGCTTTTTAATATGCTGTCTAGGTTTGTCATAGCTTTTTTTCCAAGCAAGCATCTTTTAATATCATGGCTGCAAAACACCATCTGCAAGAAAATAGTCTGTCACTGTTTCGTTTGTTTCCCGATCTATTTGCCATGAAGTGATGAGACCGGATGCTCTGACCTTAGTTTTCTGAGTGTTGAGTTTCAAGCCAGCTTTTTCACTCTCCTCTTTCACCTTCATGAATAGGCTCTTTAATTTCTCTTTGCTTTAGGTCAGAAGGGTGGTGTCATCCTGGGGCATGTTGGAAGGGCATCTGAGACCCGCCAGACATGCCTGAGGCTGGGTCACAGAGCTTGAGAGCCACAAGCAAGGGCAAACTCCACCCCTGACAGAGACCCACACCTCTCCTTGCTGTCATCTGGAGAGACAGGAGGGGGCTAGGCAGGATGAGTGCTGGCTTGCACAGAGGGTCAGGGCAAAGGGAAGCTACATGAGAGTCAGAGATATGGTGAATTTCAGTATTACGTGCCATATTTTCTTGCACATAAATCCATCTAGTCAGACACCGTGCATTCATTAAGTGTCTACTTCATGCCAAGCTTCTAGAAGCTGGATTTAAAACTATGAAGAGGACTTCCTTGGTGGTCCAGTGCTTAAGAATCCACCTGCCAATGCAAGGGACACAAGTTCAATCCCTGGTCCAGGAAGATCCCACATGCCACAGAGCAACTAAGCCTGAGCGTTGTAACTACTGCAGCCCTTGTGGCCTAGAGGCTAAGAACCACAGCAAGAGAAGCCCTCTGCAATGAGAAGCCCTCATACTGCAACTAGAGATTAGACCTGCTCTCAGCAACTAGAGAAAGCCCACGCACACCAATGAAGGCTCAGTGTAGCCAGAAATACAATAAAAATTTTAGAAAAACTATGTAGTGTTACCTGCCCTTAAGTAACTGACAGTCCAAGAAAGAAGACAGACTACACTCATTAATAGGAAACAGTGAAATGAGAAACATGCTGGCTCAGTGGTAAAGAATCCAACTGCAATGTCAGAGTCTTGGTTTCGATCCCTGGGTCAGGAAGATCCCCGGTGGAAATGGAAATAGCTACCCACTCCAGTATTCTTACCTGGGAAATTCCATGGACAGAGGAGCCTGGCTGGTTGCAGTCCATGGGGTCACAAAAGAGTAGGACACAACTTAGTGACTAAACATACCCAGAGAACCCAGGGGAGGTTAGGGAAAGCTTCCTGGAGGAGGAATTAGCCACATAAGGCTGCCTCCAAGGGTGCTGATCGGCGGCCTGGCAAGCATGTGGGAGTCACAGACATGCTTGGTTGGGGTATAGAGCTGGGGTATCAGCTGGGGCTCACTGTGGCTAGCTTTCCAGGCCACACTAACAGGTGGAGACTTTCTCTGGGAGGTGATGAGAGTGAAGCAGTGTAAGAGAAGAATGATCCGGTCCCATGTACCCAGGGGCGGATCGCCGCGGCTCAGGGTGGAGGAGGACACGTGACAGGGGTCAGCCAGGAGTCAGTAGCCAGTTCAGTGCTTCTCAAACTTCAACATGCACGTGAATCATCCAGGAGTCTAGTTAAAATGCAATTTCTAGTGGGGAGGCGGTTCAGGATGGGGAACACCTGTACACCCATGACTGATTCATGTCAGTGGCAAAAACACTACAATATTGTAAAGTAATTAGCCTCCAATTAAAATAAATAAATTGACTCATTGGAAAAGACTTTGATGCTGGGAGGGATTGGGGGCAGAAGAAGAAGGGGACGACAGAGGAAGAGATGGCTGGATGGCATCACGGACTTGATGGACGCGAGTCTGAGTGAACTCCGGGAGTTGGTGATGGACAGGGAGGCCTGGCGTGCTGCCATTCATGGGGTTGCAAAGAGTCGGACACGACTGAGCGACTGAACTGAACTGAACTGAAAGGAGAAGAAAAAAAAAATAAATAAATAAAATGCAACTTCTGACTCAGTAGGTCTGGGGTAGGTCCCAGGAGTCTGCATTGCTCCCAAGTGCTCAGATAGTTGCATGATGCCCATCTCACTACATTTCAGTGACAAGAGTGGAGCCTTAGCTGGCAAGTTGGAATGACTAAAGCAGTTTTAAAACCTCTGACATGTGGTTTACCTGGTGGTCCAGTGGTTGAGAATCTGCCTACCAATGCAAGGGATGCAGGTTCAATCCCTGGTCAAGGAATGAAGATCCCACATGCCGCAGGGTAACTAAGCCTGTGTGCCGCAACCAGAGAGGCCCACGTGCTGCCACAAGACCCAGAGCAGCCGAAAGAAAAATAAATTAATTAAAATAAAGTCTCTGGTGAATGGGAAGCAGTCAGGCAAGGGCAGGTGGGCACATTGAAGCCACGGATGGCCAAAGCCAGTGCTGAGTAACAGCCTAGTGGGGGGACCCCTCTCTCTCTGAGACTCTCATGGAACTGGTCTAGGGTAAGATTCAGCCATGGGGCATTTTTGCTCCCTGGGTGACTCTGTGTGTTAGTTGCTCAGTCATGTCTGACTCTTTGCAACCCCAAAGAGTAGCCCGCCAGGACTGTAGCCCTCCAGGTTCCTCTGTGCATGGGATCGTCCAGGCAAGAATAACGGAGCGGGTCGCCATTTCCTTCTCCAGGAGATCTTCCTGACCCAGGGATTGAACTCAGGTCTCCTGCATTGTAGGCAGGTTCTTTACCTTTTGAGCCACCAAGGTGGCTCTAACATATAACAAATTTTCAGGACCTTGGCTTTTAAAAGTCATTCAACACATCCAGCCAACAATAGACGTAATGAGTGCAAAAGGAAGCTGAGATCACCCTACCCCAGGCCTTGGGAGTCTCATGCCTCTGGAAATATCCAGTGTCTGTATAGAACTGACTGTGTCCCAAATTCATTTTCTCATTTGCTTCTCACTTCAGCCCTGTGATGTAGATATTATTACCATTATTATTATCCTCTTTTTCTAGAGAGGCAAACGAAGGTTGGGCTGGGTGAAGGACCTCACTCACTCCTTGGAGGCTTCACCTGTCCTTTCACTGCCCCTCCTTCTAAAGGTCCGCCACCACCACAGACAACACGAGCACTGTCTGTTTTTTTTTTTTTAATATGTATTCATTCTGCTGCACCAGGTCTTAGTTGCAGCACATGGAATCTTTGATCTTCATTGCAGCACTCAGGGTCTTTAGTTCTGACATTAAAACTCTTAGTTGCAGCATGTGGGATCTAGTCTCCAGGCCAGGGATCGAACCCTGGCCCCCTGCACTGGGAGTACGGATAGAGTCTTAGTTACTGGACCACCAGAGAAACCCACCAGCACTGGGTTGGCAGGAGGATTTGGAGGCAGGGCTGAGGGAAGATTCACTTCCTAGGACTTTCTCTGCAGCCTGCCCTTGGGAATCAGTCAACACTCCAACACAGTTTGTGGGGGCAAAGGAGGAAAACAGTCACCTCCCTTCTGGGGCTATTGGTCCCTCTTACACTTGACCCATTAGCCAGATGCACTTCAGGGGTAAGAACAGAAATGCCCAGCAATTGTCAGGAGTTCAGCCCAAGGTAGAAATGAGCAGAGGGTAGGAGAGAAGGGTCACATCCCGATGTTTTATTGTTTTATCATCTGGTAAATCCTTGTGAAGCCTGGCCAGGCCCCACATCTCATATAGAATCAGCCAGGACTCGAGTGGATGGGAGGTCGGCTTGTCCCATGGGCCATGTTCCTAGAATGACCACCCCTCTCACACACAGTGTTTTGTGTCATCAACCAGTCCCCCAGGGAAATGAGACTTGCTTTAGAAAACCACTTGGTTTTGCAGATCTAGTCATGAAAATGTCCATTTCCTTGGAACCATCCTATTCTGAGAATCCATCCTAAAAGTATACAGAAAACAGAAAAAGCTAAATGCAAGGATTCACGGATGGGAGACAGAAAAATTAAGAGTTTGAGATTAACATATACACACTGTGTGTGTGTGTGTGTGTGTGTGAGTTGCTCAGTCATGTCCAACTCTTTGCGACCCCATGGACTGTAGCCCACCAGGCTTCTCTGACTGGTATTTTCCAAACAAGGAAAATTTCCGGGCAAACAACAGGAGTGGGTTGCCATGCCCTTCTCCAGAGGATCTCCCCAACCCAGGGGTCAAACCGGGGTCTCCCACATTGCAGGCAGATTCTTTACCATCTGAATCACCAGAGAAGCTCCATACACACATTACTATGTATACAACAGAAAACAGATAAGCAATAAGGACCTACTGTATAACCCAGGGAACTATACTCAATATTTTGCAATAACCTATCAGGGAAAAGAAACTGAAAAACAATCACTTTGCTGTACACCTGGAACTAAATAACACTGTAAATCAACTCTACCTCAATTTAAAAAAAAAGAGAGAATTCATGAAAAATCAGAGGCTCCTTTGATGTCCATCTAGAGAAGAGGAGACTCTGTTATTTATAAATTATTACACTAACTTTGCTAATTGTAGTCAAGAAGATTAACTCAGAAAATGTGAAAATGCTTTTCCCACATGGGGAAAAGAAAATCAGAATCCCCAATTGCATTGCACAGGCTTGTCAACCATTAACAAATCGCATACACAAAGGATGAAGAAAATAATTCAAATGAAGAGTGGCTTAACATGCATATGAATCACCCAGGGGAGGGTCTGGGTAAAATGCAAGACCATATTTAATTTCTTATCTTTGGTATCTTTATTTCAATAATAAAATTTCAACTACATAAAATGACATAGAAATTTCAAGAAATGTTTATGCTAACTGAAAAAAGAACAGAAAATGATATATACATTAAGATTCTGTTTTTTTCAGTAAAACTTCTTTTTTTTTTCCTTTATGTCTATTGTGAGCACCTGGCCTGAACTGCCTTGGGGCATTAAGGGATGAGCCCATTGGTGCTGACTGTACCATCCACCCCACCCCCACCACTCCCATCCCCACCACGCCCATCCCCCCCAACCCTCCACATTCACCTCCCCGCAACTTCCCACACAAGCCAATACCTTGAACCATGTCCTGAGCGCAGCAGGGTGCTGCCCACAATGTCCAGACACAGCCATACAGAGGGACAGGAAAGCACATCTGTTGGGATAAGGGCAACTCCAGAAGGTGATGCCCACCAGCCTCTTGAAAAGTGAGCAGGAGCTTCCCCAGAGATCACATGAAAAATTCCTGGCCGAGCAACTGCAGCTGTAAAAGGGGGAAAGAGGGGTCATGAACCCACAACTGTTCCCAGGGCCCACAAGGGGTGGGGGAGGGGCAAGACCAGATTAGGAAGGCTTCTGTGCTGTAATAAGAGAGCTTGACCTGGACCCCGCAGCGGGTGGGCAGCCCTGGCAGCGTTTTGAGCAGGATGAGGTGTCAAAGCTGCTCTGGTGTCAGAGCAGGGAAGGCTGGGCGGGCCAGGATGAGGGGAGCTGCCAAGCTGACCTCCATGGTCCAGGCAGGAGCTGTGAGCGCCTGGATTCGTGGGGAGGGGATAAGGGAGAGCTGGCCAGGGAGTCCCTGGGCTCATCAGGACCTGGGGACTGATTAACCAAAGGGGATCCTGGAGGAAATGAGGATGAGACACTGAGAAACCAGGGAGTATATGACCACCAAACCAGAAATATCAGCAGGAAGGGCAGGGGCTTGTTAAGACAAGGCCTTCGTCCACAAACTAGAGACAGCATTCGGGCTCCACCAGCGCTGACCTGACACCCTTGGGGCCTGATATATCTCAGAAGTCAGTATTTTCTGAGTCTAAGGAGTTAACACATGATTTACTGTATAGATGCATGATCACACACTTGCTGGGGTCTGGGGCAACAGCCCATAATCTAATACATTAGCATTCCTGCTGCCAAGCCATGAATATTCATTCACACGAAGTAGGTCCACAAACACAATAAACAACCTCAGGTCGGGTCAATCAAGGCTGCCACCAAATCAGTATGAAATCCTTTGGGTTTGGGGACATGAGATTGAGGATGAGGGATGTTGCTTGAGCAACAGTGGTAGCTGAAGACCCAGTGGCAGGAGGGCCCCTCAGAGAGACAGGAGCAGAAGAAAGCTGAGCACAGAGTCCTGGCAACAACCATGTGGGGGCCGAGGCAGGAGAGGACCCAGCAAAGGAAGCTGAGAGGGAGCTGCCAGATTTGCAGGGAAGAAGTAGGAGGAAGGGCTGTCCCAGCAACCCCAGGAGGAAAGAGGGAACCATGAGCAGTGACAGTGCTACAGAAAAACCAGGGTCAGAAAAGGCCCAAGGTCACAGGACAGGAAACTTGGACCCTGTGGTATGTCAGTGGCAAGAGATGGTAGCAGTAGAATAGGGGCAGAGGGCAGGGAAGGGAGACACGGGTGAAGACCTCCTTTTGCAGGGACCTTGGCCAAAAAAGCAATGAGACTGGGTTACAGAATTAGACTGATGGTGGGGCTGCAGGACCTGGGGTCTCGATGAGTGACAGAGAAGATGAAGGACAGGAAGTGAGTTAAAAAACACTGCAGCACTATTTACAATAGCCAGCACTAGGAAGCAACCTAGGTGTCCACAGACAGATGAATGGATAAAGAAGATGTGCTACATATGTATAATGGAATATCACTCAGCTGTTAAAAGGAAAAAAATTGGGTCATTTGTAGAGATGTGGATGGACCTAGAGTCTGTCGTACAGAGTGAAGCAAGTCAGAAAAAGAGAAACAAATATCGTGTATTAATGCATAATGTGCAGAATCTAGAAAAATGGTACGGATGAACCTATTTGCAGGGCAGGAGTAGTGACACAGATGTAGAGAATAAATATGTGGACATGGGGCAAGGGGAAGGTGGGATGAGCTGGGAGATGAGCATTTACGCACAGACACTGCGTGCATGCTTAGTCGCTCAGTTGTATCCAACTCTTTGCAACCCCAGGGACTGTAGCCCACCAGGCTCCTCTGTCCATTGGATTCTCCAGCCAAGAATACTGGTGTGGGTTGTCATGCCCTCCTCCAGGGGGTCTTCCCAACATAGGGACTGAACCCAGGTCTCCTGCGTTGCAGGCAGATTCTTTGCCATCTGAGCCACCAGGGAAGCTCATATAGACATTACCATGTGTAAAACAGATAGCTAGTGGGAAGCTGCCGTATAACACAGTGCTCAGCTCTGTGCTCTGTGATGACCTAGAGGGGTGCGATGGGGGTGGGAGGGAGGTCCAAGAGGAAGTAGATAAATGTATACACATAGCTGAGAGATAGGGAAGCCTGGCATGCTGCTGTCCATGGGGTCCAAAGAGTCAGACACAAATGAATGGCTGAACAGCAGCAATAGCTGATTCACTTCATTGTATAGTAGAAACTAATACAACATGGTAAAGCAATTATACTCCAATAAAAAAAATTTCAAGCGGCCTCCACTGAAAGATGTTCATGGCATCTTTATTCACAATAATCCCAAAACTGGAAACAACCCAAATGCCCATCAAGACCAGAAAAGATAAATAAACAGTGACTTATCCATCCAATGGGGTTAGAAGGAAAATAAACTGTGTTGCCCACAATAACTTGGGAATTTCATGGACACAATATCAAGCATAAGAACTCATGTAGTGGGACTCCTCTGGTGGTGCCCTGGATAAAAATCTGCCTGCCAATGCAGGGGACACAGCTTTGATCCCTGGGGCCGGAGGATTCCACACGCCCTGGGGCAGCTAGGCCCGTGCTCCACAGCTACTGGAGCCTGTGCACCTAGAGCCTCTGCTCTGCAGCAGGAAAGCCTAGTGTAAACGGAGGCCTGAGCACTGCAACTTGAAAGTGGGCCCCAGTGGCAGAAACTAAAGAAAGCCAGAGTGCAGCAAGGAAGAGCCAGAGCAGCCAGGAATAAATAAACGAATAAAAATTTTAAAAAGAGAAGGAACTCATGTATTTTACTATCTGTACATTACACCTCAAGGAAAAAAATTAAGGATGATGGACTTGAAGGTTTCAGATGAGAAGCAGTGTAGGAGAGGACCAGGCCCTGCAATCTGGGGCTGAAGCAGATCCCAGGGAGGCTGATGGAGTCTGAGACGGGAGAGAACCATGTGCCTGCCCCCTGGACAACTGAGCCCCTCAATAGTGACATGACTGTAGGGACTTCCCTGGTGGTACAGTGCCTAAGACTCCGACCGTCAAATGCAGGGGGCATGGGGTTGACCCCGGTTGCGGAGCTAAGATCCCAAGATTCCACATGCCCTGTGGCACAGACAAAAATTTACAAAAAACAAAAGCAAAAAATAAAACAGTGACATGATGTGAAATGGCTATGAAAACCTACTTTGCAAAGTGGGTGGCTCTGTATTATTAATGGTTTATTCAATGAAACGGCCATTTCCAGCTGCTTTCTTCCTGTCTGGCCCAGGTCTGGCTCCCAACTCCACTGTAGCTTCTGTTGGGCAACATTGTGGACAACCCCCCACACACACACTGCACAGACACACCGCACACCACGTGGCACACTCTCACGAGGACCAAACCTGGATTAAGGCTTTGGTGACACCATACGAGTGCAGTAGCCCTGCCTGGCCCACTGACAGCTGAGGTCCTCTAGGACCAGCCTGGTCACACTGGGCTCCTTTTCCTCCGGACTGAGCTCCTCTCTAAGGGACTTCTGGCTCTCAGGCACATTCAATGTCCCCTATCTGCTCACCAGTCTCTTGGGACCTCCACGTATGTGACCCAGGACAAACCTGGAAGGCCACAGGGAACCATGAACAATAGCTGCCAGGCACAGCAGTTATCCTCAGCCAAGACTGTTGTTGTTTCAGTCACTAAGTCATGTCCAACTCTCTTTGACCCCATGGACTGTAGCCCACCAGGCTCCTCTGTCCATGGGATTCTCCAGGCAAGAATACTGGAGTGGGTTGCCATGCCCTTTTCCAGGGGATCCTCCTAACTCAGGGATCAAACCTGCATCTCCTGCTTGGTAGTGGTTCTTTACCACTGAACCACCTGGGAAGACAAAATTATATCCATCCAAAAACGGATAGTCTCTGTGGTGCAACTGGTTAGCGGGTTCGGCTGTTAACCAAAAGATTCATGGTTCGAGCCAACCCAGGGATGAATTGGCTTGGACTCTATCCACATCTCAACTGTTGGGCTTCCCTTGTGGTTAAGAATTCGCCTGCAATGTGGGAAACCTGGGTTTGATCACTGGGTTCGGAAGATCCCCTGGAAAAGGGAAAGGCTACCCACCTCAGTATTCTGGCCTGAAGAATCCCATGGACTGTATAGTTCATGGGGTCTCAAAGAGTTGGACACAACTGAGCAACTTCACTTTCATACTTTCACTTTCTTTCAAAAAGGGGTAGAACACTTACTTCATGAGTCTTCATTTTCTCAATAAAACAACTATGTCCCAGTTAATTTTTAAGGAAGATACACAATATTCTAAAGTAATTAGCCTCCAATTAAAATAAATAAATTTATATTTTTTTTAAAAAGGAAGATATGTTAGAGAGACATTATACATTTCTCAAATTCAGACTAAGCTAAACGCAGGCAGCAGCCCAGCCCCTGGCTGTGAGGCTCCAAGTTCAGGCAGGGTGCATCCTAGGAGTTCAGGCAGCACAAGCTAAGCCCTGTGCAAAGATTCTAGGTCGGCAGGAGAGTGACCTAATTAAACACACAGGCTTATTCTTAGATGAGGAGCCCCAATTAAGGCCCCTGGGCAGCCACAGCGCAACAGCACAGCCCTAGAAGTGACCGGAATAATTCTTATTTTTAAACAGCAGTTACTTACTTCTGATTATAAAACTAGCACATGTTCATCAGAGCACGTTTGGAAAATACAGAAAATACAGACAAGAAAATGCTACCCAGAGATAGCCACTGTTTTTCCTTATTTCCTCATAGGTATGGAAATATTTACATGTTTGACTTTTGAGGGGAATATGTATTCACATAATGTAAGTGAAAAAAAGAGACAAAAATAAACAGTGTGATCCTAAATTTGTTAGAATTGTCATAGGGATATACTTTCCTATCTTGTTTCTTTCACTCAGTACTAAAATACAAACATCTCTGTCTTTTTAAATATTCAGCTACTTGATTTAGTTTTAGATTTTTGTGTGTGTGAACCGTTTTTAAAGTGTTTATTGATTTTGTTATGAGACTGCTTCCGATTTATGCTACAGTCTGTTGATCCTGAGGTATGTGGGATCCTAGCTCCCTGACCAGGGATTGAACCCACACCCCCTGCATTGGAAGCCAAAGTCCCAACCACTGGACTGCCAGGGAAGTCCACAGCTACTTGATTTTTAATGACTGCATAATGTCCATCATCTAGAATAATGTATGCACTCTTCCCTTGTGATGGGGTATTCCAGTTTTTCAAATAACTTTACAGTGGACCTCTGGGTATATCTCGAATTTTTTTCTTGGGCTAGATTTCCAGAAGTAAAATTTATTTAGGACGCTCATTATACATGACCAAAGGGCTTTCTGAACATTTGAAGCCATTGGCACTGCTATGAGCAAAGTTAGAGCCATCACTGCACCTGCGGCATGTCTTGATTCTTGTAATAACAACCAGAACTCCTTTATTAACTGGAGGCGTCCCTGGTGGCTCAGAGGTTAAAGTGTCTGCCTCTACTATGGGAGACCTGGGTTCGACCCCTGGGTTAGGAAGATCCCCTGGAGAAGGAAATGGCAACCAACTCCAGTATTCTTGCCTGGAGAATCCCATGGACGGAGGAGCCCGGTGGGCTACAGTCCATGGGGTCGCAAAGAGTCGGACACGACTGAGCGACTTGACTTAACTTAACTTAGACTCAGATACAACCCAGAGGCCAGTGTCAGCAGGTATCATTTCCTCAGAGTCACCTGGACTTTGTAACAAACCACAACCCTGGCGTAAGTCAGCTTTTACTAGGTGAGGCTGCTGTAACAAACAGTCCTGGAATTTTAGGGACTTACAGTGAGGAAGCTTTCCCTCTCGCCCGAATTACTCATCAGATGTGGCTCAACTGTGGCTGTCTTCCATATGCCATCTTGTCCCAGGACCCAGGCTGAAGGAACCACCCCTGACTCCATTCTCATGGTCAAGGACAAAGAGGCAGAACAGAAGCCCACCCTGGCTTTTAAGGCTTTGACATAGACATCGTGAGCTTCACTCTCACTTCTGTTAGCCCAGGAAGGTGATGTAATCAATCCAGCGCCAGTGAGAGGAAGAAGTACCAATATATTCCTCCCATGGGGACACAGGCCACATCCAAGTGTGCAGAACCCTCTACAGAGGAGACAGGAAATAACTGGGAGCAAGAATACAACTGACCAGGGGCTTCCTTGGCAGTCCAGTGGTAAAGACTTTGAACTTCCAATGCAAGGGGCACAGGTTCAATCCCTGGTCGGGCATCTAGGCACCCACATGCCTCATGGCCACGGGACCAAACCATAAATCGTGCTGTGTGCCACAGCCAAGAAAATTTTAAAATAAAAATTATACAGCCAACCACAGCTCTGAGCTCTCAGAAACAATGCTCCCAGCTTGCCATCACATCCTGGGACTTAGCTTGACCTCCGGAATGTTTGGCAAGGAATTTCCCCAGTGGTTCAGTGATTAAGACTCCATGCTTCCAGTGCCAGGGACTCAGGTTCAACCCCCAGTCAGGGAACTAAGATCTCTGAAAGCCAGGCAATGCGGCCAAAACAAAAAAAGAATATTTGGCAACCAGGATCCCTCTCCCTGTGGAAACTCCCATGCCCTAGAAAGCATCACCAATGGTGCATGAAGGGGGTCACCAAGGTTTCAAATACAAGAAAATACATATGTATTTTTATGTGTGTATATTTATGTAATATATTTATAAGTAGCTCCATTAAAAATAGTAAAGATATACTGTTATATTTTCAAAAGTTAAAAGAAAAGCCTTATATATAACAGGCTACTATTTCTTTTTTAAAGAGGGAGCATACTTACACTTAATACATAAAATTTATGCTTATATATGCATAAAACATTTCCCAAAAGTCAGTAAGAAGCCAGTAGCAGAGGTTATTTTAAGAAAGTGAACTAAGGGACTGAGGGTGGAGAGGGGAGACTCTTCACTGCATACTCTTATTTACAATTTGATTTTTTTTCCTTGTGTTTATATTGCCTCCCCTTCTCCAAACTTTTTAAAAATCTTTTGGCTATGTTGCATGGCATGGGTGATCTCAGTTCCCCAACAAGGAATCGAATCACCCCCCCTGCACTGGCAGTGCAGAGTCTTAACCACTGGACCACCAGGGAAGTCCCTCCAGATTGTTTTTAATTAGAATCTTTTAAAATTGTCCTTTCTCAATCTGCTCTCACCCATGTCACATGGACTCCCCATCTGTCCTTCCTTCATCTCTCCCACACCAGGAAATGCCCTAATTCCCATACCTCAGTTTTAGAAAGCAGAGTTCCCAGAAAGCACTGGAAAATCCAGAAAAGCAAGTAGCAACAGGCCCCCAAATCTAGTTGTGCAGGTCATGCTCTGTAATGCACGGCCAGTTAAGCCCCTTGGAGCAAGGGGAGGTTGAAGAATAGGGATAACTCTCTTGCAGGAGTCAGGAGTCTTGCACCCAGGAGGGAGCTGGAGAGATGGGGAGAAAAGGAGATAGAAGGAAGGCAATAAAGTGTGTGAAGGAAGCTAGTGGTGCCCCCAAGTCAGGACACTAACGACGGAGCTACCTATGTGCCACCGGCTGCCCTAACCCATGCTCTGTTCTCCCTACATCCCCATGTCTGCTCAAAATCTTCTGTAAAGCCCCCTCTACCACACATGCTTGGCGCAAGCTAGTCCCTTTGTAGATACCTAAAGGGCTGAAATTTACCATCTGGAAGCGTGGAACAGGGCAGCATCCATAGGAACAATAGCTTAAATCAGAGATAATATCAGAATATAATTTCCAGAGAAACAATGGAGATCCTGGGGAGTACTTCGGCTTTCTAGAAGGCATGGAATTTGGAGTCCAAACCAAGCTTCTTGTTGTGCAGTTGCAAAGTCTTATCCAACTCTTTGCGATCCCATGGACTACAGCACACCATGCTTCTCTGTCCTTCACTGTCTCCTGGAGTTTGCTCAAACTCACATCCATTGAGTCAGTGAGGCCATCCAACCATCTCATTCCCAGTTGTCTCCTCCTCCTGCCCTCAATCTTTCCCCACATCGGGGTCTTTTCCTATGAGTCAGTTCTTCACATCAGGTGGCCAAAGTACTGGAGCTTCAGCTTCAGCATCAGTCCCTCCAGTGAATATTCAGGATTGATTTCCTTGACTGCCTTGATCTCCTTGCAGTCCAAGGGGCTCTCAAGAGTCTTCTTTGGCACCACACAGTTCAAAGCATCAATTCTTTGGCTCTCAGCCTTCTTTACAGTCCAGCTCTCACATCCAGTCCACATGACTGGATGGACCTTTGTTGGCAAAGTAATGTCTCTGCTTTTTAATATGCTGTCTAGGTTTGTCATAGCTTTCCTTCCAAAGATCAAGCATCTTTTAATTCCATGGCTGCAGGCACCATCTGCAGTGATTTCAGAGCCCAAGAAAATTAAGGGTGTCACTGTTTCCTTTGTTTCCTCATCTATTTGCCATGAAGTGATGGGATCAGATGCCATGACCTTCCTTTTTTTTCAGTGTTGAGTTTTAAGCCAGCCTTTTCACTCTCCTCTTTCACCTTCATCAAGAGTTTCTTTAGTTCCTCTTTGCTTTCTGCCACAAGGGTGGTATCATCTGCATATCTGAGGTTATTGATATTTCTCCCAGAAATCTTGTGCTTTATCCAGCCTGGCATTTACAGTGATGTACTCTGCATAGAAGTCAAATAAGCAGGGTGATAATATACAGCCTTGAAGTACTCCTTTCCTGATTTTGAACCAGTCCATTGTTCCAAGTCCAGTTCTAACTGTCCATGTCTGGTTCTAACTGTCCTTTTTTTGTTGTTGCTGTTTTAATTTGCAATTCTCATATGTCATTAAGAATTGCAAATTAAAACAACAAGAAAAGGGGCTTCCATGGCAGTCCAGTGATTAGGACTCTGAGCTTCCACTGCTGGGGGCCTAGGTCTGATCCCTGGTTGGGGGACTAAGACCCCTACAAGCCATGTGATGCAGCCAAAAATTATAATAAATAAATAAAACAAAGAGATATGACTACACACCAAATAGAATGACCAAAATCCAAAACACTAATACTACCGAATGCTGGCAAGGTTGTGGAGCAGAAGGATCTCTCATTCATCGCTGATGGGACTGCCACATGGTACAGCCACTTCAGAAGACAATTTGTCAGTTTTGTGTAAAACTAAATGTACTTAGCATACAATCCAGTAATCATGCTTCTTAGTATTTGCCCAAATGATTTGAACATTTGTGTCCACAAAGAAACCTGCACATGGATGGGCATTACAGCTTTTTTTATAATTGCCAATATTTAGAAGCAACCAAGAGGTCCTTCAGTGAACAGATAAACAGTCTCTTCCTTTGTCCAGACAATGGAATATTATTCCGTGCTAAAAAGAAATACACTAAAAAGCCACAGAACAGGAACATTAGGTGAGAAACTAGGAAAGCCTGAATAAACTCCATAGATTTGTTAAGAGTGGTTGGTCAATATAAATTTTCTGGGTTCAGTAATTATATAATGATTATGAAAGAAGTCAGTATTGGAAGAAGCTGGGAAACAGGCATAAGAATGTCTCCATATTATCTTTGTAACTTGAAGTTTAAAATTATTTCCCAAAAAATTTTAAATTAAAGCGATGACAATTAAAAAAAAAAAAAAGCCACAATGAAATACACCATGCGGGAAGCCAAAAGACACATGGCAAACTGTAGGGAAGGAGGCTTGCAATTCATATCACAGACAAAGGTCAAACCCTGCCAATACAGAAAGAGCTTCTAGAAGACTGTCACTAACCCCAAAGAGAAAAATAAGCAAATAATTCAAAGAACAGAAATACAAATGACTTTTAAATGTAAAAAAAAAAAAAATGTCAATGTAATATTCAAATCAACTGTACTTCAGTAAATAATAATAATAAATTTTTAATTAAATTTAAAAGATCATCAAACTCACTCACAAGAGAAGTGCAAATTAAAGCTATAGACACCAATTTTCACCTATTGGACTGGCAAAACTCCAACAAGTTGATAATACACAAAGTTGGTGAGGTTGTGGGGAAAGAGGAAACTTCACACATCCTTCACAATTGTGTAAATTGGTACAGCCCCTCTGGGAAGGCAATTTGGCAGCATCTTCAAAATTAAGAGAAATCCTTTGACCCGGCAGTTCCACTCTGACACTCCAGATTGACCTGTACACATCCAGATGACTACTTGGACAAGGACATCCACACTGTGTATCAGTTCAGTCACTCAGTCTAAATTGGATAAACTCATCCATAGAGGACTAGTTAAATAAATAAGGTCCCTCCATAATAGAATATCATAAATATATATGCACAACCATGAAAACGAATGAGAAAATTCTCCATCTACTAATAAAGAAAGCTCTCCAAGGTATGTCAATAACTAGCAAGGAAAAAATGTTGCGTAAATAATAAACTATATTCTGTGGAAGAAGAGAGGGATAAGAATCCATATTTATTTGCTTGTATTTTCACAAAGAAACACGGAAAGGATATATAAGAAACTAAACACAAGGTTTCAGAGGATAGGAAAGGTGGTAGAAATAGCAGATGCAAAATAAGGAACAAAGACTATTAACACCGACTTATATTTTTGGATTATGAGCCATGTAAATGTATCACTTATTCATAAAATTAAACTTAAGACTATTTTAAATAGTTTTAAAGGGCAATTTTCGTACAAAGAAGGTGTGATTGTAAGTAAAAACAAAATTATGCCCCAAGTGAACTTCCCTGGGGGTCCAATGGTTGAGAATCCTCCTGCCAGTGCAAAGGTCATGTGTTTGATCCCTAATCTGGGAAGATCTCACATGCCTCAGAGCAAGTAATCCCATGGGCCACAACTACTGAGCCGGCATTCTAGAGCTCTCACTCTAGGGAACTGCAGCTACTGAGCCTGAGTGCCTAGAGCCCCAGCATTGCAACAAGAGAGTAGCCCCCACTCGCTGCAACTAGAAAAAGCCTGGGCACAGCAACGAAGACCCCACACAGCCAAAAATAAAATAAAAATAAATTACATCCTGAGCAAAACAGTCATTTGTTTAGAATTAAAGATGCCTTTTAAACTTTATGTTTCTGAGAATCTACTGTAGACCATAGGGAACTCTACTCACTGCTCTGTGGTCACCTAAATAGGAAGGAAATCCAAAAAAGAGGGGGTTCCCTGGTAGTTCATATGCTAAAGAATTTGCCCGCAATGCAAGAGACCTGGGTTCGATCCTTGGGTTGGGAAGATCCACTGGAGAAGGGAAAGGCTACCCACTCCAGTATTCTGGCCTGGAGAATTCCAAGAATTTTATAGTCCATGGGGTTGCAAAGAGTTGGACGTGACTGAGCGACTTTCACTCACTCACTCATGTATACATAAAGCGGATTCACCTTGCTGTACAGTAGAAATTAACACAATATTGTAAAACAATTATACTCTAACAAAAAATTAAAAAAAAAAACCTTACATCAGCAAGACAAAAGGAATGCATAAGCTCCAAACATTTCAAGATATCTTAAGTCCTACAGTAGTAACATGATGTGAGTTAAAGCAAAAAGATGAATATAGCCAAGAGTTGGATGCCAGAAAAGCAGCTAGACCAAGAAGCTATGAGAAATTGTAATATATATTTTATTTTTATTCTTGCCATGTTACAATGGAAAAGGTAAAGCTTTTGCTTGCCTGTTCATTAGGTGGAAGAGAGGAAAGAGGGAGTGGGAGAGAGGGGAAAGGCAGGGAAGGAAATGAGGAAGGGCCGAAGGGAGGAGCGATGAATCCACAGGTAGGAATGTAAATAGGTGAATGCTTTTTGCACAATAATTTTGTAATATCTATAAACACTTTCAACACACATGTCCTTTGACCCAGAATTCCCTTTTCTGGGAATTTACTCAACAGATATATTCCCACAGGTATATAAAAAGATGATTAATGTGCCATATAAAGATTTTTATGCAGCATAATTTATAGGGCAAAATAAATGTTCACCAATAGAAAACTAGTTAAATGATAAGGTGTCCCAAAACACAACCCTCTACAGAATGAAGTCTATACAGAAACAAAAAGAGGGGAGACTTCCGTGGTGGTCCAGTGGTTAAGAATCCACCCTCCAACACAGGGGGACACGGGTTTGATCCATGGTCAGGGAACTAAGATCCCACATGCTGTGGGACAACTAAGCCCATGGGCCACAACTACTGAGTATTTGGGCCTCAACTAGAGAGCCTGTGCATCACAACTAAGACCCAACGCAGCCAAAAGTAAATAAATAATTTTCTAAAATATCAAAAAGATGGCTGTGATATTAGCAAGTGAAAAACGTTGCAGCATAGTACACACCATAATTCTATTTGTTTAAAGTTGAAATATAATTAAGGACAAGCCTGTCTACAAAATATGTCTGGAAGGATCCAGTGGCATCTGCCAGTGATGAGTTAGGGTTAGGAACGACACCAAGAATGGGGACAAGGAGAAGAGATGGGGAAGACCGATTAGAAAACATTAGTCTTTTGAACAGATTGTGTCAGATTCTTAAGAGTCCCTTGGACACCAAGATCAAACCAGTCAGTCCTAAAGGAAATTAACTCTGAATATTCATTGGAAGGACTGACACTGAAGCTGAAGCTCTGACACTTTGGCCACCTGATGCGAAAAGCCAACTCATTGGAAAAGACCCTGATGCTGGGAAGATTGAGGGCAGGAGAAGAAGGGGGCGACAGAGGATGAGTTGGTTGGATGGCATCACCAAGTCAATGGACATGAGTGTGAGCAAACTCTGGGAGATAGTGAAGCACAGGGAAGCCTACCATGCTGCAGTCCATGGGGTCACAAAGAGTTGGACATGATTTAGCAGCTGAACAATATTCCACATATTACTTTGTTTTCATTATGGGAAAATACACATAATACAAAATTTCCACTTTTAAATGTACAGTTCAGTGGCATTAAATACATTCACAGTGTTATGCAATTATCATGATTATCAGAACGCTTCATCTTCCCAAAATGAAACCCTGTACCCATTAAACAATAACTCCTCACCTTTTCCGGCCCTCAGCCCCTGAAAACCACGCCGTTTTCTGTCTTTATAAATGTGCCTATTCTGTGTACTGCATGTAAATAGAAACATACAATATTTGTCCTTTTATGTCTGGCTTATTTCTCTCATAATTTGTTCAAGGTTCATTCACATTGTAGCATGTGTCAGAATTTTACCCCTTTTTTTATACTGTAAAACTTTATTTATATGACCAAGCCTGAGGACTTTATACCATAACGCTTTTTTCCCCTAAAGTGGATCTATAGCATTATATTAGTTTCAGGAGTACAATATCATGAGTCAATATTTTTATAGATTATTCTCCATTTAAAGTTATTCTAAAATGTTGGCTATATTCCCTGTGCTATACATAACATCCTTGTGTATTGTTTATGTCATACATAATAGTTTGTACCTCTTAATTCCCTACCCTTATTTTGCCGCTCCCCACTAGTAACCGCTTGTTTGTTCTCTGTATCTAAATCTGGTATCTCTGAATCCATTATTGTTTTGCTATATCTATCCATTTTTACTTTTTAGTTGCTGGAATTTCACCCTTTTGTATGGATGAATAGCATTCCGATATAGGGTTATGCCACATTTTGTTTATCCATTCATCTGTTCATGGGTGTTTCCACCTTTTGGCTCTTACGCGTGACGCCGCTATGAAGATGTGTAAATACTTAGATGGGTATATCAGCAGATGAATCTATTTAAGTCCCTGGGCTTCCCCAGTGGCTCAGCAGTAAAGAATCTGCCTGCAGTGCGGGAGCTGAGAGTTCAATCCCTGGGTCAGGAAGATCCCCTGGGTCAGGAAGATCCCCTGGAGAAGGGAATGGCAACCCAACTCGAGTCATCTTGCCTAGGAAATCCCATGGACAGAGGAGCCTGGTGGGCTACAGTTCCTGGGATTGCAAAGAGTCCCACAGGACTTAGCGAGTGAACACACACTTTACAGCCAGATTGGCCTTCATGCTCTGCGGGTCGGCTGGATCTTCACTCTCCCTGTAATGCAGGAGGATAGACGGGGAGGAAGGAAAACCCAGAGCGCCTGCGCAGGGCTCGCTGTCTGTTTCCCTGGAGACGCTGGTTGGGCTGGAAGGCGGAACCCTTTGGGGATGAGAGGTGGGTGAGGGGCTGCCTCTCTGGCCTCTCCACCCGGCTTCTCTTCCAAGGTACCTCGCACAGCCGTTGCTCCGTTCGCCTACCTGGACCCATTCTGCAGACGGAGCTGGAAACTGTCAAAGCCCAGAGGACAGCTTGTCAACAGTCGGCTTCCACCCTTTCCTTCCCTCTCCCAACTCATCTTCCCCTCTCATCACCCCATCTCCCGAAACGCTTCTGCCTCCTGTTCCTTGAAATCACCCCCACTTCTTCCTGTTCAGGCCAGGCTTTCACCAGCCCTCCCAGATGTGGCATATCCCTATAATGGAATACTAAGCCCGCGCCTACATGCTGCAGATACTGAAGTCCGCACACCCTAGAACCTGAGCTCTGCAACAAGAGAAGCCACTGCAGTGAGAAGCCCGCGCACAGCAACCATCACCCAGCACAGCCACAGATAAATAAAACAAAAAGTAGATAAAACGTCTGTGTCTTATCTCTCTGTGTGCTGGCTCTTTGTTAGGTCTTACTGATAAACCAATGCAATTAACAGTATCTAGAGTTTAATGGTTTCACGATTTTATTGTGTTTATTTGCATGAAGATCCTCTACTAACTCAGGCTGCTAAAACTGTACCAAAGTCAGGAGAGCTTTCTGGGACCCTCGAATCACAGAATCCTGGTGCTCACCAAAATGTATGCATTCATTTCCTTTTCACAGGCCTCCCTCTCTCCCCATGACTCACTCTCTCTCCACCTTCCTTCTTCTCAGTTCTGCCCTCTGTCCCATGCAACCAGACCAGAGGACCCTGCTATCTGTCCCCAGGGTGGCCAGGGGAAAACCCACAGGGTCCAGGAGAAACTGAGCCCTATCTCTGGGGGTTAGATGGCCCCAGCATCTGATATCTGGGGGAGCACCAAGAGACTGAAGCTTTGGAAGGAGAGCAAAAGTGGGCTTGGGCACAAGAGGTTAAGGCGGGAAATAGTCAAGGCTGGCTCTGACCATAGCCCCTCGGTTGGGTGCAGGAGTGAGGGAGGCATGGGACGGGTCAAGCAGGTCCTCAGTAGGAAGGAAGAAGCTGGAATGACGGAGGGATGGAGCCAGCAACAGAGGTGGAGTGTGAACCAGGGCTGGACCAAAGCAAGAGAAGCTGCGTGGATACAGACCATGGGGAGTTGGGGGCAGGGCTCCTGAGGTCACTGTTGTAGCCTTCCTGCAGAAGCCAGAGATCAAGTTCAGGCTTGCTGGTCTCTAGCAACAGAGCCAACCTGGCAACCTCAGCAGAAAAGGGCATTGATGAGAAGGTGGAACGAAGCAGAAGAAGCAAAAAGTAGAAAGGTTAGAGTAAGGGACCCAGGGAGCCAGAACTAAGCTGACATCTATCAGGGTGCCTCCTAGCATGAGTCAACACCAGCCACATTTCTCTGGTTCTACGTCACCTCATGCAGAAGTCAAAGTCTGGGGAGAAGCTCTCATTGGCCTAGATGGAGTCATGTGGCCTCACACTTTGGCTAGTGATGATTGCTTTTCTAGAAGCCACCTGACCTTGGAAGCGTATTTCCCTAGAAGGAGATGGGGCTGCCACATCCAGAATAAGAAGTGAATGCTGAGAGGTCAGGCAACCAAAAATCTTCATGTCAGTCTGATAGTGTAAGGACCAGCCTCCAAATCTATCCCTAAAATTAAGAATTTGAATTGCTCAGTCATTATCCAAATGTCCAAACGGTATTGTGTCAAATTGCCAAACGAGTCCCAACCACTTCCTCTAATTTGGCCGTTTCATCAAGTCCTGTAGCTCCAGGTAATGGCAGCCAGTCACAATGGAATAAGAAATGTAAAGCTCTGTTGTTGTTGTTTATTTAGTTGAGTCCGACTCTTTGTGACCCCCATGGACTGTAGCCCTCCAAGCTCCTCTGTTTATGAGATTCTCCAGACAAGAATACTGGAGTGGGTTGCCATTTCCTACTCCAAGAGATCTTCCCTGACCCAGGGATGGAACCCATGTCTCCTACACTGGCAGACAGATTCCTTACCACTAAGCCACCAGAGAAAGCTCTGTGCATATAATTACTGTTTAGGTTGCGACATTTCTCACTAGATTTCCTGCCAAGTCTCACTCAGGTTTCCATATCCACCCACAAAGCATATGGCACCCTCGCTGAAAGCAGCCCTTGGGAGGCCCACCCAGCTCACTACCACTTCACACCCCAGGGTGTGAAAGGCCAGAATTCTTGCCCAGCTGGACCAAGCCATGTCCCTCCTTACATAGCGGGGTAATGAACAAGTGCAGGCTGCAACATCATTTGAATTCTGAAAGACTGACAACAACTAAATGTCCATCAGGAGACAATGTATGAAATAATTCGTGGTTTGTTGACTATTTCCTGGAGAAGGGCATGGCAACGCACGTCAGTATTTTGCCTGGAGAATCCCATGGAGAGAGGAGCCTGGCAGGCTACAATCCATGAAGTCGCAGAGTTGGACATGACGGAGCAACCAAGCCCCAGCACATTGAATATTTGGCCACCAAAAGGCAACAAGTAGTTCTCTATTTGTACTGAAACAGAATGATCTAAAACTATGCTATTAGAAGCAAGGTGGCAAATGTTGTAGAGTATGACACTGCTTTGTGTAAAAAATGCACTCTACTTTGTTTCCTCTCACATGTGTATGTGGCAGGAACAGAATTATAAAAGTATAAGCATTCAGAGCTTCCCCAGTACACCGTAAGGAAGAAGAGAGCCCCACAAAGGCAGCAGAAGAGGGATGAACAAGCTAGAGAGTCAAGGAGATAGTCTGGATTACCTGCAATAATGTTGCACCCCATTCTTAAGGAGTTTCTCAGGGTGGTACTGAGGGGCTTCTCTGGTGGTTCAGACAGTAAAGAATCTGCCTGAAGTACAAGAGACCTGGGTTCGATTCCCAGGTCGGGAAGAACCCCTGGAGAAGGGAATGAATGGCTACCCACTCTGGTATTCTTGCCCAGAGAATCCCATGGACAGAGGAACCCGGCGGGCTACAGTCTGTGGGGACATGACTGATTGGTTAACACTTTTCACCTTCACGGGGTGTTATTGTAGAAGGCAAAATTCATTTCTTTGGTCCATTCAGCATCTAAACTTCTGTCTGTGAGACAGGAGCTTATTTGTTTATTTATTCATTTGGCTGCACTGGGTCTTAGTTACAGCATGTGGTGTCTAGTTCCCTGACCAGGGGTCGAACCCAGGCCCCCCTTCACTGGGAGTGCAGAGTCTTAATCATTGGATCACCAGAGAAGTCCCAAGAACCCCCTCTTTAAAAGGCAGAATCCCAGGAATTCCCTGGCAGTCCAGTGGTTAGAACTCTGTGCTCTCACTGCTGAGGGCCTGTGTTCAGTCCCCTGGTCAGGGAACTAAAATCCCACAAACTTTGCAGTGAGGTCAAATAAATGAAGAAAGAAAATTTTTTTAAGTAGAAGGCAAAATCATCTATATAAGAAAAGCAGGAGAGGCCAGAATCTCACTCTCCCAATTTATCTTGCAGGTAGGGTATGAACCCGTGGCTCCACCAAACAGACAGACTCATCCAGAGTTTGAATCAGAACAGGAAAATAAGGCAGCCGAGGTAGCAGGACGTTCACTCTCCAGGGTGGCAGTTGCAACAGGGTCCAGAGTGGGCATTGGTGATGTTGTCAGCCATAGCCAACGTTGCCAGCCATAGTCCTTGTCCGTCGTCATGGTATTATAACCAGAACAGTTCTGGGACATGACCTGGGGATTGGTCTCACCTGCAAAACCTCCCAGCTGTGAGCTATCCAGAGATGACATGAGCCCCCACTATTGTCTAGTATAATAGAAAACAATGATTTCTGTTGCTTCTAGTTAAGAATCCTGACTGAGATGCTTGCTTGTGTGGATGCTGTGAGGCTCTCTCTGTAGTGCTCTCAAGAGAGCTTCAGTAAAGCCTAGCAAAGACCTAGACAATTCTGAAAAGTGAAACCAAGGACTTCTCTGGTGACCCAATGGCTAAGACTCTGCCCTCTCAATGCTAGGTGCCTGGGTTCAATCCCTGGTAGGGGTACTAGGTCCCACATGCCACAGCTGAAAGTTCACATGCCACAGCTAAGGACTCTGATAAAGATCAAAGATCAAAGACTCACAATGAAGAGCAAAGATCCTGCCTGCCACAACTAAGACCAGCACAGCCAAACAAATAAATATTAAAAAAAAAAAATAAAGCCAATTTGTGTTTCTTATGGACATATCACTTTCTAAGGCAAGAACATGGAGGCCCAATTTTTTTCTTTTTTTAAACACCAAAAAGTTTGTACTGAGGTATAGCTGATTAACAATGTGGTGATAGTGTCAGGTAAACAGTGAAGGGACTCAGCCATACATACACATGTATCCATTCTCCCCCAAACTCACCTCCCATCCAGGCTCGCTCATAACACTGAGCAGAGTTCATTTGCTATACAATAGGCTTTTGTTGGTTATCCATTTTAAATATAGCAGTGTGCATATGACCTTCCCAAAGTCCTTCACTCTCCCTTCCCACCACCAACCATGCATTCATTTTCTAAGTCTGTGAGTCTCTTTCTGTTTTGTAAGTTCACTTGTATCATTTCTTTTTATATTCCACATGTTAGCACTGTCATACGATATTTCTCCTTCTCTGACCTACTTCACTCAGTATGATACTCCCTAGGTCCATCCATGTTGCACAAATTGGAGGCCCAGCTTTATTTGGGTTACATACAACATGCACATCAGACACTGTAAATGTCACCAGAGAGTCTCACCAAACTGTTCCCGTTGGCTGCCCTGAGCAATGAGAATGATGTGGGGAGGAGACTTTTCCCTTCTCACTTGACATTCTTCTGTATTATTTGAATCTTTTAAAACCATGTTCATATATTATTTTTAAATGTTTTTAACATTTAAAATAATTACTTAAAAAAGAAATGTGATATATCCTCAAATATATTGCAGTGTCTGCATAAGGGAAAAGATAAAGTGAAATATTCAGTCTGGCAAAAAGCATAGCCTTTTGAAGAAGCAGGTGGTGAGGGCTGGGTAGTCTGCTAGAGTCTTAATGTGGTAGGCTGTCAGAACTGCACTTTTTTTTTTTTAGCTTTCTAATTTGGCATCTCTTTATGTTACTTTATATTACTTGTGTGGGAAATGGTTATTTTAATACAGTCTTAAGCCTCTCAAGTGTTGCTCTGCTCTGCAACAAACTTAAGGCAGAGGGGACAGGGATGGAGAGAAAAGGCCCAGGTTTGCAGGAAGAGGTGGGAGATAAAAGTGTAGTACATACAGGGAGTTCCCTGATGGTCAAATGGCTAAGACTCTACGTTCCCAATAAAGGGGGCCAGGTTCCATCCCTGGTCAGGGAACTAGATTCCACATGCCACAATTAAGAGTTCAAGTGCCACAACTAAAGATCCCAGATGCTGCAACTGAGACCCTGTGCAGTCAAATACATAAATTTTTTTAATTAAAAAAAACTTAGTTCACACATAAAAGTGGCCCAGAGGGTCACCTGCACTAGAAGGGGACATTGAATAAACCAAAGTCAAAAGGAGGGAAATTTAAAATTGTGATATACCCATATAATGAAATAGTACTCAGCAACAAAAATTAAAGTGTTACTGATATATCCAGCAATCTACAAGAATCTTTCAGACATTATCTTACTGCAAAAGTCAGACACAAAAGAGTACACACTGCTTGATGAAATTTATATGAAATTCTAGAAAAGGCAAAACTATGGTGACAAAACAGAAGTGGGAGAGATTGACTGCAGACGGGCAAGAGGAAATTTGGTGATGGTCGGGGGTGATGGAAATATTCTCTAACTTGATTATGCTGATGTTCACACTGGTGTATACATTTGCCAAAACTCATCCTACTGTATACTTAAAATGGGTGCACTTTATTGTGTGCAAATTTAGGGTTAGGATGCGGGTTTGGGTTCAATAAAGTTGATTTTTTTTTTTAATATTTATTTATTTGGCTGTGTTGGGTCTTAGTTGCAGCATATGTGATCTTTTTTGTTGTGGCATGTGGGATCTAGTTCCTTAATCAGGGATCGAACCTGGGCCCCTGCATTGGGAGCTCAGAGTCTTAACCAGCGGACCACCAGGGAAGTCCATAAAGTTGATTCTTTAAAAAAACAGAGGAGGAGGTTTTGAGTGAGGGTCTTATACGCTGGGTTATATTTACTCTAGTATGTGTGTTTGATGTTATTTATGAGTGAACAATGGAAGAGGATGAACCTGCTGTTGCCTGTTTGGATACAGGCCATGACTAATCAGAAGCCAAGTTTCCAAGTGTCAGAGAAGAGCAAACCAGGCCTCTATCCATCCATCCACATCCTTGGCCTGGTGCCAACGGATGCCAGGCAAAAGTGAGCAGTTGGAGTAACTCTCCTCTTGCCACTCTCCCTGCAGGAAAGGAGAGTGAGACAGAGCATCACTCTGAGCAGGGCCAACTGCCCAGCCCAGGGCCTTGGCCAACCCCAAGCCCAGGATATCTTCATCAGCAAAGCACCAGGTGTGTGAGTTGGCCACAGCCTCCATTTCAGTTTCAAGATTTGGCATTTATCCCTCCGTGGGAAAATAGACGAGCAACATCAAGGGGAAAGCAGACTCAAGAAGATAATGATGGACTTTCCTGATGGTCAAGTGATTAAAAAAAAAATCTGCCTGCCAATGCAGGGGACCCAGGTTTGATCCCTGGTCTGGGAAGATTCCACATACCCCAGAGCACCTAAGACCCTGTGCTGCAATTACTGAAGCCTACAGCCGAGAGCACGTGCTCTGCAATAAAGAAGCCTCCATAGTGAGAAGTCCACGAACCACATCAAAAGTAGCCCCCTGCTCACCGCAACTAGAGAAAACCCACACAAAAGCAGCAAAGACCCAGCTCAGCCAAAAAATGATTGATTAATTTTTTTAAATAAATAAATAATGGAAATGAAAAATACACTAGAAGGAATCAACAGTAGATTCAATGACACAAAGGAACAAATCAGCAAACTAGCATCAGAGTAGTGGAAATCAACCAAACAGAACAGAAAAGGAAGAAAACAATATATAAAACGGGGACAGTTTAAGAGAACTCTGAGACGAAATCAAATAACTAACATTTACATTATGGGGGGTCCCAGGAGGAGAAAAGAGGAAGGGCCGGAGAACGTATTAGAGGACATAATAGCTGAAAGCTTCCCTAACCTGGGAAAGGAAACAGACATCCAGGTCCAGGAAGCACAGAGACTCCCAAATAGGATCAACTCAAAGAGGAAAACACCAAAACATATAATAATTAAAATGGCAAAGAATAAAGATAAAGAACCAGTCAGTCCTAGAGGAAATCAGCCCTGAATATTCATTGGAAGGACTGACGCTGAAGCAGAAGTCCAATATTTTGGCCACCCGATGTGAAGAGCCAACTCATTGGAAAAGACCTTGATGCTGGGAAAGATTGAGGGCAGGAGGAGAAGGGGATGACAGAGGGAGGATTAGATGGTTGGATGGCATCACCAGCTCAAGGAACATGAGTTTGAGCAAACTCCGGGAGGTGGTGAAGGACTGAGAAGCCTGGCGTGCTGCAATCCATGGGGTCGCAAAGAGTCGGACATGACTTAGCAACTGAACACACACAGAGATAAAGAGAATATTAAAGCTGGAAGGAAAAAGCAACAAGTGACATACAAGGAAACTCCCATAAGTCTGTCAACTGACTTTTCAGTGGAAAGTCTGCAGGCCAGAAGGGAAAGGCATGATATATTTAATGTGATAAAAGGGAAAAAACTACAACCAAGGATACTTTATCTGCAAGGCTTTGGTTCAGATTCGATGAAGCGATCAAAAATTTCAGAGCCTGTAAAGCCATCAAACCATCTTTAAGAGAAATGTTAAAGGGACTTTTCTAAATGAAAAAGATTGATCGCTTCAGCAGTACATACACTAAAACTGGAACCATACAGAGAAGATTAGCATGGACCCTGCACAAGGATGATATGCAAATTCGTGAAGCTTTCCATATTTTTACCAAACAAATGTAGAGTCACAGATGTAGGAAACCACTTACGGTTACCAGAGGACTGGGGGTAGAGGCTGTGGACAAATTGCGAGATTGGGATTAACATACACTCACTACTATACATTAAATAGATAACTAATAAAGACTTACTGTATACTCAATACTCTAATCGCCTATATGGGAGAGAATCTTTTTAAAATTGTTTTATTTTTTAAAATTAATTTTTATTGAAGTATAGTTGCTTTACAATGTGTTAGTTTCAACTGTATGGCAAAATGAATCACCCATACACCTATATATATTTGCTACCTTTTGGATTTCCTTCCTATTCAGATCACTGCAGTGCATTAAGTAGAGTTCCTGGTGCAATACAGTAGGTTCTCAGTAGTCATCTATTTTATCATAGTGTTAATAGTGTATATATGTCAATCCCAACCTCCTGATTCCTCTCGCCCACTCCTTTCCCCCTTGGTATCCATAAATTTGTTCTCTACGTCTGTGTTTCTAGTTCTACTTTGCAAATAAGATCATCTATACCGTGTTTTTAATTTCCACACATATGTGTTGATATAAGATATTTGTTTTTTCTTCCTGACTACTTCACTCTATATGATACTTTCTAGGTCCACCCACATCTCTACAAATGAGACAGTTTCATTCCTTTTTATGGCTGAGTACCATGCCTTTGCGTATATGCACCACACCTTCTTTACCCATTCTTCTGTAGATGGACGTCTGTTCTCAATCCTGCCCTCCTTGGTTCAGCCACACAGTCCCTCCCTGTGTAACCCACACCCTACTCTGTCCCCTTACAATTTTGTCCATAAGGTGAACAGTTTGTGTTTGATAGATAGTTGCTTTCATTATAGAGTCTTCAGTAGAAAAAAAAAAAAATCACCTAAATTCATGGATCACATGGAGTGGTCTCTTGGTTGGCTACACTCAAGAAAAGACATTCTGAGACTCTCCCCCGCCCCCAGCAGATCAGCAGAAACCTGGCGTGGGGGTGGTCTCCCTGAATGTCAGCGCTGGACCTGGGAACAGTGAGGGGAGGGCCTCTGATATGGGAACGGTGTGCCTCCCAGGGATGCTGGGGGACATACTGCACTGCCAAGGGCAGAACCACTTTTCCCTGGGTGGTTTCACACATCACTATTAGCATTCATATTATCATTGCTATTTTTATGGATGCCTTCTCTTCTTGCTACTGGGCATTTGAAGCCTCTCCGGCGGGGCCAAGCCTCAGTGAAACTTGAAATTCTGTGTACAGATAAGAAAGTCACAGGTCATGGAAGACTGGCCCATGGGTCCTTGAGATGGGTCTCTGGGAATCTATTTGTCTGGGTAGCTTATCAGGGAGACCTACCCAGCCACAACTCCCAGCCCAGGCCATTCGGTTGGTGAAAGATAACTTGACCTGTCTCCTCCAGGCCTCACAGCCCTCTCCCTGCTCTGAACCCCACTGTACTATCTGGCACGTCATTGCACTAGAAGTGAATTGGTTCTCTCTCCCCACTTGCCTTTGAGCTCCAAGGAGGATGGACTGTGCCTCAGGCTGTGGAGGAGGGTTGGGTAGAATTGGAGAATCAGCTGAGAGGCAGAGGGAAGGCATGGGGCCCTTTCTCTGCTCCGCTAGGTACACTGTAGATCCTCTAAGCCTCTCTTTTCCCATCTATATAAGGGGAGAAATAAGCCCTACTTACCTCATATGGATTAAAGCTGCACTGTCCAATATGGTATCCCCTAGCCACGTGTGGCTACTGAGAATCTGAAGTATAACTAGTCCAAATGGACATGTGCCCTAAGTGTAAAATGCACACCAGACATTAAAGACTTCGTATCAAAAAATAAACATATGATCTCTCCATGATTTTTATATTCATCACACAATATTTCTGATGTGTGTGCTCAGTCTCTCGGTCGTGTCTGACTCTTTATGACTCCATGGACTGTAGGCTGCCAGGCTCCTCTGTCCATGGGATTTCTCAGGCAAACATACTGGAGTCGGTGGCCGTTTCCTACTCCAAGGCATCTTCCTGACCTAGGGATAGAACCCTCGTCTCCTTCGCCTCCTACATAGGCAGGTAGGATGGGTTCTTTACCACTGTGCCAGCCACCTAAGAAGCCCCCATATTTTTGATATATTGGGCTAAATCAATTATATTATTAAAATTAATTTCACCATTTCTTTTTACTTCTTAAAATGTGGCTACTAGAAAAATTAAAATTGGGACTTCCCTGGTGGTGCAGTAGCTAAGACTCTGCTCTCCCAACACAGGGCACCCAGGTTCAGCCGCTGGTCAGGGAGCTAGATCCCACGTGCCATAGCTGAAGATTCCAGATCCCGCACACTGCAACTAAGACCCAGCATGGCCAGATAAATATTTGTAAAATAATCATAATAAAAATATGGCACCCCCTCTCAAGCCTGGGTTTCCAGACACCACTTTTAAAAAAGAAAGAAAAATTGCAATTACATATGAGTTTGCATTATAATACTTCTATTGGAGAGTGCTAGTTTAGAAAACCAAGAAGGCACAGTAGACAGCTGTCTGGATTGACAAAGTCATTACCCTGTTTCTTCTCTTCCCTTCTTCTCCCTGTCTTCTCACCTCAAAGACTGTGGACTTGAAAAATCCCCATCAAACCTAACAGTCTTGGAGTTTTTCAGCTGAAAAGGCCATGGAATCCAAATCTCCCCAACCCACCCAATGCAGATAAAGAATCTGAGATTTGGAGCAAATTATTAGATAACCCCTGATGATCAACCAGCAAGAAAATCTTCTCCCCAGGAGTTTGGGGGACTTTTCTGTCCCAGAAACTGCTTTTGTTTCTGTCACCCATAGATTCTTTCTCCGTGTCATTCTATGCCTGGTTTTCTTCAGTGACCTAATAATATAAAGGAGCTCTGGGAACAGACTTGTGGTTGCCAAGGGGGAGGAGGGGAAGTGGGAGACAGATGGATTGGGAATTTGCATTTAGCAGATGCAAAGTAGTATATATAGAATGGATGAATAACAAGGTCCTACTGCAGAGCACAGTGAACTATGTTCAAGATCCTCTAATAAATCATAATGGAAAAGGACATAAAAAAGAACGTATGTATATGTATAACTGAGTCACTTTGCCATACAGCGGTAATTAACACAACATTGTAAATCAACGATATATTAATCAAAAAAAGAAAAACTGTTAACAACTTCACTTGATAAAAATAATACATAAATAAATAGGAGCTCTGGTCCCCTGTACATACAAAGGCTCTGGGGTTAGCAAAGGCCATTTCAAGTGGCCCTGGACAAAAAAACACCACACACAGGTAACGTTCGTCCGCCTGGACTTCCACTTGCTGGGCTCTAAAATGGGCCCTGGGACTTCTCTGGTGGTCCAGTGGTTAAGACTCCGTGCTTCCAATGCAGGGGGTGTGGGTTCAGTTCCCGGTTGGGGAACTAAGATCCCACATGCCAAACAGCATGGCCCAAAATAAAATGAAAATAAAAATAATAAATAAACTGTAACAGATTAAAAAAAAAAAAAAAAAACATAAAATGGGCCCTGTCCCCTCTTTACTTTATGTTTGGAGGTAGTGGTGGTTTAGTCACTCAGTCATGTCTAACTTTTGTGCAAACCCATGGACTGTAGCCCGCCAAGTCCCTCTGTCTATGAAATTTTCCAGGCAAGAATACTGGATTGGGTTGCCATTTCCTTTTGCAGGGGATCTTCCCAACCTAGGTATCGAACTCTTGTCTCCTGTATTGGCAGGCAGATTCTTTACCGCTGAACCACCCAAGTGACACTAGGGGTAAAGAATCCTCCTGTCAATACAGGAGACAAGGGTTCAGTCACTGGGTTGGGAAGATCCCCTGCAGAAGGAAATGGCAACCCACTCCAGTATTCTTGCCTGGGAAATTTCATGGATAGAGGAGCCTTGGCAGGGGGCTACAGTCCATGAGGTCACAAAGTATCAGACACGACTGAGCACCCACACACCAGAAGCCTTTACCTCATGTTTACTTTGGAGCAGAGGCCCAGTGAGAGAATAGACATATATGTAAGTCATTTGAAAGTAAGTTATCTGCCAGAGACATGTGTGTCCCACATGCTATTAATGGATAACAAGAATGAGTGAATGCTTTGGCACAAATCCTCACAGGGCTTGTCAGCCAACAACAGCAACTGCAAACCGTAGCCATCTGAGACTCTAAGCTCATCCACCCACATTTAGGAGGTGGGAAAATGGAGGCCACAGAGAAGGAGGGGAAGGGGCTGCCCAATCCCAGAGGCCAAGTTTGCAGACACATAGGAGCACACTCAGTCCATCCCTGGTGAGTGTTTTACAACCACGTTGCTTAGAAGTTTTGAAATAACACTTATTATTCAGATGTTTTTAGAATTTTTGAAAACACAGAAAAAATCCCATCACCCAATTCCCCCAACCAGAAATGATCCCATCAACTGTTTAGTGTCTTTAAATATCCTTTTTTCTACTCATGTAAACATATCTGTAGCAGCTTCCCAGGTGGTACTAGTGGTAAAGAACCCACCTGCCAATGCAGAAGCCGCAAGAGACACAGGTATCACCCCTGGGTTAGGAAGATCCCCTGGAGAAGGAAATGGCAAATCACTCCAGTATTCTTGCCTGGGAAATCCCATGGACGGAGGAGTCTGTTGGGCTGGAGTCACAAAGCGTTGGACATGATTGAGCGACTGAGCACAAATATCTATGTACTTTTTCTTTTACAGAAATATGATACTACTACAACTTTTTAAAATATTTATTTGGCTGCACCAGGTCATGGCTGTGGCATGCAAACTCTTAGTTGCTGTGATGTGGGATCTAGTTCCCTGACCAAGGAGGAAACCTCACTCTGTGCATTCGGAGTGCAGAATCTTAGCCACTGGACTACCAGGGAAGTCCCCTAATACAACATTTTAAATATTTTCTCTCTAAATAAAGAGTAAACATTTTTCCAAGTGAAATATCCTTTTACACTATTATTACACTATCTTTAATGGCAACATGGTATTCCATTGAATAAACTGATTCCTGATTATTGGGCATTGAGGCTTCCTCTAGTTTTTCTCCGTTATAACAATACTACAGAGACTTGCCTGGTGATCTAGTGGTTGAGATTTCTCCTTCTAGTGCAGGGGATATGGGTTAGATCCCTGGTGGGGGAGCTAAGATCCCACACCCTCCAGGCCAACAAGCCAGAATATAAACAACAGAAGAAATATTGTAACAAATTCAATAAAGAATTTTAAAAATGCTACAATGAAAATTCTAGAACAAAATATATGGAACGAGTCCCCCCACATAGATTTTGGCAATGATTTATTTGATGACACCAAAAACACCTACAACAAAAGCAAAAATAAACAAGGGGGATAACATCAAACTAAAAAATTTCTGCACAGCAAGGACACAAATAACAAAATGAAAAGGCAACCTCTAGAATGAGAGAAAAACTTTGCAAACCATGTATCAGATAAAGGGTTAATATCCAAAATGTATAAAGAAATCATACAACTCAACTGGAAGCAGTAATAAGCCAATTTAAAAATGGGCAAAGGGGGCTTCCAGGGTGGTGCAGTGGATAGGAATCTGCCTGCCAATGCAGGGACTTGGGTTCAATCCCTGGTCTGAGAAGATTCCACATGTCGCAGAGCAACAAAGCCTGTGTGCCACAACTACTGCTCCCACACTCCAGGGCCCACAGGCCGCAACTACTGAGCTTGGGTGCCGCAACGACAAACGCCCGTGCACGAACCTAGAAGGGGCCCTCACTCACCACAACTAGAGAAAGCCTGCGCAAAGCAAGGAAAACCCAGCTCAACCAAAAATACAAAAAATTATTTTTTTTTTATGGGTAAAGGAACTGAACAGATGTTTCTCTAAAGAAGACTTATGAATGACTAACAAGTATATGAAAACTCGTTCAACGTCCCTAACCATCAGGGAAATGCAAATTAAAACCACAGTGAGATATCTCACATCTGTTAAAATGGCTATTATCAAAAAGACAAGAGATAACAAGTATTGATGAGGTTTTAAAGAAATGAGAACATTTCTACACTTTTGGTGAGAAGGTAAATTGGTAAAGCCACCACGGAAAAGAGTAGAGAAATTCCCTAAAAATGAAACTGCCATATGATCCAGTAATCCTACTTCTTAATATATATCCAAAGGAAATTAAATCAGTATCTTAAAGCCATACGTCCACTCTCATGTTTATTGCAATATTATTCGCAATAGCCAAGATATCGGAAACAACAAAAATGTCTGTCCATGGATGAACAGATAAAGAAATTGTGAGATATTTTATCAACACTAATAAAATGGGTAAATATACATATATGATAAAATCTTTTTCAGCCTTAAAGGAAATCCTTGTTATACTGAGTGAAGGAAGTCAGGTAGAGAAAAATAAATGTCATATGATATAGTTTATAGGTGAATCTGGAAAAACGGTACACAAAACAGAACTTATTCACAAAACAGAAATAAAGTCAAGATGTAGAAAACAAACTGACCAGGTACCAAGGGGAAAAGTAGAGGGAGGGATAAATTGGGAGATTGGAATCGGCAATAAACAAGCGGCAGCTGCATGGCAAGCTACCCCACATCCAAGGCCAGGAGCGGTGGCCAAGAGGAGCTACCCCATGTCCAAGGTCAGGAGCAGCGGCCAAGAGAAGGTACCCTGCAACCAAGGTAAAAGCAGTGGCTACGCTTTGCTGGAGCAGCCATGAAGAGATACCCCATGTCCAAGGTAAGAGAAACCCAACGAAGATGGTAGACACGGAGAGAGGGCATCAGAGGGCAGACAGACTGAAACCACAATCACAGACAACTAGCCAATCTGATCACATGGACCACAGCCTTGTCTAACTCAATGAAACTAAGCCATGTCGTGTGGGGGCACCCAAGATGGTCGGGTCATGGTGGAGGGTCTGACAGAATGTGGTCCACTGGAGAAGGGAATGGCAAACCACTTCAGTATTCTTGCCTTGAGAACCCCATGAACAGTATGAAAAGGCAAAAAGATAGGATGCTGATATATGAATTCCCCAAGTTGGTAGGTGCCCAATATGCTACTGGAGATCAGTGGAGAAATAACTCCAGAAAGAATGAAGGGATGGAACCAAAGCAAAAACAACACCCAGTTGTGAATGTGACTGGTGATAGAAGCAACATCCGATGCTGTAAAGAGCAATATTGCATAGGAACCTGGAGTGTTAGGTCCATGATTCAAGGCAAATTGGAAGTGGTCAAACAGGAGATGGCAAGAGTGAACGTTGACATTTTAGGACTCAGCAAACTAAAATGGACTGGAATGGGTGAATTTAACTCAGATGACTATTATATCTACTACTGCGGGCAGGAATCCCTTAAAAGAAATGGAGTAGCCATCATAGTCAACGAAAGAGTCCAAAACGCAGTACTTGGATGCAATCTCAAAAATAATAGAATGATCTCTGTTCATTTCCAAAGTAAACCATTCAATATCACAATAATCCAAGTCTATGCCCTGACCAGTCACACTGAAGAAACTGAATTTGAATGGTTCTATGAAGACCTACAAGATCTTTTAGAACTAACACCCAAAAAAGATGTCCTTTTCATTATAGGGGACTGGAATGCAAAAGTAGGAAGTCAAGAAACACCTGGAGTAACAGGCAAATTTGGCCTTGGAATATGGAGATGAAGCAGGGCAAAGACTAATAGAGTTTTGCCAAGAGAACACACTGGTCATAGCAAACACCCTCTTCCAACAACACAAGAGAAGACTCTACACATGGACATCACCAGATGGTCAACACCAAAATCAGATTGATTATATTCTTTGCAGCCAAAGATGGAGAAGCTCTACACAGTCAGCAAAACCAAGACCGGGAGCTGACTGTGGCTCAGATCATGAACTCCTTATTGCCAAATTCAGACTTAAATTGAACAAAGTGGGGAAAACCACTAGACCATTCAGGTATGACCTAAATCAAATCCCTTATGATTATATAGTGAAAGTGAGAAATAGATTTAAGGGACTAGATCTGATAGGCAGAGTGCCTGATGAACTATGGATGGAGCTTTGTGACATTGTATAGGAGACAGGGATCAAGACTATCCCCAAGAAAAAGAAATGCAAAAAAGCAAAATGGCTGTCTGGGGAGGCCTTACAAATAGCTGTGAAAAGAAGAGAAGCCAAAAGTAAAGGAGTAAAGGAAAAATATACCCATTTGAATGCAGAGTTCCAAAGCATAGCAAGGAGAGATAAGAAAGCCTTCCTCAGTGATGGGTGCAAAGAAATAGAGGAAAACAATAGAATGGGAAAGACTAGACACCTCTTCAAGAAAAGTAGAGATACCAACGGAATATTTCACGCAAAGATGGGCTCAATAAAGGGCAAAAATGGTATGAACCTAACTGAAGCAGAAGATATTAAGAAGCGATGGCAAGAATACACAGAAGAACTGTGTAAAAAAATCTTCATGATCCAGATAATCACGATGGTGTGATCACTCACCTAGAGCCAGACACCCTGGAATGTGAAGTCAAGTGGGCCTTAGGAAGCATCACTACAAACAAAGCTAGTGGAGGTGATGGAATTCCAGTTGAGCTGTGTCAAATCCTGAAAGATGATGCTATGAAAGTGCTGCACTCAATATGCCAGCAAATTTGGAAACTCAGCAGTGGCCACAGGACTGGAAAAGGTCAGTTATCATTCCAGTCCCAAAGAAAGGCAATGCCAAAGAATGCTCAAACTACCGCACAATTGCACTCATCTCACACACTAGCAAAGTAATGTTCAAAATTCTCCAAGCCAGGCTTCAGCAATATGTGAACCGTGAACTTCCAGATGTTCAAGCTGGCTTTAGAAAAGGCAGAGGAACCAGAGATCAAATTGCCAACATCTGCTGAATCATCAAAAAAAGCAAGAGAGTTCCAGAAAAACATCTATTTCTGCTTTGTTGACTATGCCAAAGTCTTTGACTGTGTGGATCACAATAAACTGTGGAAAATTTTTAAAGAGATGGGACTACCAGACCACCTGACCTGACTCTTAAGAAACCTGTATGCAGGTCAGGAAGCAACAGTTAGAACTGGACACAGAACAACAGACTGGTTCCAAGTAGGAAAAGGAGTACGTCAAGGCTGTATATTGTCACCCTGCTTATTTAACTTATATACAGAATACATCATGAGAAACGCTGGGCTGGATGAAGCACAAGCTGAAATCAAGATTGCTGGGAGAAATATCAGTAACCTCAGATATGCAAATGACACCACCCTTATGGCAGAAAGCGAAGAAAACTAAAGAGCCTCTTGATGAAAGTGAAAGAGGAGGGACTTCCCAGGTGGTCCAGTGGCTAAGACTCTGAGCTCCCAGTGCAGGGGGTCCAGGTTTGATCCCTGGTCAGGGAGCTAGATCCCACATGCTACAACTAAGACCCAGAACAGCCAAATAAATAAATAAATAAATTTTAAAAAAAAGAAAGAAAGAAAGTGAAAGAGGAGAGTGAAAAAGTTGGCTTAAAGCTCAACACTCAGAAGACTAAGATCATGGCATCTGGTCCCATCACTTCATGGCAAATAGATGGGGAAACCATGGAAACAGTGACTGACTTTACTTTTCGGGGCTCCAAAATCACTGCAGATGGTGACTGCAGCCAGGAAATTAAAAGACACTTACTCCTTGGAAGGAAAGTTATGACCAACCTAGACAGCATATTAAAAAGCAGAGACATTACTTTGTCAACAAAGGTCAGTCTACTCAAGGCTATGGTTTTTTGAAAAGTCATGTATGGATGTGAGAGTTGGACTATAAAGAAAGCTGAGTGTGGAAGAATTGATGCTTTTGAACTGTGGTGTTGGAGAAGATTCTTGAGAGTCCCTTGGACTGCAAGGAGACCCAACCACTCCATCCTAAAGGAGATCAGTCCTGGGTGTAAATTGGAAGGACTGATGTTAAAGCTGAAATTCCAATACTTTGGCCACCTGAGGTGAAGAGCTGACTCATTTGAAAAGACCCTGATGTTGGGAAAGATTGGAGGCTGGAGGAAAAGGGGACAACCAAGGATGAGATGGCTGGATGGCATCACTGACTCGATGCACTTGAGTTTGAGTGAACTCCGGGGGTTGGTGATGGACAGGGAGGACTGGCGTGCTGTGGTTCATGGGGTCACAAAGAATCAGACACGACTGAGCGACTGAACTGAACTACTATATATAAAATAGATAACTAATAAGGACCTACTGAATAGCACAGGGAACTCTACTCAATGACCTATATGGGAAAGGAATCTAAAAAAGAGTGGATATATAAATACGTATAACTATTCACTTTGCTGTACACTTGAAACTAACACAACATTTTAAATCAAGTATGTTTCAATAAAAATTAATTGTAAAAAACAGGAAATCTTGTAATTTGCAATCATATGGATGAATTTAGAGGGTGTTATGCAAGGTGAATGGAGAAGGCAATGGCACCCCGCTCCAGTACTCTTGCCTGGAAAATCCCATGGATGGAGGAGCCTGGTGGGCTGCAGTCCATGGGGTCATGAAGAGTCAGACACGACTGAGCGACTTCACTTTCACTTTTCACTTTCATGCATTGGAGAAGGAAATGCCACCCCACTCCAGTGTTCTTGCCTGGAGAACCCCAGGGACGGGGGAGCCTGGTGGGCTGCCGTCTCTGAGGTCGCACAGACTCGGACACAACTGAAGCGACTTGGCAGCGGCAGCATGCAAGGTGAAATAAACCGGACACAGAAAGACAAATATTGCATGCTATCAGTTATAAGTAAAATCTTGAAAAGTCGAACTTAGGAAAACAGAAACAAGAAATGGTGTTTTCTAGGGACTTGGGAGTGAAGGAAATGGGAAGATGTTAGTCATAAGGTACAGACTTTCAGTTATAAGATGAATAAGTTCTATAGAGCTAATATAAAGCATGACAACTATAATTAATAATAGATCACAAACTTAAAATGTGCTAAGAGTAGAATTTTTTGTTTTTGGCCATGCCCCACACCTTGTGGGATATTAATTCCCCAACTAGGGACTGAACTTGGGCAGTGAAAGCGTGGAGTCCTAACCACTGGACTACCAGGGAATTCCTGAGAGTAGGTCTTCAGGGCTCTCCCCTCACCACCTCCTGCACACAAAAAAGCGCTGGATATGTTAATTAGCTTGACTGCAGTAATCATTACACAAGGCGTGTGTGTGTGCTCAGTCGCTACATCATGTCCAACTCTTTGTGACCCCATAGATAGTAGCTCAGCAGGCTCCCCTGTCCAGAGAATTCTCCAGTCAAGAATACTGGAGCAGGTTGCCATTTCCTTCTCCAGGGCATCTTCCCGACCTGGAGATCGAACCAGTGTGTCTTTTACATTTCTTGCATCGGCAGGCAAATTCTTTACCACTGCGCCACCTGGGAAGCCCATACAAGGTATACATATATCAAAACACCACACTGTAAGCCTTAAATATGTCCAATTTTTTTTCAGTCATACCTCAATAAAGTTGGGGGAAAAAATCATTGTAAAATGATGTTTCATTTCTTCCAATGCTGATAAAAGTGTGGGAATAATCAACAAGGACCTACTGTATAGCACAGGGAACGCTACTCAATATTCTGTAATAAACTGTATGGGAAAAGAATTCAAAAAAGAATGGATGTATGTTTATGTGTAACTGAATCACTTTGCTGTACAACTGAAACTAACACAATATTGTAAATCAACTATATTCCAATATGAATAAAAATTAAATTTTAAAACACATAATGGAAAAGAATCTGAAAAAGAAGGAAAAAGTGTAGGGAAAAGCATTAATTTTTGTCACATTTATTGCAACTCTAGTTGGTATTTTTTATAGTGCCTTTATGGTCTTACGGTGTTTTTCGTGATTATAGGGTGAAGTCTACCAGCATTTCCTTTATTGTTTCAGATTTGTTTGTGTGATTTTAAAAAGTCTTTACACAATAAGGATAAAAATTTTTCTGTGTTTTCTTATAAATTTTATTAAACAGCTTACTTATAAAAATGTATATTTTACCTAACTTGAAATTAATGTTGTTATGATTCAGAATCTAATTTCATTTTTCTTTTTCCTCCTGAATGATTCTTGCAAATATCTCATTTATCCCAAGGTTTCTCACCAGTGGCACTTCTGATACTTGGGGCCAGGTAATTCTTTGTTTGGGGGTTTTCCTGTACATTGCAGGATGTTTAGCAACATTTCTGATCACTATCAAATTCTAGTAGCATTACACCAGTTGTGACAACCAAAAATGCCTCTAGACATTGCCCAGGGTCCCCTGGGAAACAAAATCACCCCAAATTGACAATCACTGATTTATCCTTCCCCTGAAATGATTTGAAATACTATCTCGACCACAAAATACATTCTTATATATCATATACACTTGGTGACATTTCAGAACTTTCTATTCAGTTCCAAGTATTTGACGTCTATTTTTATACCATATAAAAAAAGAGTCCCAAACTGTTTTCATTATTGCAGTTTTGAATGAACCTTTCATCTGTTTACACTCTTGTTTTTTCAGTTTCTTTTCTATTCTTCACAGAAGATACTTTATCTTATTGAGTGATTGAATGGAAAGGAACAAAAGAGACCCAAGCGGAATCCAGGACATGGGAGGCACCGCCCCCCCGACCCTGCCGCCTCCGTCATGTCAAAGAGGCCCACACTGGGTGGAACAGGCAGGCATGGGTCTGTCTGAGACTGATAAGAGGAAAGGCGCCTAATAGGATCTGGAAGTCTCAACCCCAGGATCATCTGTTGAGACCCAAAGGGAAGGAGCTACAGAAGATAAAATCAGGAAGAGAAGGCAGCCCTTTGATCTGCTGTATTCCGAAGTGGGGCTGGGGGAAGGAAGTGAGGGAACAGGACAATTATGATTATTTGCAGAGTATCTGGGTTTCCCTGGGGGCTTAAATGGTAAAGAATCCACCTGCAATATGGGAGACATGGGTTTGATCCCTGGGATAGGAAGATCCTTTGGAGGAGGGCATGGCAACCCCCTTCAGTATTCTTGCCTGGAGAATCCCCATGGACAAAGGAGCCTGGCAGGCTATAGTCCACGGGGTCACAAAGAGTCAGGCACGACTGAGTGACTAAGTACAGCACAGGGTATCTAGGCTTCTCTTTAAGGGCTTCCCCTGGTCGCTCAGACGGAAAAGAATCTGTCTACAATGCAGGAGACCTGGGTTCGATCCCTGGATTGGAAAAATGTCCTGGAGAAGGGAATGGCAACCCACTCTGGTATTCTTTTCTGGAAAACCCTGTGGACAGAGGAGCCTGGTGGGCTACAGTTCATGAAGTCTCAAAGAGTCAGACATGACGGAGGGACTGAGCGTGAACACCGCTGGGAAGGACGGGTCCACCTCTGTCTGCCAGGACTATTGTTGGGATAAATAGGTCAGGGCTGCCTCCTCCCTGGAGCCAACAGCCCAGGGGTTCTAGAATTCTGTCTCCCTCTACATCAAGACAAAAAGCTCAGATCAATGACTCGAATGACAGGTATCCCAAGGGTACCACTGAGAATGGTTTCTGTGGCAAGAAACAGGAAACTTGACTCAAACAATAAAAGAAATTTCTAGGCCCCAGTGACAGAAAGTCCATAGGGAGGCTTCCTCCAGCAGCTCAATGACATTTCAAGGACCTGCTTCTTTCCTGCGCTGTTAGTGGTATACTTGGTTAAAGGGTTGGAACTCCCAGATGGATACCCAGGGCTGCCTGGTTCCCATTGCACTGTGCTGATAATCACACAGAATAAAACTCTTTGCCCTAGAATTCCCAGCAAAAGTCCTGATGCTCACTTTGATTAGACCATACTTGTTCACAGGTCCATCTGGGAGAAGGGTGTGTGTTAGTCTCTCAGTTGTGTCCGATTCTTTGTGACCCCATGAACTGTAGCCCACCAGGTCTCTGTCCAAGGGATTTTGCAGACAAGAATACTGGAGTGGATAGCCATTCTCTTCTCCAGGGGATCTTCCTGACCCAGGGATTGAACCCAAATCTCCTACTTTGCAAGCCGATTCTTTACCATCTGAGCCACCCCAGAGAAGGGTAGAATTGGCTTCTCTTAATCAGCTTAGAGCTGGGATCACTAAAGTCCCCATTGGAAATCTGGGCTAGCTGGGAAGGGGAAGAAGGAAGAGGGAAGAGCTGCTATGTGTCCACTGCACCAGGCATCCTGGATGAGAAGTCTGAAGCCTGAAATTTGGAAAGAAAAACTTCTGTTATCAGAGAAATTTGTCCCTTACATCTTAGAGTCATAGCATCATTTTCCTTATAACATCCTTATCATTTCTTCCCAAGGGTTTCTCTGGTGGCTCAGATGGAAAAGAATCTGTCTGCAATGCAGGAGACCTCAGAAAGATCCCTAGGAGAACGGAATGGATACCCACTCTAGTATTCTTAACTGGAGAATTCCACAGACCAAGGAGCCTGGCAGGCTACAGTTAATGGGGTTGCAAAGAGTCAGACACGTGTGAGTGACTTTTGCTGTATCATTTCTTCCCAAGTGCAGGATTCAAAAACCCTGTCAGCCCCTAAAAAAAATGTAGACCCAGGGACTTCCCTGGTGGCCCAGTGGTTAAGATTGCATGCTTCCAATGCAGAGGGGTGTGGGTTTGAGCCCTGATTGGGGAACTAAGATCCCACATGCCACTCAGTGTGGCTAAAAACAAATAAATAAAAGAAATAGAGGGCTTCTCTGCTGATCGGGTGGTTAAGAATCTGCCTTGCAATGCAGGGAACACTGGTTGGATCCCTTGTCCAGGAAGATCTCACATGCCACGGAGCAACTAAGCCTGTGGGACACAAATACTGAGCCCAACCTCACTGCAAAGCCCGTGCTTTGCAATCAGAGAAGCTACTGCAATGAGAAGCCTGTTCACAGAACTAGAGAATAGCCCCCACTCGCCACAACTAGAGAAAGCCCACACACAACAATGAAGACCCAGCAGAGCCATAAATGATTTTTTTAAAAAGAAAAATAAATGTACCCAGAAAAATGCATGTGACCTATATCAGGAACTAGAGCCCCAGACAAAACCAGCATCTCTCTGCCTGTTCAGTCCAGCCTCTCCATAAAGGGCACTTACAAGTTTTAAGTGATAGGGACCATGTCACAGTGTTTTGTCTAGGAAACACTTTGCAACTATCATAGCAAAAAGCGCCCTGGTGCTGCAGCCTGGTCTGTCATAACCACTGTCCTTCCTGAAACGCTCAGCTTCTTCTTGATGCCAGGAGGGCTGCTGGGGAGGAAGCAGGCAAGGAACAAGCCCTGGCCTGTCAGCCCAGTGGCTTTGCAAAAGCAATGCCTGTAACAGCCTGTCTATCTTCTCCAAACATGTTTCTCATCTGCTGGTCCCAGCACTTTGGCATCATCAAATAGATCCCTGGCTCTTACCCATGAATTCTGCTCTGTTTAACAGAAAGTTCTGAAAGATGGCAGTGGCGGGAGGCGGGAGGGCAAGTCAACACTTAGCCTGTTCTGGCAACATGATGCCTCAAGGTTCCTACTGCAGTCAGGGGCAACCAAGCTGCCATAGACCATGGGGTTGCATAGATAATGCCAGAGTTGCATGCCAGGGTTTCAGAGAATGGCAGTATTGTCAATACCCTTATAGTTATGCCTGCCAATCAGACTGTGTTTAGTTTAACTGAACTATGGTTCATTGATATGGGCACTCTTTCCAAGAGTACAAGATCCCAGCAATAAAACCCCAGAAATGAGGCTTCCCTGGTGGCTCAGCAGTAAAAAAATCCTCCTGCCAATGCAGGAGACAGGGGTTCGATCCCTGGTCCGAGAAGATTCCATGTGCCTTGGAGCAACTAAGCCTGTGAACCACAACTCTTGAGCCTGTGCGTTAAAGCCCAGGAACAGCAGATACTGATCCCACATGCTGCAACTACTGAAGCCTGAGCATTCTAGAACCCGTGCCCCACAACAAGAGAATAGACCCCATTTGCCACAACTAGAGAAAAGCCTATACAGCAACAAAGACCGAGAATAGCCAATAAATAAAGAAGACAAAACCCCAGAAATGGGTAACAGAGGCATCTCTACCATTTCTAAAGCCAACAAGAATCACCTTGTTCTTTATTTTCCTTCTCCTTCAGTTGCCACTTATCTTCAACGGCTTTAAAGACCCCAAAAGTCCAGGTCACGGATCTCACGGTCAGGCCTCTTTTCTCTGTAATAACTATCTCACAGAGTGACCACAGAATAACTATCCAAACATCTCATCCTCTGCCACCCCCTTTTCCTTTTGCCTTCAATCTTTCCCAGCATCAGGATCTTTTCCAATGAGTCGGCTCTTTGAATTAGGTGGCCAAATGTATAAAATAGATAACTAATAAGAACCCACTGAACAACACAGGGAAGTCTACTCAACACTCTGCAATGACCAACATAGGAATAGAATCTAAGAGAGTGGACGCACGTATGTGTATAATCGATTCACTTTGCTGTACACTGGAACTAACACTACACTGTAAATCAGGTATACTCCAATAAAATGTTTAAAACTAAAATTTTGTTTTAAAAAATCTTCCTTTCAGTTTCTGTTTTCACTACAGCTCTGGCTATCTATTGTCACATAACAAAACTATTCCAAAACTTAATAGCTCAAAAGAAGCATTGTATTTTGTCCATAATTTGGAGGATCAGGAATTTGGAGGTGGCTGATTTGCTCTTCCCTGCTCCACTCAGTAACAGGCGAGGAAAGAGAATCAACTTCCAACATGGCTCACCCACATGACTGGCAAGTTGGGGCTGGCTATTGAGACTGGGAAACTTGGCTCCTCTCCATACATTTGCCTGGGCTATGTCACAACACAGTAGCCCCAAGGTAGTCAGAGTACCTTGTTCCCAGATCAAATACTCTAAGAGATGGGAGGTGGAAGCTGCCAGGTTCTAAGGGACTGTGTCTGGAAATTGGCAGTCACTTCTGCCTAATTCTATGATTCAAAGCAGAGATAGGCCACCCAAACTTAAGGAGAAGGGATGCTGAGAGTCGATGTCTATGGGAAGAGGGTCAAAGGATCTGTGGCCATTCCTTTTTTAAATTTATTTTTAATTGGAGAATAATTCCTCTATGATGTTCTGTTGGTTTCTGCTGCACAACAATGGGACTCAGCCACAAGTGTACAAAAATCTTCTCCCTCTTGAGCCTCCCTCTCACCAGCCCCCATCCCACCTCTCTTGGTTGTCATAGAGCACTAGGTTGCGCTCCCTGTTTTATACAGCAACTTCCCATTAGCTCTTTATTTTATATACGGTGATGTACACGTTTCAGTGCCACTCTGTCAACTCGCCCCCCCCTTCCCTCCCCCCACCCTCGACCTGGTGTGTTGTGGCCTTTCTTATACTGCCACGGCTGCCCTTTCCTTATGTCAGCTTACATGCAGTGCAACAGACAAGGCATTACCATTTCATAGCTCATATACTTCCTCTCTCACCTCAGCCTCTCCTATTCCTTCCAAAATCCTGGACCTTTGCCCATCTGTCATCTCTCACACCTGCTGATGTACATCGCCAGTTACAGATTCAGAAGCTCTACTACACTGCAACTTAATGTCAGTCAAGAGCTTTGGCATCTGGTAGACCTGGGTGGGGCTTCCCAGATGGGAAAGAACCCACCTGCCAATGCAGGAGATGTAAGAGACGAGGGTTCAATCCCTGGGTCGGAAAGATCCCCTGGAGGAGGACACGGCCACCCACTCCAGTATCCTTGTCTGGAGAACTCCATGGCCAGAGGAGCCTGGCGGGCTACGATCTATAGGGTAGCAAAGTGTCAGACATGACTGAAATGACTTAGTCCACAAGCATGCATGCAGACTTGAGTGAGAATCAACTCTATTAATGACTTGCTGTGACTGGACAAATTACTTAATAGCTGACACTCGATTTCCTCACCTGAAATAAGAAGCCTACCTCATAAGATTACTGGGAGGATTAATAAACAACGTATACGGCAAAAATTGTAAAATCTGACAATGCCAAGTGTTGACAAGGGCATAGCACTAAGCTGAACTCTTTTTAAATTTTGTTCATTTATTTTTATTTTGGCTGCCCTGGGTCTTTGTTGCTGCACACTGGTTTTCTCGAGTTGTAGTGAGTGGGGGCTACTGTCCAGTTATGGTGCGAGGGCTCTAGGACTCGTGGGCTCCAGTAGCTGTGGCACGTGGGCTTAGCTGCCCCATGGCATGTGAAATCTTCTTGGACCAGGGGTTGAACCTGTGTCCCCCTGCATTGACAGGGGGCTTCTTAACCACTGGACCACAGAGAAGTCCACTAGAACTCTTATATAATGCTCACAAGCTCATATACTACTTCAATTCTGGAGATGAATGTTGGCAATATATGATAAGATTAAAGAGGAATACATACTACAATGCAGCGATTCTATGTCTAGATTTAGACCCTGGGAAACTCCTGCCAGGTACCCAAGGAAACCTATATAAGAATACTAATAGAAAGAGAAAAAAAGACTACTAATGGTAGCCCTGTTTTTAATTGCCAAAGATTGGAAACCACCTCAATGTCGACCAAGAAAAGAGATAATAAACTGTAGCATGATCACACATGAGCCAGAGTTAAATATACTGACACAGAGGAATCCCATTACTACAATATATAAAAAGTAAATTATATGAAAATGCGTATGGTGAGAAATCATTTACAGTTAGCTTGAAACATGCAAAGCAATGTTATGTCTCATTTAGGGAAACAGGCATGGGTAGCAAAAGTAAAATGAAATAGAAAAGACTAAATTCAACCCTGAATGAAAAGGAGGGAAAGCAGTCCAGACCCTGGAATCTTAAACTACTCACGGGGTATAAGAGTTTTCATTATTTTATTATTTTTATAATCTTTTTTATGTCTGAAATATTTCACATCAAATTTTTGAAAGTCTTAAAGACTTATTTATAGGGATTTTCCTGGAAGTCCAGTGGTTAAGATTCTGTGGTTCCACTGCAGGGGGAACATGGGTTCAATCCCTGGTCAGGGAACAAGATCCCACATGCCCAAGGCATGGTCAAAAATAAATAAATAAGGACCTGTTTATAGTGAGTATGTGCACAACACTGGGGATGAGGCAAAGGCTCAATATGCAGTAGGAATTGCCATCATTTTCACTCTGACATCCCACCCCTTGTTATTTACTCAACCTTGGGACTCTCACTCCACCCTGAAACTAGAAAAAGGTGTTTTCATTTTTACAAGAGTTTAAATGAATGTGTGACTAAGGTCATACCTGTGTGTGTGCTCAGCCGTGTCCAAATCTTTGCAACCCCATGGACTGTAGCCCTGCAGGCTCCTCTGTCCATGGGATTTCCCAGGCAAGAAAACTGGAGTGAGTCACCATTTCCCAACCCAGGGATCAAACTCATGTCTCCTGCATTACAGACAGATTCTCTACCACTGAGCCACCTAGGAAGCCCCCTAAAGTCATGAGAAAACACATTTATCTGGTTGCCTGAATCTGATTGGATTTTGAGAAGAGTCAACTTTTTTTTTCACCAAGGGAAAGAAATGAAGTTGACAAATATGCTATGTGATCAAACACTAACAATGGAAAGATTTTTCAAAAGTCCTGATTTGAAAACAAGGCATGCCTGTGTACCTAGTTCAGTTCCTTCACTCCCATTCAACAGACTGTAACAGAGAGCAGTCATTTACCCCAGGTGACCAACACAGGCCATCTGTTTTCAAGTTCTGAACTCTGGAAGAATATTGGAATTCCCAAGAGAACTTTAAAAAATCCTGCTGCCATGGAACTTCCCTGGTGGTACAGTGGTTAAGATGACTTCCAGTGCAGGGTGTGTGAGCTCAGTCCCTGGAATGAAGATCCCACATGCCACGTGGTACAGTCAAAAATATGAAATTAATATATGAAATAAAAATGTTGAAAAGAAGAATGAAAAAAAAGAAGAAAAAATCATAAAAATAAAAATCCTATGCCCAGGTCCCACCTATACCAATTAAATCCTAGTGTCTGACTTCTCTGATGGCCAAGTGGTTAAGAAGCCACCTGCCAGTGCAGGGGACACCGGTTCGATCCCTGGTCCAGAAAGAGTCCACATGCTGCAGGACAGCTAAGCCCATGTGCCACAACTACTGAGCCCTTGCACCCTAGAGCCTGTGCTCCACAACAGGAGAAGCCACCGCAATCAGAAGTTGTGCTGCAACTAGAAAAAGTCCACGCCCAGCAACGAAGACCCAGCACAGCCAAAAACAAATAAATACTAAATTTTTAAATTATAAAAGAAGTAATATCTTTTTAAAAATCCCAGTGCCCCTGGAAGGCACCCAGGCCTCAGGTCTTCAAGTGAGTCCAATGGGCAGCCAAGGAAGAGAATCACTGGCCTATTTGGTCCTTTCAGGAAAATGATACCCTGAAACATCAGACACCACCTGTGAATTCAGGTTGCTTTCCCTCGTTCTTTCATATGCAAAACATTCATTAATTCGTTTTTATTCCTTCCAAAGCTTTTATCATTCAAGTCAACCATAGATCCAATTACAGAAATAAGAGTGCTTAAGGTTGGGCCTGTGACAAAGTGCCAGCTGCCTACACCACGTCTCTTCTACCCAGCTCTTAATAATACAACTCTGACTCTTACCTAAGCCGTGGTCACCCCACTGAAAGTCACATTTCCCAAAGGATGAGAGAGAAAAGAACTCTCTCCTTTGCAGGGCTTAATAGTCAGTCACCTGTTGCTCTGGCTAAGCCATGAGAAAATCACCATGGGAAAAGAATAAATGCAAAATATAGCAATATAGCATAACCCAAATAAAAGTACATCAGGTTGATCAGTTGGGGTTGTCATGCCCTGCTAAGCTAAGGAAAAACATAGTGTGGACCTTGGAACATCAGGTCAGCGCAAGTTCAGAATGCTGCTCATGCACACACTAAGATGTTTTCCCAAGGCATAAGCAGGTCTATGACCTCCAGCGAGGTTATAGCCCTCATACAAGAAAATAACAAAGTTTAAAGTAATCAGTAAAATGGGAGACGTTACCAGGGACACAGGAGGCTAACTTCACCATAGCACAACAGATACTTTCTGCTTGCCAAGACACTAAATAAAAGTGATGTGGCTCCGAGAAACAGGGCTCTTGACCAAGAGGTCTTGAGTCCCCCGGTCCCATCTTTAAAACTTTAGTTCTGTCTCTAGTTTCTTTTTCCCAAACTGTGTGTTTGATCCCTACCTGCTGTGCTGGCTGCAGCACTCCTTTACCAAAACTACAAACTAATAAATATTCAAGAAGTAAGAAAAATAGAAAATCATCATTTTATAACTAGTTTAGACCCAGGTTTTATCCCTGGATTAGGAAGATCCCCTGGAGAAGGAAATGGCAATTTACTCCAGTATTCTTGCCTGGGAAATCCCATGGGAGAGGAGCCTGGCGGGCTACAGTCCATGGGGTCAGGAAGAGTCGGACACGATTGAGTGACCGACACTTTCACACTTTAGTAATAACGGATTCAGGCAAGATTCATCAATGAATACTGAGGCCATTGAGTGACAGACAGCTGCGGGGGGTGGGGGGCAGGGCACAAAACAGTCACGCAATCTCAAAGTTTCATGCCACAGATAAGGTATTCATTCCAAACATACGAGGAGAAGGGGACAACAGAGGATGAGCTGGCTGGATGGCATCACTGACTCAATGGACGTGAGTTTGAGCAAACTCCGGGAGATAGTGAAGGACAGGGAAGCCTGGTGTGCTGCAACAGTCAGACATGACTAAGCGACTGAACACCAACCACAACAACTTTGAAGACCGAGAAGTCTGGAAGACGCCTCCCGCTGTGTTGGTTGCTAAGCAATCACATCTCGACAAACCCAGCCCTCCCAACTCTGCAGTGCCTCTGGGCTGGAACTCTTCCAACCACCTGTGTTTGCCAGCTGCCGGTAGGGGGAGCTGTGAGGAGCCCGCAGGGGAAAGAAACTACTTGTTTTGCTTCTTGTTCCACACATTTCATCACATTTCTTGTCTCCCACACCAGTAGTTCTCCCTCGCCCCACCAGCTGAATTCTGTTCGCAGTTTTTACAGCCCTCACAAGAATCAGCCTCTTCACATACTTTTTTTTTTTTTTGGTGGTGTGTCATGTGACCAGGATCGACCGGGAAACCAGTTCCCCAACCAGGGATCGAACCCATGCCGGATGCATTGGAAGGGAGGAGTCAACTACTGACTGCTAGGGATGGCTCTGTTTTCAAACACTTCTTAAAGTCACTAACTGCCAGTATGCCCCTCTCAGGGCTTTGAGTCCCAGGTCCATGGGACTCTTCCAAGCTGAGACACCAGCAACAGCCCATCATTGACTTGGGGAAAAGTCAACTTTCTTCCCTGTTCTTGAGATTTTCGCTCACTCACAGTTTAACCTAATCCTAATTTGTACAAGGTACAAATACACTTAATACACTTTTCTTTAAAGGCAAACCACCAAAATTAAATCCTTCACTTCAGATTTTTAAAATACATAAAGGTAGAGTTAAAAAAAATTACTTAGTAGTCATGCCATACTCAAAAATGTGTCTAGGGGATCAATGTCAAGTTAAACACTACCATGTCAAGAAAATATATAAAAATACTTATATTTATCTGGAGGATGAGACCAGTTATTAATAATAAACACTTTTTAAGAAGTGCTCATGAAGGGTAAGACACAGCATACTTTACATGCATTATTTTATTTAATCCTGTGACATAAGTAGCATTACTATACCACCAGTCTTTAGACAAGGACCTGAGGCTTAGAAAGATGAAATGATTTCCAGGATATGAAAGCAGTAGAGCTGGAATTCGAAGCTCGATAGCTCTGGCTCCAAAGCTTCTGCTTGTAGCCACCACACCATACCACACACGAGGTCATCACTGCCTTTATAATCTCTGATTCCAATGGCAACTTCGAATTTAAAGTCCTTCTCTGTGGTAGACAGTGACTCTACATGGACCATGACAGAACCACTCAGAAAAACCAAAGATCTTAAACCGAAGTGTCATATTAACTCTATACTCACAAGCTGACAGTATTTCCAAAAAGCTGGCAAGATCAACCACATTTAGACTGATGGAGAGCTTACCAGAAGCCAAGATCTCCACTACAAGAAAATTATCTCCTTTCCAAATCAGTAATGTCCACCTAAGGCCCATTATATGACTGTTCAACTAATGGGCAATATTGACTAATATTCTCAGAATGTGCCCCCCTCCAGTTTTTTAATTGAGATTCAATTTAATAAAGGCTTCTAGAAAAAGACATCAAATCAATAGACAGTTGGTTCTTATGGGCTGAAACTGGATCTCTAATGGTCCTTGTACATAGCATAGACTTGCCCTGGGATTTCCAAAGCTCCATTATCCTTCGTGCTGTACTTAAAAAGTACTATTTTACTTTAGGAACCAAACCAGCAACTCAGCTGCCAACGATTATTTTGCAAAGCAGGACACAGTTACTTGAAAATTATATTTTTCCAATTAGCACAGTGGGAAACACGACGGAGGCATTCAGCCCAAGCCTGTAATTAGAGAACATTTGCTTGCTTCTAGAAATAGAATGAATGGGAAGTAGAAACCTGCTATCTAGGTCTTCAGCAAAAATCCTCTGGGAGGGGAGACCTTGCACCAATGTTAGCAGTCCCCAGAAAATAAACATCTTGCTCCTTTTCCTAAGTAGCAGTCGGCACTGCATCACAGTGTGTTCAGCTGAGATGAAACCTAGCATCATCTCTGAATGTAAGAAAAAGGGCTTCCACAAGAGTCCGGTCGTTAGAAAGGCAAAGACTGCTGCCAATGAGCAGCTCTATTTTTATTTTTATCTTTTTAATTTTTTATTATGTATTTATTTTGGGCTGCACTGGGTCTTCATTGCTGCACACTGGCTTTCTCTAGTTTGTGGGGGCGGGGGGCAGGAGCGGCGTTACTCTTCGTTGCGGTGCACAGGCTTCTGGTTCCAGTGGCTTCTCTTCTTACAGAGCATAGGCTCGAGGCACAGGGGCTTCAGTAGTTGCAGCCTTCAAGCTCAGTAGTTTCAGCAACCTGGCTCTAGAGCACAGGCGTCAGCAGCTGTGGTACCTGCGCCTTAGTTGCTCCGTGGCGTGTGGAATCTTCCCGGATCAGGGATTGAATCCATGACCCTTGCATTGGCAGGTGGATTGTGATTCGCTGTACCACCAGGGAAGTCCAGTGTTTTATTTTAGTATTTTAAAACTCTATTAATGGAGTCTTCTAAGTCTTCCTCTGTCACAAAAGCAGACAACACTTCAGCCATCTCCAGTTAGCAGGCACTGCTCAGATTTCAAAGATCTCACTGTGTCTCAGTGAAACAATGGATGGTTAAAGAATTTAAATCTCTCAAGCAGAGGCAAAGACAAAGGTAGAAAACAGTTAAAGAGAAACAACTTTCAGGGACTTCTCTGGTGGTCCAGTGGCTAAGACTCCAAACTGCCAATGCGGGGGGCCCAGGGGTTCAATCCCTAATAAGGGAACGAGATCCCACATGCCATAAATAACAGTTTGCAAGCCGCAACTAAGACCTGGCTAGCCAAATAAATAAAAATAAAAATGCTGCATGCCACAGCTAAGATTCTGCTCATTATTTGGCTGTTTATTTATTTTTTTTTTTTAAGAGAGAGAAAAACGACTTTCACACCATGGGTTATGAGTTCTGTAACTTTTTTGAAATTTTGGAGCTCTACACAAGAATTTTGCGTGAGGCAAGAGAAAACCATTGACAATTAAGATATTTGCAAATCATACCTACTGCACAAACACAGTGGAGAACAGGTTTAATGGACCAGATAGCTAATACCACTAGATTGTAGATGAAACACCACAACCCAGCTTTTAATGAGCGAGTGTCTTAAATTTGTCACCTTTGGTCTCTAAGCACCTTGATGCTGCTTGAAGGTGAAAGGGTGAGGGCGGTTGAAAACAAATCCTTTTATTTCCTGCCAGTCAGGAAACGAACTGTTGAAAACTTTAGCTTAGCCTACCTAGAGCTGAGCCCAGCTTGCAAAAGTGATGGCAACTTTTGAGTAAACATGATTGTGTAACATTTATCTAGCTCTCAGTTACTATATTGTAGTTTAACCAGGTGACTTAACATTGACCTGTTTATCTCTCAATGATATTGTTCATTTCCTGTTCTGGTTACAGGTTTCATGGATTTGTCCACTGTGCCAAAAGTCAGCAAGTTACACAACTGTGTACAATATCATTTCAATTTTTAAAAAAATCTAAATTTTATCAGCAAAAAATTAAAGTGGGGATCAGCTTCCAACAATTTAACTTTTTTTTTTTTATTTTATTTATTTACTTTTGGCAGTGCTGGGTCCTCATCGCTGCTCAGGTTTTTCTCTAGTTGTGGTGCTCAAGCTTCTCTTGTAGCTGAGCATGGGCCCTAGGGCCTGCTGGCTTCACTAGTTGTAGCACAAGTGCTCAGTGGTTACAGCACATGGGCTTAGCTGCTCTGTGGCATGTGGGATCTTCCCGACCCAGGGATCAAACCCATGTCTTCAGCATTGGCAGGTGGATTCTTTACCACTGAGCCACCAGGGGAGCTCTAAAGTTTGTTTTTGTTTTAATTCTTGGCTGTCCTGACTGGGTCTTCATTGCTGCGAGGGCTTTTCTCTAGATGCAGCCAGTGGGGACTATTCTCTAGTTACCATGCACGGGCTTCTCAGTGTGGTGGTTCCTCTCGTTTCAGCTCATGGGCTCAGTAGTTGCAGGTTTAGTTGCTTAGTTGCGTATGTGGGATCTTCCCGGAGCAGGGATCAAACCCATGTCCCCTGCACTAGCAGGCAAACTCAACCACTGAACCACCAGGGAAGTCTTACTTTCTCTTCACTGTTGAGAAATAGCTCTGGGAAGTCCCTACATATGAGGCCAGGCCAGAATCACTTCCTCTGGGACGTCTCCATCTTTTTCATCACAACCACCTTCCTCATTCATGCTGACAAGCTCACCTTCACTAAGTGCCTCTGACTGCCTATTTAGAATCTCCCAAACAGTAGCAGTATCAACTCTCCCAAGTTTAGATAATCAATTCACATCCACTTTGAATCCTGCGAAGTGTAGTGTGGTGTAGTAAGTTTCTGCCACACTACAAATTACTGCTGCTTTCTTCCATGAAGCTTTCAATAGCTTCTAAACCTTGGCTTAAGCAATCACAAAATCTCTAGATGTAGCATCTATAGTCTGTCCAAATCTGTTAAAAGCTGAAATAACCTCTTGGTCCATTGGCTGGATCAATGAAAGCTGTGTTTGATGGTCAAAGGCAAGTTTTCACACTTTCACTTAAGCCCCCAGAATAATCTGGAACACAAGCCAACGGCAGTGCTAAAAAGCCTAGAGCATCTCTCTACTGCTGGGATCACTACTAAAAAGCTCTGTTTTCTGTGAGTGGACTGAATAAATGCTGCACAGCAAGCAGACACCAGAAAGACTTTGAAAGTAGCGACCCAAGAGGTCATTCATCGGGTCAGTGTGCATCTGCTCCGTTATAAATGAGATTTGTGGACAAAAGAGCTCGCATTACAGTTTGCACTGTATGCAATTACTCAGTTAACATGCCAGGCACTGAAATCTGAACCATTACCAGGGGAACTGGTGTCATTTACCTGAAAACCATGGTAATGGATGCATGCATTTGGAGTCTTGCAAAAAAGCAAGGTACTGAAAACAGAAGACTAAAATACATAGTGACCGCGCCCCCACTGAGCCCAAGAACTCTGAGCAGTTAGGCCTTTACTCCTTGAGATTCTTTCTCAGGAAGCTGCTGTATGGTGTTCTCCCCACAGACAAGGGAATAAAGCAAGAAAAACAAAAACATGGGCTCTTGGGGGCTTTCCTGGTGGTCCACTGTTTAGAAATCCACCTTCTAAGGCAAGGGACACTGATTCAACCCCTGGTCCAGGAAGATTTCACATGCCCTGGAGCAACTAAACCTGTGTGTCACAACTACTGAGACTGCGCTCTAGAGCCCGAGTTCTGCAACAAGAGAAGCCACCACGACGAGAAGCCTGGGCACGGCAACTAGAGTAGCCTCCACTCACCGCAGCCAGAGAAAGTCTGAGTGCAGCAATGAAGACCCACCACAGCCAAAGAAATAAAATAGCTTTTTAAAACAAATTATAAAAAGAAAACAAACATTGGCTGTAGGAAATTCAACAAAGGAGATAAAAGACATCCCCAGAATAGTAGAGGGAAATTTTAGGACGCAGACCTGAAACTTTTGTCTAGACTGGAACAGATCTGAAGCTCTGAGCGAGGATATCCTAAAATATTGGGAGCTTCCCTGTTGTTTCTCAGTCCTAAAAGGAAATTAACCCGTGGAAAGTTCCGAAATGACTGATGACCAGCACTTAATAAAAAAGGGAGGGGAGCTTATTCTAGGGAAAACACAATGATCACAATAGATACACTATGACTCAGCAGCTCCGTGATATTTTTTCAAATACTCTCAATTTTGATCTCCCCAAAATTAAGACCAAATTATGCAGCAGAGGGAAGTTAGGGTCTGTGTATAACAGTTGAAGACTGAAACATTATGGGGTGTCAAGGGCCCCAAACGGAGAGAGCCTAGTAGTAATACAAATACTAAAAGTGGTTGCCTCTGGAAAGGAGATGTGGAGGGAGAACCCTGTACTTAACAAGCCTTGTTCAATCACTTGACTACTTTATCATAGATACATGTAACCTTGATGAAAATAGCTTATTGAAGGTTTTTTTTTTTAAAGGCAGCATTTAGACCTGAGACAAACAGGCCTGAGTTCACACTAGCCTGTGTCCCTGGCCCAGAGAAGTTATAAAAATTGACTGCCCTGAGTCTTTGTTGCAGCACATGGGCTAAGTTGCTTCGAAGCATGTGGGAACTTACTTCCCTGAACCAGGGGATCGAATCCACGTCCCCTGCATTGGAAAAGGATGTGTTATTAACCACTAGACCACAAAGGAAGTCACATGTGTTGCTTTATATGGAAATACAGATCCCCTTTGACCTCTTATTGGCTGTTGGGGTTCCTCTTCCCCAGACCTAGCTGCTCTTTTGTTCTTGGTTCAAGGACTTCCTCAGTTGTCCTCTCCTGGGCCAAGGGAAAAAATCTTGAGGATTACTATTCTCCATTTAATGTTATTAAAAACATAGTTTCTGGGTTTCTGAGGACAGTACCAGAAGAAGCCAGAACCAAAACGCAAGAGGGTCTCCTGCAGAACTCTCAATTCTGAGCTTAATGCTAGGTTCCCGTTACTACCGCAGCTCCCACCTCCTTCCTCAAATGGTTACATGGGTACTTTCGGTCAGCCTGGGACTCTCCATTCTCTGCTAACATTGGTACAAATACAGTTCTCTAGACCAGTTCCATGACCTGTAAAGCAACTATAAAACCTACTGCAAGAGGTCGTGAGAATGGAATGTATATAAAAAAGCTTAGTGCAGGGCCTGACATGCAGTGGTTGAGCATTTATAAGTGACTCCATGCTAAGTACTTAACCACTGATCTACCTTCTCAGGTACAGGCCAGGTAGGCAGAGCCTTATTCTTGTTACTATCTGGCTTCCCAAAAAACATCTAAAATTCTGATAACAGGACACACCAACCTAGTTTTGTTGACTTTTTTAAGCCATGTACTTTTGCTTAACCATTCTGATCAAGGATGAAAACAGATGTGTTAAGATTGAAAAACCCAACACTGGGAATTTTAGGGTTTTTTGTTTGGCCACATTGCCAACAGCAATGTGCGATCTTACTTCCACAGCCAGGGGTCACATCAATGCACACACCCTCCTCCCCCGGCCGCCCATCACACCGGAAGCATGTGTGCTTTCCTGACCGACTAGGGAACTTCCCCAACAGAGACTTTTGTAATGAAGCTGAGCTACACACAACTCTCTTTTTAACCTTCTAACAGCGATGCTAAAATAATAATCTAAATAAGGATGTGATAAAACAAGATAATCCATCGTGCTAACAAAACGTCCAAGATGTGCTAGTATAAAAAAAAAAACAAGCTAGTCTGTTAGAACAGCCCGCGTGGAGTAATGTCATGTATATTCTGGGATCTTAAGAAATGCTTCAGGGAGGAGTGGGGAAACTGCTGCTAGCAGTTCTCACCTGCTAAGGTATCACCTTCTCCTAAGAATGCAGGCGGCTAACTGATCCGGGAACAAATGTGTATGAACAAAACCAGCAAGACAAGTTTTCTAAAAACGGTAGGCTTTTTATTTATTAAGAGGTAGACAGATGAACATGGAAGGCTGGCCCATTCTAACTTGCCCGAAGTTCATATTCCACAGCATTCATCCATCCTGCACTGTCAGAAATCTTAACAGAAATACCCAAGACTGCCAGAAGGGTTTTTCTTCCTACTTCTTCTTAGCAAGAATAGCCAATGAACTGCTTGCAAAGAAGGGACTACTAACCTAAATTTTCACCATGTCCAAAGACCCTATGAGAAGTTCCCACAGATGCCAAGAAAACCCGCCACTGCCGACTGGTGGGCAGGGTACAAGTGACTATTTCTCTAAGACTACTAGGGAAGCTTGGGTTACGGTGTTTCTTGTTAAGTCCCTGTGCATGTTAGGGCAGAAGCTGGTGAAACCAATAAAGCAGAGCACACTCTGTCAAATGGCTCTGGTTGTTTAAAAAAAAAGAAAGAAATCACGTTATCTTCAGAGACAACATTAAAACATAATGGAACTGAAGCCTGATACAAAAAAGTAGAGAAATATATACAGGAATTCACAGCCCAGAGGGAAAAGGGACCTCAAGAGGAATCAGTGGAAACCTGGCTATTTTACATAGCTAATTTTGAGACAAATCGCATTTAGCACGAAAGCAGTTACAGCAAAAGTAGAGCTTCCCTCCCACAGCTCCCGATCTTGAAAGAGATTCTTTTGTCAGTCTTCGGTAACACTGCAGTCCCTCTTCAAAGGAGCAGGAAATATGTCAGGTGGTCCCAAACATTGACCTGAATTTCCATCACACACACCCTCTCGCTCAGAGGATGATGTATTTGAAGACTGCCATGATGGCAGCACTGATAACACCTGAAATGGGGACTGTGACGAACCAGGCCATAAAAATGTTGCGGAAGAGTCGCCAATCGACAGCCTTTTTGGATCGGAGCCAGCCAACGGATACAACAGAGCCCACCTGTGGGAGGAAACCACCAAGGAACTAGTTACTGACGTGCCAGGGTACTGTGCTAAATAAGACTTGTGACCTTATACAGGTGAGAGCCCCAGACTACCAGACTGATCCATGAGAATTGGTTTGTATTAGGAACAAGAAGCAGGCCGCATGAAATCCAAGCACTGAATCTGTGCTAACTGGGGTAAAACAGAGTAGGAAAAGAAAATCCTCTTTTTCCTTCTGAGTTGCTGGAATTTAATGAACTATATTAATAACTGGGGTTCCCTGGTGGCTCAGATGGTAAAGAATCTGCCTGCAAAGCGGAAGACCTAGGTTTGATCCCTGGGATGGGAAGATCCCCTGCAGAAGGGAATGGCTACCCGCTCTAGTAGTCTTGCCTGGAGAATCCCATGGACAGAGGAGCCTGATAGGCTACAGTCCACGGGGTTGCAGAGTCGGACACAACTGAGCAACTGATACTTTCACTAATAATAAAAACTGCTTTAGTAACAGATTCTTTCTTACTGTTAGGTTTCCCAAAGATTCTAGAGGAAGGCTGCTATTAGACCTAATAACTAAATCATCTGCATATCTCGCTAGAAGAAGAATGACTCAAAGGCTCCATGATGAACCAACTTAAATTCCCTTAAGAAAGCCAGTTTCTTTCTTTCTCTATAGATATCCTATAGTTCTCAGTCATCAAGCAACCTTAGGACTCAGTAAGTTTCTCGGGTGCTGAGTACATGCTTGCTTTATACTGCCCTTCGACAGACCAACAAGCCTCACAGGCTTGCTACCTCTAAAGGGCTTTCACATTTTGGGGGATATAAAATATATTATCTGCTTAAATAAAACAGACACAAGCAACTGCAAAATGGGTCTTTACATCCTTATAGTCACTTGTCCTACACTTGTGAACTTAGACACTCCCACAGCATAAAACTTTCTAAACCAAAGTATCAAAGGAAATAGAGAACAAAAAACACCACTCTACATTATCTACTAAAACCATTCAAAAGGCACAGTACCCTTTTATCACTTACTTTACAATGTGTTGTGCTGATGGGAAGACCAATATTCGACGCAATTACTACAGTGAGGGCAGATGCCAGCTCAATACTGAAGCCGCTGTGGACACAGACAGATCATTAGTCAAGAATGGAATTTAAACTGTGATAAGTTAGCAAAAGTTCATACAATCCTGCAGTGCTCTATCTACCTATGACAACTTCAATTTGCTCTAAACTTCTGAAATCTACTTTAAATCAGGCCATGAGATTCCTCTTCTGTTTTCCAATGTTTAAGGTTTTAAGGTTTTCTGTAAGCCCACTATTAAGGCTTGTACTTCTACTTTGAAGAACTTAGTAAACTTAGTAACATCAGTATTGGCTCCATAAATACAGATAAAAGCCAAATATACATAGTCATTAAATCTCAGCTCACACATCTTTCTCATATGTTACCTTAAGAACAAAAAGCATTAGCCAGAGACCTGCTTTACCAACTTACCTAGAGGGCGTGATGGGTGTCAGATCCTTCCCCATGGTCTGGATGACTCTCCTTCCCCACACCCAGAGACCAATACAGATACCAACACCACCATAGAGCAGAAGCCATATTGGCGTTGCTACTTTTGAGGAAACATCACCGGTGTCATAAACCAGATACAAAGCAACCAGAGGACCAATGGCATTGCTGGAAGAAAAAGAGAGCAAAGATGACTTTGCAGGCAAGATCCCATCTGTTAAATGCTTTAGTAAGTTTTCTAAAGCAAAGCTTTCATTTGCAAACTGTCTTTCCAGGGAAACAAATGGAACCCCGCCCCCAACATACACAGCAGGAGACCACGAGAGTTCTTCTCAGAGGGAACACCCCACATTTGGTGGCCTGTCTTTCTACAGGCCCATCTGAAGCAAATTTGAATTTCACAAACCACTAAACTAGGATTAACAGCCTACAAATTCATTCTAGGGGCAGTAACTCTTATCAAAGAACTAGATCCCATCTTGATAAACAGCTTCTCTGTGAAAGATGTGTTTATCACCTACAGAAATGGAAACAAGCATTCTTTGTAATCTCTCAAGAAATTTTTCTTCCTGTTTGTACATCAATTGCTATTATCTCATTCAATCTGCATTATTCAATGTCCCACAAACCGAGCCTTACATAAAAGGATGATGCAGTATAAAAACAGAATGAGCGGTGCCAAGAATCCTGACTGACTGACCTGACGTCATTGCCACCATGGGCGAAGGACCCAAAGCAGGCTGTGAGGATCTGCAGGAACTGGAAGAGGAGAGACACTTCTGGCTTGTCCTGGTCACACCATTCTTCCAGGGAGCTAGTGCTCCCTTTCCTGTCGCCCAGACCCATCTCTGCCTTGACACTCATGTCCACTTCCGATGCCGAGTGAATGTCAGACACAGCATTGCAGTAACTGGTGTAGCTGTCCATTCGAATTCGCTTCTTGCTGTCTGCGTTAGGCCACGTCAGCTTCTCCATCTCTTCACCCTTCTGTTCACCTTCTTTGGCGCGGAAGGAATCCAGAGGCATGCCGCAGATTGCCATGGTATAGGAAGTGTAGCTATTATTGCGCCTCAAGGGCTTGTCACCAGAGTCTCCCATGCAGTCCCCCACCTTGGCGAGATGTAACTTATGGAGGAGCTCTTTGTACAAGCCGGAGTCTTTGTGCACGGTGTGATACTGGTAATGGCCGCTGGAGTTAATCTGGTTACTGACAGCTTGACTGAACTGAACGAGGTTCCCATTTGGCAACTGCACAGCACCTGCCAAGACCAAAAGGCACGAACACTCAATGCCAAGAGCATCAGATCCAAACAGTGAGCCCCGCAGTGGTTTAGGAAACAGTGGGAAACTCGCCTGTCTCCACCAAGGAGAGTCCACGCACCGTTCATAGAGCCATCGATGCTGGTCTCCTCTTTCAGGTCCACGCTGGGAAGCCTCTCTCGCTCGGGAGCTTCTTCCAGGTCTCCAAGTTTGAATGAGACTGTTCTCTCCTCCACCACAGCCCTGAGGGGCACGGTGGCTGAGCCCACCTCCGAAACAGGATTCCTTGTTTCGATGTCACTGAGTGACAACTTCGTTTCTTCATGGTCTTCTTTCAAGCTATTCTTTTTCTCCATTAAGGGGCTTTCAGAAGGACTAGACTTGATTTCTCCTAGAAAAGAAGGATAAAGAATGTTTTCCTTTGGTTGTGACCAAACTATCTTGCTCATTTCCCCTTTCCCTCCTCCAAAAAAAAAAGAATCCATCTCAAAGTAAGGCCACATGTAAACTTTGGTGAAAATTCGGGATAATTTTCCTGTCTGCTTTATTTGCCACATCTCATTTCTCAAATGCAGAACATCCTAGTATCAGGGGTTGTAAACTTTATTCGGTGAAGGCCCAGACAGTAAACTCTGGTGGTCCAGTGTCTGAGACTCTGAGCCTCCAATGCAGGAGTCCTGGATTCGAACCTTGCTCAGGGAACCTGATACATGTGCCGTCACTAAGACTCAGTGCAGTCAAATTAAAAAAAAAAAACTGAGCCTCCTGCTGATCCTTTCTGTAGTAGAAAGTAACTACAGTAGGGAGAGGGCTGACTGGCAACTGAAAATTGCCTGAATTTCATGCATGTTTTTCAAAATTAATAATGAATTTGGCTGCACTGGGCCCAAGTTGCAGTAGGTGATCTAGTTCCCTGACCAGGGATCAAACTCAAGCCTCCTGCGCTTGGGAGTGTGGAGTCTTAGTCACTGGACCACCAGGGAAGTTCTTGCGTGTTCCTTTAAAAAAGGAATGGCCAAAAAAAGAAAAAGGAATGGCCCTCAATTTCAGTCCATGAGTTCAAGCAACATGACTCAGCTCAATGCAGGCAACTCAAGGTGACTTGAATTTCTGCCCCTATAAAACAAAGAGAAGTGCCTTGTGGTGCTGGATCCCATGATGAGGTGGGAATGTTTTTCTGCTTCCGTACCAACGCCCCTGGGGCATTTAGGCAACAGACCAGGATATCTCCCAGCCTGAGGGAAAAACGAGGTCACAAAGTCCTGAAGGCCGCCAGACTGAGCGCAGAGCCTCTCAGAGGCTCCGCAGCCCAGCTGTATGACGCAGCACCCTGCTGCTGCCACTGCAGTCCATGCAGCTTTCCGCTGCTTCCAAGAAACAACTAAATCACCACCCCAGCATCCGCAGATGAGAAGGGCAGAAAAACACGGCTTCAGGAGAGCTCAAACAGTGAGCACAGAAATACAAGGTATAGAGACTGATACCAATCAAAACATTCCATATTTGATTCCACCAGAATACTCTGTACAGTAATTGTCTAAAGGAGCCCTTCATGTGTGCTCCAGTGCTGAGAATTAACCAAATCTAAAGTCAGAGGTATCTATGAGCCTAGCTCTGAATACCTGAACCTGACTTAAGCTATACATGGTAGTCGTTTTGGTAAATGTTTCCTGTGAAGCTATCTCATACCTCTTATTTTTCATCAGTGAATCCTCATCCTCTCTATTAATGCAGACTACAGCCTCTCTGTATTTATCTAGCATATCACTGGCAAGTGATCAAGCTACAGTTAAAAAAAAAAAAGGAACAATAGATGAAGTGCCTAGCCTGTCTGGCAGCCCAAATAAGGTCAAATGTGCCTCGTGACTAGGTCTCAGGTCATATTATGTTAATAAGAACATCGTCTGGACAATAAACCTATATCCCCAAATTTCCATTTAAATGTTTCTGGCTTTACCAATCTATCCAAGTAGAACATTTTTACAGATGGCTAAACAAACAAAAAAAAGGCAAGCACATTGTAAGAATGTTTTTGCTATGATTTGTTACTTACGTTCGATTTTTCTCTTCATCCTGGGACATACAAAGAACCAGACGATAAGGGCACAGAAAACTGCACAGCCCACCGAGATGAGGATGGTACCCCACAGAGGAAGTTTGTCAAAGCCCAGCACTAGGAGATAAAACGGTGCATCTTGAAAACCCCAGGGCAATGGCCCCCCTGTAATGACATGTAAACCCTCCTCTGGGGATTCCGGGGTTCCCATGCCAGCCCATCACCCTTCACTGCTGCTGCCAAGCCTGAGGCTCACAGGCTCCACTGTGCTCCTGGCTAGAGGAATTTGGGAGGAAAAATCCCATAGCATCTGAAACCCACAACCGTCTGGCCTACTTTCAACACCTGCTAGCCTACCCAACTCCCAAGCTCCTTCACATACTAGGCTTTTTCCTTTCTTTGCTTTGAGGAGTGAAGGATCGTTAACACTGAGGATCTGCAACCAGCAAAGCAAATGGAAGCATTCCACTGCCCAGCTTCCAGCTGGAACGGCTGCACACACCAAATCCACGTGTTATGTTTGCACATGGATTTTAACATTAAAAAAGGCAAGTACCTCAGTCTTCACTTTTCTCATGCTGATATCATCACTTCTCTGTGGAAGTTATCACATCCATTGTAAACTAGCTAGAGCAAGATTATCTCTCAGGATGCTTTATCAAACTAAGATACAGAAAACTGGGACATTATCTATCCAAAGATAAGAAAGGTTCAAAGGGCTGTCTTTCACAAAAGGAAACATGCCACATCTTAATCAGACTTGCCTACTTCTCACATGGCTCAGAGATCATTAACTAGTCACCTGGTTATCACTTAAGTGCCAACAGGCTCCAAGCCACTAGCCTATATTAATGATAAGGGTAAAGCACCAGAGATCATTATTTAAGCCTAAAAAGATGCTATAATGATCTGTGGTTTATACAAGAATATCTTAGGTACTTGTGACTGTTTTGTTTATTAAATATTACTTATAAAATAGAAACTATTTTCCCTCAAAGGAATTCATATTTAAAAATCAGATATAAATGGAGGCCCCTTCAAAACTAAAGTTCTGTAGTGACAATCTTTCCATTTTAATTGTTATCAATTTCAATTATGCAGTTAGTCACACAAGCTAAAATATACATGAAAATTAATCAATCTATCACAATTTAAATTTGCCTATGTTCCAAGTCTAAAAGTGGAAATGGGACTGGTTTTTCTTGTAAATGATCCACCAAAGGACAAGACAAAAATATCCATGTTCCCTTTTTAAAGAATGATTGGAAACGTGAGTTTCTAATTTCATTGAACTAAAAGCTGCGCTGCTACCACATGCAACATGACTGCTTAGAGTCTCATGGAGAATTTTTTAGTTTGACATGAAGAGCCCAATTTAAAGCAGATTGGAAATGTAGAATGCAAGCTTTTCTTTGCCTCTATCATTTCTTAAGGAGTGTAGTAACCCCTAATAAGATCAATAGTCTCATAAAGTCGTCCAATTTCTTTCCTGATTATTCCAAGAATACAAGGTTAAAAATACTTCACTAAATCAAACCAACTTTGTAAAGCAATTATCCTTCAATTAAAAATAATATTTTAAAAACTTAAAAAAACACTTCGTTCCATTTTTGGTCAGTGACTTATTACTTCAGTGAGATTTATGAAACAAGTTACACTCCATTAGTCAGAAATGAAATCAACTTAGTGGGCCATAATGAGCATTTTTAAAGAAGAGTATTTGCAATTGTGAGTACACAATACAGAGTAAGGATAAGTAGCTTCAAGACACTATTCCAGTTATCTTTCCCTCTCCCCCTAACTCATCTCTATAAGCACACTCCGTCCTAGGCAGCAATGCACAATGTCTTTCTCCCAACGAGTCACAACCCAATGAGTCAGAGGCTATACAACCAAATGAACCTAACAGTGAAACTGACTGATCAAGGCATAATACTCTCCTGTCTGACAAGTTACAGGTTATCCATCTTTTTCAGTGGCTAAATTGAACATGTATTATCCTAATTTAATCCGTGCTTTGCCTTTGTCCCAACATAAAAGTAACATTTCAAGCTTTATATTCTCACAAAGACTTTTCCTCTTAGCTGCATGAATTCTTCTTCCAAGTGCACTTAGAGCAGGTGTTAAATATCCCAACTCTTCTTATTCAAGCAGATTCAGGGGAGTAAATTTAGGACTGAGAAAACAAAGCAGCTCCAATTGGGAGAGAAAAATGAGAATATCCAGCAAACCAGTCATAAATGACTGGTATTTCGAAGACAACATATAACTAATGACTCTTCGGCAGTCAGAAGTTGAGGTTAACATCAATTCCAGGTATTTTTAGCACAGGTAGGAGAGAGGGAGGGATAAGATCAAATTATCGGTGGATCCTGTGAAGACTAAAGAGTAAAGGTCTGTAGTGATTTAGAATCTGAGCAGGTCTCTTTGGTTGAAAAACTATCTAGGTTAAACTCAGCGTACACTAGCCTGCAGCCTTCTGAAATGGGCGCAGGCCAGTCACCTTCTAGTAGATTTCAGCCCTGTAAAGCAAAAAGGGGTAAATTGGGCATTTAATGCAAGTTTTAGAAACAATTTTAAATTCACATTTAAATATTCTGATGTGTACTTACATGGTGCTCCAGTGTACATGATGGAAAAGAGGTTGATTCCAATCGTGCAGGCATAGAACACTGGCAAAGCTCGCAACCCATTAGGAACTGGATCTGCCTGTAAAATTATCATTATTGTAAGGATCAAGACCTTAAAAGCTTTTTAGTCAACCCATTTCCACTGAACCTTATCAAAGGGCAGCTCCAGGAATTACAGTACCAGCCAGTAACTCTCTCCGTGGTAGTCTCTGAGGACAAATGGTCTTTTCCTACATTGCTCCTGGAAGTCCCCCTACCAAGGCTGATCTACATCTATCTGAATTTAAGTTTGTGTTTGAATTTATGTTCGGGGGGTTAGTTGGGGTTTTTCTTGTTGCTGTTATTACATCCCCTGAAGAAGGGAATGGCAACCCACTCCAGTACTCTTGCCTGGAAACCCCATGGACAGAGGAACCTAGCGGGCTACAGTCCATGGGGTCGAAAAGAGTTGGACAGGACTGAGCGACTGATCACATTAACAAGGCTACCTATTACGGATGACTAGTGATGTCCTGGACGGTCAGTTTTAACCCCCAGCGCTCTAAGGCAGTGGTCCCCAACTTTTTTGGCACCAGGGATGGGTTTCATGGAAGACAACTGCTCACCTCCTGATGTGTGACCCAGTTCGTAACAGGGGAGTGGGGACCCAAGCTCTAAGGTACCTCATGTCCAGATAAAAATCTGAGCACACACCTGAAGATGTATTCTACATTTGTGAGAGGTCAAGAAACAGACTATAAGTTATTACAACATCTCTTACCCGACTTTATACCTGCAATGATTTCTCAAATATAAAACATGTAGAATATACTAGCGACAACCATCTTATCTAGACATTTGATAAAGAAGCCACAACTAATGATTTACCAAAGTGCTAAGATAAAAATCAATCGTATATGAGGTCATCTCCTCATTCAACAGACTGTGTGCCAAGCACCATTTCGGGCACGAAAATATGGGAGTGAATGAGATAAAGTCTCTACTCTCACAGAGCTGACATTGACATTCTAATACAGAATGATGCTCTGAAGAAAAAGGGGAAGGAAGCAGTGATGGAAGAAGGGGCACACTTTAATTTGGGGGGGAGGGGGTAGTCCAAAGACTATTATTGGAGCCAAGACACAGATGTGTTACGTCAACAAGCCATAAAGCCATGTAGCCAGGCACACACCCAGGACAAGCTATCTGGAAGGCAGAATGTCCCAGAGACATCAGCAAATATAGAGACCCTGAGGCAAACACTTGAATTGTCTTGAGGAACAGCAAGGAGGCTAGTGTGACTGGAAACAAGAGTTAAAAACAAGAGCACAGGGCTTCCCTGGGGGCAGGCACCTCTAAGTCCAACTCTGCAAACCCATGGACTGTAACCTACCAGGCTCTTCTGTCCATTGGATTTTTCAGGCAAGAATACTCGAGTGAGTTGCCATTTCCTCCTCCAGGGGATCTTCCCAACCCAGAGTCTGAACCTGCATCTCCTGCACTGCAGGCAGATTCTTTACTCGCTTAGCCATCAGGGAATCCCTGGTGGCGCAGATGGTTAAGAATCCAGCTGTCAGTACAAGGGACACGGGTTCAGTCCCTGGTTCCTAGAAGATCCCACAGGCCTAGGAGCAAGTAAGTATGTGCACCACAACTACTAAGCCTGTGCTCTAGAGCCTGGGAGCAGCAACTACCGAGCCCATGTGCCACAACTACTGAAGCCCGAGTGCCTAGACCCTGTGCTCTGCCATGAGAAGTCACCCCCAATGAGAGGTCCACGCACAGCAACAAAGACCCAGCACAGCCAAAAATAAATTCTAAGGAAAAAAAAAAAGGGGCACAGATCTTAACACATGGGAAGGCTAAACCTCAAAGATGTTGTCAGCCTAAAGGTTTAATGCTATCTTAGATCCAATGGAAAATCTTGGAGAGGTAGAGACAAGGTAAAGACTCATCAATAATTAATGGGAAGACTGAGTTAATGGCTTAAGATTAAGTAACCAGAAAGCAGAGGTGCCATTCCCAATCAGCAGAGATGATGGGCCCTGGATGAAAACCACCTGAACATCAGCTCCCCAATCTTCCCCAGTCTGCAGCCTGCAAGAATGCTACAGATAAGGGACCTGACAAAATATGAGCCAGTAAAACCTATGCATCACTGAGCCATTCAATGATGTGGGCCCCACCCCAAGGGTAGTAAGGTTATGAACCTGAGCTGTATATACCTTTTTCTTCTAAGAATAATCTGTGGTTTTAAGAAATTCTTCAAGGAACTTAAGATTCCCCCTGCTCCACACCCACATCAAAACCCATGAGGGTTCCAGAAATTATGTAGAGGCTTCTCTTCCTCCCTCCCTTCTGTTACCTCCGAACTCCACTCAACCACTCCCCCGAGGTAACCAGGGCTGTTTTATGAGAATGTTTACCAACATTTGACTCATTTAAACACACACCTAAAACTTTACCTCGAAGTAAACATCTCATCACCTCGCTATATGGGATGGGAAAGGGGGGCGTCTTCCTAACTCATTTTCAACCAGGACAGTTCTTTTTTTATACACTGGACATGTCTGAAAAGATGCCCTAGATAGATTTAACATGATTTCTGACAGAAGGGAGGAATACTGAAAGACCCATCTTCTTTGACTGGAATTCAAACACTCAACAGGAAAGCTTCTTTGCCCCATCCCTTGTTTACTGTCCCAGTCCTTAACTTTTGCTCTGCTCTTCCCTACCAACACCCTAACCAATACCCTCGGAACATTCAGAAGACTGAAAATGTCTAAAAGCCCTTGTAATGTTATTAATTTCCAAAACAGAATTTTTAGTTGAAAAGTATCTTAATGGTCAAATATTTAGATTTTAACAGCCAGGACCACCAAAGGTTATCATTCAGAGATGTTAAAGTCTAACAGTAACCAGAAATATTCAGTCTCATCACCTAAAAACTCATTGGTAGATTAGAAACAAGGGCATGTGCCTGCCCCTGGGGAGGGGGAGGGAGGGCCAGTGGCGATTCTCCAAGTTCACCTTGAATAGTTTTAAACACAATTCCAGTCTTTCTTGATCATGGCCATCCTCATACCCCATGAGGAATATATAGAAGTTAATATAGCTAACTTAAGCTCTCAGGAACTTAGGGTAAAAATACCTGGCATGTGTTCCCCAAATGAGAGGTATGAGCAGCTGAAAATCTCACTCTGTACCTGAGAGCATGACCATTCCCCCTCCAGAAAAGAAGTCTATTTTGGTTTGAGACACACAAAGCCTCTGCAGAATCAAAAGAATCAGACCCCTGTGTAAAACCTTTATGCACAAAGCCTTCCCTGGTGGCTCAGTGGTGTACCAATGCAGGAGACACAGGTTCAATCCCTGGCCTGGGAAGATCCCACATGCCAGAAGGAGCAACTGGGCCTGCGCACCACAACAGCTTGTGCTCTAGAGCCCAGGAGCCCCAATGGCAGAAAAGAGGGGCCCTCACACTCCAACCGGAGAAAGGCTCTCGCACCTGCGAAAACCCTGCACAGCCAAAGATAAATAATATTATGGAAAAAAACTTTTATGTGCAAGAATTCCTAACAGGGGGTTCTATGAATTCTGCGTTCTGATCCCTGGCTAAGTTGCCCTCAAACTGAAGCATCCTATTATATTCTACAGCAGTGGGGAGTGGGAGGGGTAGGTGCAAATCATTACCTGCTTCTTTAATAAGACAATTTTTACTCTCAAATTATACTAAGCTATAGACGTTTCAAGTTTTCAAAGTACTACATTGCTATCTTTTGCCAGACTCAAGCCATGGTAAACAGATTAGTGAGTCACTTTATACCAATCATAGAATTTCTATAGAAAGTACAAATCCTCCCAAGAGAAGCTTAGAACTAGACCAAACAAATGGCTCAGTACATTCTTACCACTTGAGATTAAACTACCTGTCTCCCTTCACTCAGATTTCTTCAGTTTAGAAGAATTTAAGCACTTACAACGGACTGTTGAAAGAGTCATTCACCTCAGGAAAAGGACAACTTTGTTTACTGAGAAAAAAATGCATTTATTTTTACTGTAACTCAGTTCAACAATATCCCTTGTTGTTTATATTTATTCTGGAGGCAGCATCAGACTTCATGATAAAAGAAATGCTATCGGGTCCCTCAAAAGGGATTTTCAAAGGGACAGGAAATTAAATGGCTATCTGGAATTTTTCTGCCAAGAAAAACTAAACAGACTTTTGTGATTTTTACCTTCACTGGTTCCTTTTTACCTATTCTGAGATATTAAAGTCAAGTCATTGTGAGAGGTATGAGTCCCCACCATGATGTTCATAAACTGGTTTCAATAATGAACTGGTTTCAATAATCAACACTACACAGATAATTAGGTAGGGACCCAAACTATTCCATTTTAACTGGCAGTTAAGAAAAAGCCATCCAGGGCACTCAAGCTTACAATTCAAACTGGCCTGAGATAGAGAAGCAGATGGACTTGTGGACACAGCAGGGGGAAAATGGGAAGTTGGGACTAATTGAGAAAGTAGCACTGACATATATAAACTACCATGTGTAAAATAGCTAGTGGATGCTGCTGAATAGCCCTAGGCCAGGGCTTTGTGATGACCTGGGGGTGGGGAGGTGCGATCCAGGCTTAAGGAAGAGACATAAGTAACAACTTATGGCTGATTCAAGTTGTTGTACAGCTGAAACCAACATAATATTGTAAAGCAATTATACTCCAATTAAAAAAAAAAGGGTGGGTCTGCCTATGATGGCGGTTTTAACCTGCATACAACTACACAAAGTCACGCCAAATACATTAATTTTTTCCTGCTTTCAATCTCTTCAATTTCTTGGCACCCCTCACTGTTCATTTAATTTCTCCTTTCCAAATGCCTTCTTGGGTATTGAAAACTTTCTTCTTTCCAAGAAGTTAGGTACAAAACAATGTTTCTAACTCTCCAAGGTCACACTCCTACACACCCATCACACTTGTAAAAATGCTATCGGTTTGAATACCACTGAATGTGACCTACTCCAGGTCATGTGAGGGGTGGAGGTGGGGGAAGAAAGATTACCTTACGGAGGATGAATGCACGAACCAGGAAGAATAAAATCCCAGACATAATACCAGAAAGCAGAGGAGAGACGAACCAAGACAACACTGGAATAAAACACATTAAAAGAAACGTCAGCTAATGAAAATCAGAAACCCAAACGCTCCTCCCTCAGTCCTCCCTTTTCAAAACTTTAATCCATCCCTCCAACTTGACACCATCTACTTACTCCCACACACAATGCCTCCTCCTTGTGGTAACACGACAATAAAAAGACATTTAGAATGAAACGTACCAATTTTTATCAGTTCAGACCACTTGACACCTTCCTGCCCCTTTGCCACCAAGGAGAAACCAATGGTTGCACCGACGATACAATGGGTTCCAGAAATGGGCAGCTTCAAGAAGGAAGCCACTAGTTGCCACACCGCAGAACCTGAAAACACGTCAAGTTCGATTAAGACAAAAGGCAGAATTCCAGTAATGTACGCAGCGCATATTACTGAAGGTAACCATCTGAAAAGCTTCAGAACACAAGAATGGAACTACCCATGACAGGAATTCACTAGCCCTCCAAGAGGACAATCAGGGCGGGGGCGGTGGTGGTGGAGAACTCACCAAACATCGCACTGACGGAGCCGGCCATCAACAGCTTTTGGGTCGAGTTGTACATCTCCACGTCAATCAAGCCCTTCCTGATCGTCTCGCTCACTTTGGCCCCCAGGAGGACAGAGCCCACTGTTTCAAAGATACTAGCTAAGATGCAGGCTTGCTTGAGGGTCACTACACCTGATCCCACGGCTGTACCAAACGAATTTGCTACATCATTGGCTCCCACGGAGAATGCCAGGACGAACGCAATAATAAAACCCAGGATGAGCATCCATAGGTAGTCCACCAACGGACCAGAAGCGGCAGTAGCAGCAATAGCAGTGGTAATGAGCGGTGCCACGGTCGTTGCCATTCTCTAGAGTAGTGGTTCTTGAATGAATCAGAGAATTACTGAGCGGCGTTCAAGATGTGTAAACAGAATATGAGGTATCAAAAATGCTATAATAAATAATATATATTATATAAAATTAAATACTGTAAACTACGGCACAGAAACCGAGCTGGGGAGTTACTGCTATACGCTGCGTATGGGCATCTGTTGTCTGGGGTTTCTTTGGCTCTGGAGGGCTAGGAACACGGAGCAGAATTCCATGGCGGAGAAGAGAAAGGACGCAAGTTCATCCTGGAAGAAGGGAGAGGAGTAACAATAATAGTGCGCCCTTGGGGGCCGGTCCCGCACTCCGCGCCGAACCACTGGGACCGGGGGCCCCGGCCGGGCCCGCCATCCGCGATCCGCTGTCCCCCGACCCGGAGAGAACGCGCCGGGCACGTGGCGCCGGGGACCACCTCCGCCCGCGCGCGCCCGGCCTGGCCCGGCCCGGCCCCAGAGCAGCGGGCCCCCGAGCAGCCGGCCCCCGCGCGCCCTCCCCGCGAAAACCGGAAAAGGGCCGTTCCCGCGCGCGCGCCACCAGCGGACCGCCAAAAAGGCCCGCGGGCGGGCGAACAAACGGACGAACGGACGGACGGACGGACGGACGGACGGGGGGGTGGGGTGGGGTGGGGTAGGGAGGCGGGCAGCGACGAAAGCAGAACCCCACTGCGCCGCCCGCCCCGGCCCAGCCGGCCATCCCCAGCGCCGCCGCGCCCACACTGGGCCCCGGGGAGAAGAAAGAGCCTTTCCAAGGTGGCGCCTCCACTCACCAAAGAAAACGAGGAGCTGAACGGGAGGCGAGGTCCAGGCGGCGGGCTAGAACCACGGACGCACGCACCTTTTATCGAAGACCACACGACCTGGGGCGGAGGCTCTGGGGATGGCTCCGCTGGGCTGACGACAGAACCTGGAAGCAGCCGCTGACGCCTCAGCAGCGAAGAGAAAGCACGCAGCGCGCGCCGGCAGCCATCACTCTGGCAGCGCACGCCGCCGGCCCCTACTTATAGCCGGCGCCGCGCCCCGCGTGACCCACCGCGCCTCGCGCCGGCCAAGGAGTCCCACCCCCGGGATGACGCAGACCCCGCCAGCTCGGCCGGATGAGCCAGACAGCGGCGCTCATTGGCCCGCCCCGCACTGTGGTCACGCCCCCAGAGGGAAGCTTGTCCACGTGGGGAGGGCCAGCCCCTTCCCTGCGGCCTTGCCTCTGCGTCTTGGCACTGCCTGGAGTCAGCGGAGGAGGCCGCTGGGGACCCTCACCCGGTCCCTGGAGGTCATCAAGCGGGGGTTATGGAGGCCACGACCAAGGTCATAGTTCCTCCCTCGCGATCGCAGTATTACGGAGCTGTCCGAGTCTCGAGCCGCACTTCAGCGCACCTGTGACTTGCTGCATCGGGAGGCCACACCTGGCCAGGTTCCCTCCCTCCCGTCATCCCGGTGACGCTGCAGGGGAGCTCGCGCCCTGGGGCTCCGGATCCGGTCCCGGCACGTTGTCGCACCTGTGACTTGCCCTTGGCCAGACAAGCACTGTCCCTTGCCCGGGGAGGGAGAGGGCTCACGTGGCCGCTTTACTCCCGCAGTCATGCACTTGGGTGAAAACAGTACTGCTGCGGAGTCACGAGAACCAGGTTGTCTCCCAGTTATGGCGCAGAGCCACAGGGTGGCTGTGGGTCATTAATTTCCCGCGGCAGACCGTTTTCTGCGCCCGGGCTGAGGTGCCTGGGGAAGAACTCCTCCGGATTCAAATACTGATTCTTGCTTGCTGCAGTGTGTCACCTTGAGCGACTTTCAGATCTCTTGCGTAATCGGGAATGTAAATTGTTAACAATTATACCTACCTAGTGGCGGGAATTAAACGAGTTAACGAGTGTGAATGGAACTAGAACTCAGTAGATGTTCAGTGAATGCTAATTTCCGTTTTGTGGTTTCCGTGAATATTCCTGTTTTCTGATGTAGAAAAGGGTGTCTGTGGTGTTCTCTTCGGACCCCCGGAAACTTTCCTATTTTTAGGTAAATTGATTTCTGGTGCCCCTACGTGGCATATATAATGTAGTGTTGACATTATAATAAGATTTGCCTTGCACATTTGGGGGCATTTCATTATTCGGCCTAAGATCAAGACTAATCACTCATGCAGGGGGAGATTATGGTCGTGGTCTCTTGTCGGGGTTTGTAGTGAGATTAAAGAATTCCCAACAAAAATATTTACCAGGCTTAGAATGTTCTGGAGCCCTCCTGGCCTTTAGCCATCTCTAGCAGCTGGGCACTGAATAGCAGGAACAAAGACGTAAATCATTGCTAAGTCTGGCTCATCTATGGAGGCTTAAAACTCCACCTGAGTTTCCTCTGACCTACCTAGAAAATCTGGTGGAGTTATACGAGTAACTTACAAAGTTCTGAGTCCCAAGGTCGTGGCCAAAAAAAGGAAGTGGGCAATGTCCAGGAACACTGACCCTGGAGTGCAAATCTGGTGTAATTCTGGCCCCTAAAATTGTACACCTCCCTCCGCCTTTACTCCGTTGCAAGGCTATGAAAAAATAAAGGACTGACATGTTACAGGTCTTTACTGTTCTGCCATTTTAAAACAATAATTTCCAAAGCAAGTTATTAAGGCAATTACCTAGAACTTTCCCTGGTTTGTGTTTGTTTGTTTTTTCATTCTGCCCATGGACTGCTAGTACCCAGTCTGTGCTACTAGCCCTTTAAGTTGGCAAACACTTACTGGCCAACCCCTGTTGAAGGCGGCGGGGCAGCCATGGTGAATATCCAGCAAGCTGGGAGCACAGGCCAAGCCCCTTGGTGGGATTTGAGGAGAGTGCTGGGGCAAAGATTCAGGCCATTCCCCTTGCGATACATGTGAATTCTGAGCATCTTCAGGCTGCAGAAGGGCTATACCCTTCCTCCTCAGGACAATATTCATGGCGCCTCTGCCAATGGGGCTGTCAGGAGAGGTGAGGGTTGGGGTGGGTCCTGGCCATCTCATCTGGGGAGAGGATCAGTAGGGTGTGGCCCTTAGAGACTTGGACTTCTCTTGGCTGGAACGCCTCATCCTCTCATGGGGAGGAGAGGTAGGGTTCTGTGGAGAAAAGTTTCAGGGCCTTGAAATGAAAAATAGAGGAGGTGTGAGCATCACCAGTTCACAAACAAATGGCACTGGTTCTGACCTTATGGCTGAACACAGGAAAGAGGGCAGAGATCCCAAGGATAATGTTTCTGTTAGAATCAAGGTGTTGGACATGCTCTCTTGAACCTAGCAAGGCCATTTGGTCTAGAGGTTAAATGTGTAGACAGTTAACCCGAGCTACCTGCTCTGCTACTCACTAGTCTCTTGACCAGGGACAAGTACCTTCTCTATCTCTGTTTCCTTATCTGTTTAGGGCTTCCAGGTGGCACTAGTGGTAAAGAAACTGCCTACTAATGCAGGAGACATAAGAGATGTGGGTTCAGTCCCTGGTTTGGGAAGATCCTCTGGAAGAGGGCATGGCAACTCACTCCAGAATTGTTGCTTGAAGAATCCCATGGAGAGAGGAGCCTGACGGGCTACCGTCCATAGGGTTGCACAGTGGAGAGTTTGAGAGTTGCTACTTTGTAGGGTTGTTGTGAGGACTCAATCAACGTATGTAAAGTCCTTAGAAAGGATGTCTAATCCATGGCTAGTTCAATCTCCGAACTCTTAATATAACAAATAGGGACTTCCCTGATTGTCCAGTAGCTAAGTCTCTGCACTCCCAAGGCAGGGGGCCTGGGTTCAATCCATGATCAGAGAACTAGATCCTACACGCCACAACTAGAAAATCCTGAGTGCTATAACTAAGACTTGGAGCAACCAAATAAATAAATAAAAGTAAATATTTAAAAAATTCAACAACTAGCTGAAGGCCTACTGTGCAGAGCTCATATTTAAAGAGATGTGTGTGTCATACGTCAGAGCTGCCATCCAAGCCAAGCTCTTTCAGACTTCTCCCACTGCTGATAAAGAATGAGGGTAGAAGGGAAACAGTCTTGTGGACACAGTAGGGGAAGGAGAGGGTGGGATGAATTGAGAGAGTAGCATGGAAACATATACACTGCCATCTTTAAAATAGATAGCCAGTGGGAATTTGCTGTATGACGCAGGGGCACAAACCGAGTGTTCTATGACAACCTAGAGGGTGAGATGGAGGGAGCTTCAAGAGGAAGGAGACATGTATACCTATGATTGATTTCTGTTGATATATGGCAGAAACCGGCACAATATTGTGGAGCAGTTTTCCTCAGATTGGGCTTCCCTGGTGGCTCAGATAGTAAAGAATTTGCCTGCAATGTAGGAGATACGGGTTCAATCCCTGGGTCCAGAAGATCCCCAGAGGAGGGCATGGCAACCCACTCCAGTATTCTTGCCTGGAGAATTCCATGGATAGGAGCGTGATGGGCTACAGTCCATGGGGTTGAAAGAGTCGAACACGACTGATCGACTAACACTTTGACTATCTTCCAATTAAAGATAAATAATTTTTTAAAGAGATTAAAAGAACTTAAAGTTAAAAAAAAAATGGGACCCATGAGAAACGGGCCCACTGCCAGGAACCTAGGGATGGCAAGATGGGGTATGGTATGTGGCTCAGGGCAGGTGAATGGGCTTGCTGGCTTAGGAATAAGAAGCCTAGGCCTGGCCCAGGCTCTGACCACCCCCCGGGATCTCTGGTGAATCCCTGCCACATCGCCCAGGAGCTAAGGATCCATCACTCACCCTCACTTCCAAAAGAATTGCATAAGGCAGCCTGCCGAGTGCCAATGAACACCAGCCTGGGCACTGTGGGCTAGGAGTTTTCTTGGAGATGATTCCCCCTCTCACTGACTCCACATGAGTGGAGTTGAACTGTTGAGAGCTGGGAAATCTGACTCACCAGCCTCACCAGATGTGCAGAGGGACAGACAAAAGGAAGAGGCAAGGCCCCTTGTGTACTCTCTGAGCTCAGAGAGACTTGCAGTCTGAGGTCACCATTCACTGGGCAGGAAGGAAGCATCTAGGAAATGATCTGCTCAGAGGAGGGGGGATCTGTAGTGGAGGATGGGAGCACTGTGGAGCCAGGCCCCAGTCCAAGGAAGTTCCAGAGACCATTCATTCCATTCATTCGGACTTGGATGGGGCATGGGCAGGGGGGTAGGGGGGAGATATCCAGGAAAGAGAAGGTGGGAGCCTTAGGGTAAAGGAAAACCACCCCCTCCCTACCCACCACTCCCCTGGGCTTGGCTGCAGTCACAGATGAGTGAAGTAGTACCTACCGTGTTTACTCAAAGCCAGGCACCCTATCGAGAGCTCTGCATGCATTATCTCATATGACGCTCCAGTAAACCTCTCTTGGTGTACTTTTACCTTAATTTCTCTTTTTTTTAAACTTCTTTCATTTTTGAGAGAGGAATCTTCACCTCCTACTACTCCACCATCTTGATCACTCTTATCCTTTTTTTGGTAATACTTATTTTTATTTATTTATTTGGCTCCATCAGATCTTGGTTGTGGCATTCGAACCTCTTAGTTGCAGCATGTGGGATCTAGTTCCCTGACCAAGGATCAAACCCTGGGCCCCCTGCACTGGGAGGACAGAGTCTTAGGCACTGGACCAACAGGGAAGCCCCCGTTTACCTTATTTTACAAAGAATCTGAGGCACAGAGAATGAAGCAACAGTTAAACCAGAAGAACTCCACAAACTTGGAGTCTAAGTGCGTTTTCCCTGGCTGTCAGTAAGTGCAGAGGCAAATAGGATACCCTGATGTGGTAACTCTTCTTTGCACTTAAGTTAATGTATCTACTTCCCCTTTCTTTTCATTAAGTCTGTTGCTTTTACAGCCTGTATTTTAAGCCTCTTCTAACCCTGTTAGAAGAGAACAAGGCACTTTTAGGAGACCTGACTTCAAGATTGCTCCCCTTTAGTAGGAAGCTCCTGTATAGTACAGGGAGCTCAGCTCCATGCTCTGTGATGACCTGAAGGGATAGGATGGGGGTGGTGGGAGGGGGGCTCAAGAGAGAGGGGATATATGTATACTTATCGCTGAGTCACATTGCTGTACAGCTGAAACCAACACAACATTGTAAAGTAATTATACTCCAATTAAAAAATAAATTTAAAAATAAAATAAATTTTGAAAAAAGATTGGCCCCGCCCTTTCCCCAGAGTAAGAAGAGGCAGGAAATCAGAGCACATGTTCTTCCCAGAAATAAAGTTGATACAGTGGCCTGACCTTATCTTAGAGTTACTGAAAACCCTGTTCTCTTCAGACTTCTCAAGAAAGAAAACCAGGCAGTTCCCTGATGGCCTAGTTGTTAGGATTCCAGGCTTTCACTGCTGTGGACCTAGTCACTTCCTCCAGAAATAGGTTCAAAACAACAATTCAAGTACAGACCACACATCACCATCCTCACCACTACTCTCCCACCTGCTCTGCGTGTGGCTGGCCTCTGTCTTCAAACATTTCCTCATTCCCCACCCAACAGCACTGACCACCCAGTATCCTCGGCTCTGCCCTGACAAGTTCCAGGGAAACTTCCAGACAGAAAGGGGAGGTAGGGGAAGAGTGCTTTCAAGCACCCGCACAGCCAGGCTCTGATGTGGAGACTCATTGGTTTAGAGTGGCCTCAAACCAGCAACTCACAGCAATAAAGAGCTGGATTTTGGTCGTGTTGGGAAAACAGGTCAGTCTGTTCCTCTGCCAACACAAGGGGTGGGGGACTGGTCCACCCACTCTAGATTTTTATATGTCTCCTTCCTGACTGCTCCCACCCCTGGTCTCTTCCCTTTGGTTTTGAAAGGGAAGATCTTTGCACTTGGGCAAGATGCGGCATACAACCCAGACAGAGAGGGCAGAAAAACACAGTTCTCAAAGCTTGAAATGGTCCCGAAACAAACTTCTGGACAGCCAGGTGTGCCTGCACACTTCTTCAGCAAGGCCTTTCTGGAGACCACAACCAGGACTCCGTTTTCCCCAAGACCCAACTTTCTCAGCTCTTGCCAGGAAAGCAGGGAAGAAAGGCAACTTGCTGGAAACTCAGGAACTGTGTGTAATGATGCTCACATGGCAGAAGGGGAAAGGGGTCAGCCCCTCGCCACCGCTGCCAGACAGATGTGCCTTCAGTCTGAGAGGGTGAGTGGGCAGCAGGATGTGAGTCATCCACAGGGCAGTGCCGTGCCACAGACTGGGTAGCTGGTAATGGTGTCAGTCGCTCCGTTGCTCCCCCAGCTTCTCATCGCTTCACTCAGGCAACAAATAGTCTAGCGAGGGTCTGGCAGAGCAACAAGACTGACTAGACCTTTTGCCCTCACAAAACACAAACTGCTTCTCACACCCAGAATTTTATACTGAGGACCGGCCCTGAAAACGACGGTCAAAGTCGACCTTCCACCCACCTCAGCGGCTGTACTGACCCACACAGTTAGTTCATCATCCAGGTCACTCTCATTCATCATTCTGCTTGAAAGCAAACATTTACAGAGCACAGGAGGCTGTCCCCTGCCCTCCATGGGCGCCCCCTAAACCGACTCAGGGACCCTCACTCACCTGATCCGCTCAGCAAGAGAAACTGCTCCAGGAAGAGCACCGCCCCACCCCCCCCTCCACTCCCAGGGCTCCATGGGTGAAGCTGGAGAAAAAGCTGTCTGTTGGAAGAGCAACCAAGAGCCTGGGCCTGTGTCTGGGGGCTCCAAGGGGCTTCAGCTGTTGGGAACGGCTTCGTAGGAGACTGAAGTTCTAACAGAGTCCAGTTTGTTCATTTTTCAATGGGGAAATCCATTTCTCTTGGCCTCTGGCTAGAGCCTTGCTCCTCAAAGTGTGGTCCTCAGACCAGTAACAAGGGAGCTGGCAGAATCTCAGACCCTCCCAGACCTGTAGAATCATAATCTGCTTTTTTTTTCTTTAAATTTTATCCCCTGGTGGTCTAGTCATCCAGACGTCATGCTCCCAATTCAGGGGACCTGGGTTCAATCCCTGATCAGGGAACTAGATCCACATGCCACAACTAAGACCTGGTGCAGCCAAATAAATAAATATTAAAAAGAAATTTATGAAAGAATAGTTGATTTACAATGTGTTGATTTCTGCTGTATAGCAAAGTGACTCAGTTATATATGTGTGTATGTTTCATATTATTTTCTATAATGGTTTACCACAGGTTATTGAATATAGTTCCCTGTGCTATACAGTAGAACCTTCTTGTTTATCCATTCTATATATAATAGTATGCATCTGTTAATTCCAAACTCCCATTCCTTCCCTCACCCACAACCCCCTTGGCAACCACAAATCTGTTCTCTGTGTAGAATCTGCATTTTAACAAGGTCCCTGTGGGACTCATAGGCACGTTACATTTTAAGAAGCAGTTACAACAAGAATAATGACTTGTTATCTGGAAAGTTTAGGAAACAATATGGTAGTACCTTCTTCAGTCAGATGTTGAAAAGCCACCACTGTTTCATAAGCCTGATTTTCCTCAGCAAGCACTCAGACCATTTTAGCTAAGGAGGACTTCATAGTCTCTGGGGTCACACTATATGGAATGAGCATCCCACTGTACCATTTTCATGCTGTGAACTTTGGCAAATTCCCTTACTTCTCGCTGCCTCTCATTTCTTTTCTCTACAGTGGAGATAATAGAGTTGTTCTCAGGATTAAATGAGCTTCCATTCTGGCTCAGTGGTAAAGAATCTACCTGACAATGAAGAAGACACGGGCTCGATCCCTTGGTCCGGAAGATCACCTGGAGAAGAAAATTACAACCTACTCCAGTATTCTTGCCTGGAGAATCCCATGGCAGACTGCACTCCATGGGGTCACAAAAAATTCAGATACCATTTAGCAACTAAACAGACACACACACAGAGGATTAAATAAATAAAGTGCTTGGCGTGTACCTGCCATTTAGCGAGCATGAAATATGCTTGGATACTAATTGGATTTGGGTGTCCCCCAGTTTTCTATATGCTCCACTTACCATCTGTTAGGATGAAATGCTTCTGGACTTGGTGGTCTCATCCATTATGCAAAGATGCTTCACAGTTTTCTATAAGCGACTTTATTTCTGGAGGCAACCTACTGGTACCCCTCCCCCAAATATATTCATTTCAGGACTATCCATTTCATTTATTCCATCCCTACCATCTGCAGGGAATTGAACTTTTCTGCTGTGACTTTGGATAATGACTCTGATGATAATTTATGAATACTTTGAATATGTGTATGAAAAAGCTGAAGTTGAAGACCTACAAGATCTTTTAGAACTAACACCCCCAAAAGATGTCCTTTTCATTATAGAGGACTGGAATGCAAAAGTAGGAAATCAAGAAACACCTGGAGTAACAGGCAAATTTGGCCTTGGAATATGGAATGAAGCAGGGCAAAGGCTAATAGAGTTTTGCCAAGAGAACGCACTGGTCATAGCAAACACCCTCTTCCAACAACACAAGAGAAGACTCTACACATGGACATCACCAGATGGTCAACACCGAAATCAGAGTGATTATGTTCTTTGCAGCCAAAGATGGAGAAGCTCTACACAGTCAGCAAAACCAAGACCAGGAGCTGACTGTGTCTCAGATCATGAACTCCTTATTGCCAAATTCAGACTTAAATTGAAGAAAGTGGGGAAAACCACTAGACCATTCAGGTATGACCTAAATCAAATCCCTTATGATTATACAGTGGAAGTGAGAAATAGATTTAAGGGACTAGATCTGATAGAGTGCCTGATGAACTATGGATGGAGGTTCGTGACATTGTATAGGAGACAGGGATTAAGACCATCCCCAAGAAAAAGAAATGCAAAAAAGCAAAATGGCTGTTTGAGGAGGCCTTACAAATAGCTGTGAAAAGAAGAGAAGCCAAAAGCAAAGGAGAAAAGGAAAGATATAGCCATTTGAATGCAGAATTCCAAAGAATAGCAAGGAGAGATAAAAAAGCCTTTCTCAGTGATGAGTGCAAAGAAATAGAGGAAAACAATAGAATGGGAAAGACTAGAGATCTCTTCAAGAAAATTAGAGATACCAAAGGAACATTTCATGCAAAGATGAGTTCAATAAAGGACAGAAATGGTATGGACCTAACTGAAGCAGAAGATATTAAGAAGAGGTGGCAAGAATACACAGAAAATACTATACAAAAAAGATCTTTACGACTCAGATAATCACGATGGTGTGATCACTCACCTAGAGCCAGACATCCTGGAATGTGAAGTCAAGTGGGCCTTAGGAAGTATCACTACGAACAAAGCTAGTGGAGATGATGGAATTCCAGTTGAGTTCTTTCAAATCCTAAAAGATCATGTTGTGAAAGTGCTGTACTCAATACGTCAGCAAATTTGGAAAATTCAACAGTGGCCACAGGACTGGAAAAGGTCAGTTTTCATTCCAATCCCAAAGAAAGGCAATGCCAAAGAATGCTCAAACTACTGCACAATTTCACTCATCTCACATGCTAGTAAAGTAATGCTCAAGATTCTCCAAGCCAGGCTTCAGCAATACATGAACCGTGAACTTCCAGATGTTCAAGCTGGATCTACAAAAAGCAGAGCAACCAGAGATCAAATTGCCAACATCTGCTGGATCATGGAAAAAGCAAGAGAGTTTCAGAAAACCATCTATTTCTGCTTTATTGACTATGCCAAAGCCTTTGACTGTGTGGATCACAACAAACTGTGGAAAATTCTGAAAGAGATGGGAATATCAGACCACCTCACCTGCCTCTTGAGAAACCTGTATGCAGGTCAGCCACAGTTAGAACTGAACATGGAACAACAGACTGGTTCCAAACAGGAAAAGGAGTATGTCAAGGCTGTATAATGTCACCTTGCTTATTTAACTTCTATGCAGAATACATCATGAGAAATGCTGGACTGGATGAAGCACAATCTGGAATCAAGATTGCCAGGAGAAATATCAATAACCTCAGATATGCAGATGACACCACCCTTATGGCAGAAAGTGAAGAAGAACTAAAGAGCCTCTTGATGAAAGTGAAAGTGGAGAGTGAAAAAGTTGACTTAAAGCTCAACATTCAGAAAACTAAGATCATGGCATCTGGTCCCATCACTTCATGTCAAATAGATGGGAAAACAGTGGAAACAGTAGCTGACTTTACTTTTCGGGGCTCCAAAATCACCACAGATGGTGATTGCAGCCATGAAATTAAAAGATGTTTACTGCTTGGAAGGAAAGTTATGAACAACCTGGACAGCATATCAAAAACAGAGACATTACTTTGTCAACAAAGGTCCGTCTAGTCAAGGCTATGATTTTTCCAGTGGTCATGTATGGATGTGAGAGTTGGACTACAAAGAAAGGTGAGCACTGAAGAATTGATGCTTTTGAACTGTGGTGTTGGAGAAGACTCTTGAGAGTCCCTTGGACTGCAAGGAGATCCAACCAGTCCATCCTAAAGGAGATCAGTCCTGGGTGTTCATTGGAAGGACTGATGTTGAAGCTGAAACTCCAATACTTTGGCCACCTGACGGGAAGAGCTGACTAACTTGAAAAGACCCTGATGCTGGGAAAGATTGAGGGCAGGAGGAGAAGGGGATGACAGAGGATGAGATGGTTGGATGGCATCTCCAACTCAATGGACATGAGTTTCTGTAAACTCCAGAAGTGGTGGACAGGGAGGCCTACGGTTCATGGGGTCGCAAAGAGTCGGACACGACTCAGAGACTGAGCTGAACTGAACTGAGCTGAATATGTATATAGGGCTCTTACCCTCCTGGTTCCAGGTACCTTCAGAAACTTTGTTTCTGCCTTTCTTTCTTTCGGATTTATTTCTGGTTTTTCTGGGTCTTCCTTGCTGCCAGCGATGTCTCCCTAGTTGTGGTGAGTCGGGACTACTCTCTAGTTGCAGTGCACGGGCTTCTTATTCCCATGGCTTCCCTTGTTGCAGAGTTGGGGCCCTAGGCACACAGGCTTCAGAAGTTTCGGTGTGTGGGCTCAGTAGTTGCAGCTCACATACTCTGGAATGCTGGCTCAGTAGTTACAGCGCACCAGCTCTCAAGCTCCGGAGTAAGAGCTTAATTGCCCCTCGGCATGTGATATTTTTGTTCCTGGACGAGGGATCAAGCCCGAGTCCCCTGCATTGGAAGGAGGATTCTTAACTACTTGGCCACCAGAGAAGTCCTGAGAATCAGTATTAATACCTTACTGTACAAGGAAATGAGAACCTGAGAGCCCATGACCACACAGTGAGTAGGGGAGCAGAACCTGGAATGCTGGCTGGCACAGGAAGCCCTGGCAGGCTGGGAATGAATGAATGACTCCAGACCCAGTGTTCTTCCCACCACTTAGGCTTGCCTCCAATGTAAACCAGAGGAGTGACTTTTAGGGGTACAGCTTTCAGGCCAGACAATAGAGAGAGACCAAAAAGAGAGACCTCAGTTGGAAATACTCTGTTCCATTGTTCCCATTTGCATGCTAAGTCGCTTCAGTCGTCTAACTCTTTGCTACTCTATGGACTGTAGTCCAGCCCAGCAGGCTCTTCTGTCCATGGGGATTCTCTCCAGGCAAGAATACTGGAATGGGTTGCCATTTCCTTCTCCACTGTACCCATGAGAATTCATGTTTATCAGATTTTCATTATCAAACTGTGGTCACTGAAATGATCAGGCTAAATAATACATACACACGTTAAAAACTATACCGTACATGGTGGGAATGTAAATTGGTACAGTCGCTATGGAGAACAGTATGGATATTCCTGAAAAAACTAAAAATAGAGCTACCATGTGACCCTGCAGTTCCACTCCTGGGTGTATATACAAAGAAAACCATAGCTCAAAAAGATACCTGCACCCCAATGTTCATTGCATCACTGTTTACAGTAGCCAAGACATGGAATCAACCTTAATGTCCATCAACAGAGGGATGGATGAAGAAGATGTGGTGCATATATACAATGGAATATTACTCAGCCATTGGAAAGAATGAACTAATACCATTTGCAGCAATGTGGATGGACCTGCAGATTATCCTACTAAGTGAAGGAAGTCACACAGAGAAAGGCAAATATCATATGACATTTATATGTGGAATCTTAAAAACAATGATACAAATGAAGTTATTTACATAATAGAAACAGACCCACAGACTTAGAGAAGGAACTTATGGTGGGAGGAGGAGGGTAGAGAGGAAGGATAGTTACAGAGTTTGGGATGGACGTGTACACACTGCTTTATTTTATAAGGAATATCAACAAGGACCTACTGTATAGCAAAAGGAACTCTGCTCAATACTCTATAATAACTTGAATAGGAAAAGAATTTGAAAAAGGATACATTTATATGTGTAAATGAATCACTTTGCTGTACTAAAATATTGTTAGTCAACTATACTCCAACATGAAATTTAAAAATTAAATTAAAAACACTACACCCTACAGAAGAGTTTTGAGTTAAAAAGTGCTTCTGCTTGAAACCTCAGTTTTCTAATCTAACCCCCAAAGTAACTACTTTGTTGTGAACTCATGACATTATTTAATATAATTAAATATGTACAGCCTAAAAAATAAAAACCTATTTATTTACCTGGCTGCACCAGGATCTTTGTTGCAACGTGAGGAATCTTCAGTTGTGTCATTTGAACTCTTAGTTGTAGCACATGGGATCTAGTTCCCTGACCAGGGATTGAACCTGGGCCCCCTGCATTGGGAGTGTGGCATCTTAGCCACTGGACCACCAGGGAAGTTCCTAAGTATATACATCTTTTTGTATGTCAGTCATACCTCAAACAGATGGTTTCTTAAAAAATTCCTTGTAATACAAACATAGAAAGTATTTGTGTTTTTCTATGATATAAAATATATACCTTTTTCTTTTCTTTTTTTTTCCATGCAGCATGTGGGATCTTAGTTCTCCAACCAAGGGTTTGATCCCAGGCCCTAAACAGTGAAAATGCAGAGTCCTAACCACTAAACTGCTGGGGAATTCCCCCATTTTTCTCTTTTTCATCAAATGAAATCCTACCACACACAGCTATACAACTGGTTCTTTTCACTTAACATGTTTAGCTACCTCTGCATGTCATCATATATGTATGTATGCTTAGTTGTGTCCGACTCTTTGCAACCCTATGAACTGTAGCCCACCAGGCTCCTCTGTCCATGGGATTTTCCAGGGAGAAATACTGGAGTAGGTTGCCATTTCCTACTGCAGGGAATATTCCTGATCCAGGGATTGAACCCATGTTTCTTGCATCTCCTGCTTTGGCAGGCGAGTTCTTTACTACTAGCACCACCTAGATATGGAACTCCTTGATTCTTTTAAAAGCTGAGTAACAATTGATCATAATGTGTGTGTGTGTGTGTGTGTGTGTGTGTGTGTGTGTGTATTCTAGCACAGGTGGAGTAGCTGGGTCATAGGCTATGTGAATGTTCTCATTTATATGGTATTGCCAAACTGTACCATTTAGACACCCACCTGTGAGCCTGTAAGAGAAAATGCCAGTTTCAAGGTTCAGGATGTTTCAGATCTCCTTCGGGTTACATGTGGTCAGTGGCCTAATAGCCCATCTACATCTCCTTCATCAATATCGACCTCCCTCTTTAGCATCTCTGAACTCGCAGTAAGAATGAAACCTTTAGACTGTCATCCTCAGCAGTTAAATTTTTTTTCCCCTTCTGGCTCTTGTAATTCCTGCACAAATCTGTCTTTTCCTTCACACTGTCCCTTCCAATCTAGACCAAGTCCACTCTCCATCCATCTGTCCGTCCTTCCTTCCCTCCCTGCACTCTCCAGAACAGCATCCCCAGCCCAGCCCAGCTGTGAACACACTCGTCTCCTTCCCCTCAGGGTATGTGTGTTTGCTTTTCCAGTGAGGTCATCCTCACAGTCACCGCCTTGCTTGTTGATGTTCCTTTGACCGCGGGGCCTGTTGGCATGGTGCTTGTTATGGGGTCAGTATGGGTAACCAGGCTCTGAAAAGACAGATTCTGCCACTGAAAACTTTAGAACTGTAGCTACTTGCTGCCTCAGCCCAGGCTGGCTGAGAACTTGCTGCCAAGAACTCTGATGATTAACCCAGGCCTCGCCCCCACCTTCCTCGCGGTTACCCACTTTTACTTCCTGTTTGTCTGTGCCTGGGGTGCCTAAAACAGGGGCCAATCAGAGGGCTTTACTGATGTTTTCAAACCTTTGGACAATATCTAGGCACTGTTTTTGATGGGAGCTTCTGAGAAAGGAGGGAGGAATCCAGGGCAAGATGGAAAAGGAATCATTGCTGGTCTGCTCTGGGTCCCAGTCCTGAACTAAGAACACCCTCCCTTATCCTAGTGGCTCAGACAGTAAAGAATCTGCCTGTGATGCAGGAGACGGGTGTTTGATCCCTGGGTGGGAAAGGTACCCTGCAGGAGGAAATGGCAATCCACTCTAGTAGTCTTTCCTGGGACATCCCATGGACAGAGGAGCCTGGTGGGCTACAGCCCATGGGGTCGCAAAGAATCGGACATGGCTGAGCGACTAACACACACTGCTATCCCCAAGAGTGCCTCACTGTGACAGGGAAGAACAAATTCGGACTCCAAGTTGAATATGTTTCTTTCACTTTAACCTTTGCTTCTAAATGCTTTTGTTCTGATCATCACTACCTGTAAGCATATAGAATGGCCTGTCACAGGGAACTCTGTTCCTCTGCCTGAATATTAAAATGCCTTTGTTCGGCTCACAAAGAGGCAACCTGACCCTGCCTACCTGTGAATGGCTGCCGAAAAGAAGAATTGAACACATCCCTACCCCGAGGCTAGCCATTCCAAGAGGTATTTTGCAAGACTTTTACTCTACTTCCTTTTTACTTTTTACTCTACTTTTTACTCCACTTCCTCACCTCCTCCCCTTCTCTGTTCTAGAAAAGAAACTGGCATTCAGACATCGTAAGATGGTTTTGGGGGACCCTGTTTGTGTTAGTTGCTCAGTTGTGTATGACTCTTCGTGACCCCATGGGCTGTAGTCAGCCAGGCTCCTCTGTCCATGGGATTCTCCAGGCAAGAATACTGGAGTAGATTGCCATTTCCTTCTCCAGGGGATCTTCCCGGCCCAGGGATCGAACACGGTTCTCCTGCATTGCAGGCAGATTCTTTACAGTCTGAGCCACCAGGGAAGCCCTTAGGAGACCCTTGGGGAACCCTAGTCCACCATCTTCTCGGTCTGTCAACTTTCTGAATAAAGTTGTTATTCCTTGCCTCAACACCTTCCGATTTATTGACCTATTGTGAAGCAAGCAGAACGAGCCTGGACTTGCAACATCACCTGACCAGCCGCCTGACTTCCCTCTGCTGCCTAAGCCCAAGAGTGAGAACCATGGACAGTGGAGGGGACCCAGGACAGGGCCCAAGATGAGGGATGGGGGAATGCAGCCTATTGTGAAATCCAAGCTTGGTATCTCCACCCCCTCCACCGCATCTGAGTCCTTTCTTCATTTCATCCTCTCTCCTTAGTAGATTCAGTGCTTTTCTCACCACATCTCCCTCTGCCTTCAAACTTTCGTAAATCTCCTTTTGCTCTTACTGTCACTGACACCAAGCAGGACCTGCAGGGCTCTCCTGGGTACAAAATCTCCTCCTCTTTCTCTTGTTTGTAGGAAAAAGGTTTTAGTCTACTAGAACATCCCTGAGTTCCAGAGCAGGAACAAGTCATTACTTAGCAGGGAAGTGAGGAAATGCAGAAACAAAGGAGAAGCAGTTAGAGGAGAAAAGTAACAATAGCTCAGTGATAAAAACAAGGTCCTAGTTCCTCCTCAAGGGATATGCATCACAATCTGACACTATCTTAGTTTTCTGCCGAAACTAAGACCCCACCCCCCACCCCCGACCCAAGTGGAGGATGACAGCTACAGGCTGAGCTGAGGCTAGGCACTAGATCCCCAGATCCGGTTGGAACCAGAAGGTAGATGACTTAGATTCCTGAAACATCACCTGGTTACTTCATCACAAACCAATCAAAAGAAAGTCATGTCCCCTGCAGCCCTCACCCCAAATGTTGCCTTTGAGAATCCTTCCCTGAAATTCACAGGTATGGGGTAGAGTGGCATGCGGGGTTCAGGTCTTACTGTGTGTGTGTGTGTGTGTGTGTGTGTGTGTGTGTGTGTGCACGCTCAGTCACTTCAGTCAGGTCTGAATCTTCCTATGGACTGTAGTCTGCCAGGTCCTTATGTCCATGAGATTTTCCCAAGAATATGGGAGTGGGTTGCCATGCCCTCCTCCAGGGAATCTTCCTAAACCATGGATTGAACCCACGCGTCTCCTACATCTGCATGGCAGGCAGATTCTTTACCCACTGAGCCTGGGGCCCTGCAAATGAATGCTGTTCCTTCCTTCATCACAACTCTGTGTCTGGGTAAATTGGCTTTGCTGTGCTGTGGGTGAGCAGATCGGTGACATCACTTCTATCTACCACGCGCTCCTAGAGATAAAGAGCCTCTTCTCCACCATGCTGTCTGTTTAATTGTGAAATATGCGGTCATCTTCTCCACGCCCGCCAAAATTTCTGCCATGCCCTAGCTCTAAAACCCCAGCCTTTGCTCTGCTCTGCTCTCCCTGAATCCTCTGTACTTGATGATGTCAGTGGACCTTTTTCTTTTGATTGTCCTCTCCGCTGACATCAGTGTGCCCTCTCCTTCTCCAATTCCACATCGGTCTTGTTCTCCAGGGCCTCTCTCTTTTCTGCACACCTCCTTCTCCCAACATCTCCCTTCGAAATCTCAGTGTAGCCCCTAAATCACCACCTCCATCTCCAGGTCCACAGATCTAAATGCCAGCTGCCCATTTCATCGATCAAATGAATTTCAACCACAATTTCTCAACTTCTCACCCCTACCCCAAGCAGCCGCCTTCTGACGACTTCATGACTCAATAGCTTTCTCAGGTGGCACTGGTAAAGAACCTGCCTGCCAATGCAGGAGACACAGAGACTGGGGTTCGATCCCGGGTGGGCAAGATTTCCTGGAGGCAATGACAACCCACACCAGTATTCTTGCCTGGAGAATCTCAGGGACAGAGAAGCCTGGCGAGCTACAGCCCATGGGGTTGCCAACAGTCAGGTACAACTGAAGCGACTTAGTATGCAGCTGTTTCTGAGATGCTCTGAAGCCTCAAGCTTAGTATTCTTGGATCCTCCTTCAGCTTCCACAACACCCAGTCTTTACCTCCTTCAGACTTTCTCACAAATTGGTACCTCTTTTCAGCTCCCCGCCCCACCCACATTTCCTGGATTCTTCTGTGCCTCCATCATCAATCCCTTATGCTAACATCTCAGAGGTGCCCCCTGCTGTGTGTGGAATGAAGCCCAACCCAGCGAAACTTCTCCAGGCTGCCCCTCCTGTCTTTCCCAGTCCTGGGACATTCCTCCCTGCCCTCCATCCTGACATTCCTCTTCCATCGAGGCTCAGTATGCAACTCTCCCCTACACATTCCTCTATGGTGATCTCCATGGGAGATCGCTCATCTAAACTCCCATATATCTGGATCTGGCACACTCAGCCCTCTTGGCCTGTGTGTTAGTCTTGTTTTCCCAGCCATGTCAGAAGTTCCTGGAGCATCTTCGTGTTACTTAGGATGAGGCCAGTAAATTCATAAACTCAGGAGCAAGACAAGGAAGGCAAATAAAGAAGGCAGAAAGGGGACGAAGGACATGTGTAAAAGATTAGGAGGATCCCTGTGGACCCTCTTAGCTCAGTCGGTAAAGATTCTGCCTGCAATGCAGGAGACCTGGGTTCAATCCCTGGGTCGAAAAGACCTCCTGAAGGAGGAAATGGCAACTCACTCCAGGATTCTTGCCTGGAGAATCTCATAGACAGAGGAGCCTGGCAGGCTACCATCCATGGCGTCGCAAAAGTTGGACACAGCTTAGCGACTAAACCACCACTGTGGACCAAGCAAAGCCCATATGCAGGGGGATGGCCCTGTGGTCCACTGGTTTGAGACCCTCACCTAGATGCCTTGCCTGAGCTAGCTAGCCTATGCATATTTCTTTTATTTCTCTGAAGCAGCATCTAGCAAAGAGAGGGGAAGGGTGACCTGATTTCCTTGGCCTGGCATAGAAGGCGCAGCCGGCCTCAACAGCTCAGAGGTGTCACCTCCCTTTCTCACCCAGCCCATAGTGCCGCACCCGATGTCAGGTGCTACCCCTTGGCTCCAGCTTCCTGTGAGGTCTAAGCAGCAGAAGCTTTTCTCACTCACAGACTAAAGAAAGAGCCGCCTGCCCCTCCCGCTGCTCATGACCCAATCAGAGCCAGCCTGACCAAGTGCACCCTGGGAGCACCTCCCAGGCGGCATGAACATCCTCTGAAGCCTTGGCTGAGCCTCCTATCTGCCCCAACTTAGGGGGCAGGACATATGGGACTGGTGTGGGGAGAGGGGGTGGGGTGCAGACAGAAGGACTGGAGGGGAAAGGCAAAGGCAGAAAGAAGACAGGTGGTGGGAGATGGGGTGGGAGGGGCCACAGTGGGGGTGGGGGCTTGGCAAAGCACGTGTAGAAACCCAACTAAAATACTTTTTTTTCTTTGGCTGCACCAGGTCATAGTTGCGGCGCATGGGGTATTTAGTTGTGGCATCTGGGATTCAGTTCCCCAACCAGGGATTGAACCTGGCACCCTGCATTGGGAACTCAGAGTCTTAGCTACTGGATGACCAGGGAAGTCCTGAAACCCAATTTTGACTCCTCCTGTGGCCACTCTCTCACACCCACTCCTTTCTCACTCCCTCCTCCCTAAGTCTAGCCACTCATCCCCAGCTCCTAGCCTCACCCCTCTTCCAACCAAGCTATACAGGTGCCCAGAGTAATCAGCTAGACCATGACTTTCATGAAGACTCCCTCAATGACTGCTGCCTACAGTAGGGCACAATCCAGAAGGTTCTGGCTGCCTGGCACTCTCCTCTGTCCATCCTGCTTTCTTGTCCATTGAGTCACCATGGGAAAAATCTAGTCGGCCCAGTCTGGCTGTTTCCCACCACCTCCTTTCCCTGCTCTGAAGGCAGCAGCCTCAAAGGTCACTTGAGAAAGTTACTGACTTCCTCACAAACGTTAGCTGCCACCTACATCCCATCAGTTCCCTCTTCCCAGAAGGCCTGGGTGCAGTAATGTATGTATGTGTGCCTGAGCGTGTGTGTTCAGTCACTCTGTCGTATCTGACTCTTTTTGACCCCATGAACCCTCGTCTCCTGAATTGGCAGGCGAATTCTTTACCAGGTGCAGTAGTGCGTGCATGCTAAGTCGCTTCAGTTATGTCCAACTCTTTGCAACCGTATGGGCTGTAGTTTACTGTCCATGGGTTTCTCCAGGCAAGAATACTGGAGTAGGTTGCCATGCCCTCCTCCAGGGGATCGTCCCAACACAGGGATCAAACCTGCATCTCTTACGTCAACCTGCACTGGCAGGCAGGTTCTTTACCACTAGTGCCACCTGGGAAGCCCAAGAGCACAGTGGAGTAATTCTAAACCCACGAATAAGAAGAAACTGGAGTTCAGAAGGTGGCAGTCCATTCCTGAGACTACAGGGCTTATGAGCAGCTAACCCTCCTATGCTCCTTCCTGGAGGCCTCCCCACTCAGACCTGCCTTAAATGAGCACCATGAGCTCCTGAAGAACGAGGTGCAGGTTCCCTTTTTCATGTGACAAACAATGCAACAACAACTAGAGGGCAGAGCCAGGTAGACAGTTAAGAGGAACATTCATTAGTTTTGTGTTTGCTTATAATCTATCTTGTTGCTGAAATTCATTTAAAATAAATTGAACTCCTCCCCGCCCTCCCCCCCCACCCCCGGCATCACAGGCTGCATGATGCTGCTCCCCCTGAAAGACATTGAAAGAGCAAAAGACACAAAGCAAGTGGAGCCCAGACGAAGGCAGCGGCCTGCTGGAATGTTCTGGAATGTTTTGATCCAGTTTCCTTTCGGAGGTGGCAGACCCTCTGTGTAGTGGAGCTCTGTGTTTGTGGTTTCTGTCTTCAGAGAAGCTGTGTGGTTACCTGGAACACTGAACCAGCAGAACCATGACTTACATTTTCCGACATCATGTGATTTATGTACTATTTATGTTTCAGGATCTCTGTCATTTCCGACAGTTGCCAAAACATTTTCTACCGGGAATATTGGTACCTTGGAGTGGGAGGTGGAAACCCAGCACTAACTGCCTCCTGCATAGGATTATACTCATGATCTGCTCAGGGTAAGGCCCAGCAAGAGACAGGGAAGCTCCAAGGCCCCAGGGTTGACTATACCAGCAGGGAGGGACCTGGGTCACATTCAGACTCTTGATGCCTGGCCTCGAGTTGGTGGTCATCCACCCACCATTGAAATCAGGGCTGCAGGAATGTCAGTCCTCAGAGGTGCCTCTGAGTGCCAAAGTTCACTCTGCACCCCTGGCTGATGTCTTGATTCAAGTTATGAGCTTTCTGTGCAAAGTGAGGAGATAACTGAGTTTTGAAAATTCACCACTGAATTCCACTCACTGCCCTGGGCAGCTCCTGGTAACCTACTCATAGCAGCCTGCCCCCACCTGCCTGTCCCCACTGCAGCCCTGAGTCCTCAGGCCACTCCTGGCCCAGTAACAATCAGGAAGAGATGACACCAGGGGACCCCGAAAGCAGTCCTTCAACTCCTTCACACATCGCTCTCCTGTGCTCCCGCTTTATTAGGCCAGCATTGCTCCAGGCACTCAGCTGAGCAACAAGCCATGTGAAAAAGAATTGCCTCACAAGCCCGTGTGATAAAAGGCAATCACAGAGGTATGCACAAAATATAGGTGAGGCCCTGAGTGCCATAAGAGGAAGTCTTTGTGAGCTGGAATGCTTGTGCTCAGCTGTGTCTGACTCTTTGCCACCCCATGGACTGCAACTTGTCAGGCTCCTCTGTCCATGGAGGTGACTCTGGTAAAGGAATGAAGGGAAGATAGAAAAGACTGGATGAGAAAGCTGCAAAGGGCAGGTCCAGGCCAGAGCATGATTGCAACATGTGGCCACTAAGCCCATGGAGAAGGCAATGGCACCCCACTCCAGTACTCTTGCCTGGAAAATCCCATGGTTGGAGGAGCCTGGTGGGCTGTAGTCCATGGGGTCGCTAAGAGTTGGACACGACTGAGCAACGACTTCCTTTTCACTTTTCACTTTCATGCATTGGAGAAGGAAATGGCAACCCACTCCAGTGTTCTTGCCTGGAGAATCCCAGGGATGGGGGAGCCTGGTGGGCTTCTGTCTATGGGGTCACACAGAGTCGGACACGACTGAAGTGACTTAGCAACAGCAGCAGCAGCAGCCACTAAGCCGGGCCCCTGCTTCATAATGAGGCCAAGACCCTTATCTACACATCAGAGTTGGCAGAGACCCTCATTTGTTACAGCTTAATCCTAATGTGATCCTGGCTGGAAGGGAAGCCCTTCTCTTCTGCTCTCAGACTGTGGCTTTCTACCTGCAAGTCCCAACAAAGCACTTAGGAATAAAATGGAATAAAGGAGAAAATATCAGAGAAGGAAATGGCAACCCACTCCAGTACTAGTGCCTGGAAAATCCCATGGACGGAGGAGCCTGGTAGGCTACAGTCCATGGGGTAGCAAAGAGTCGGACACGACTGAGTGACTTCACTTTCACTTTCATCCAAGAAGAGTTAAGTGCTATTTCTTGAAACTCTTATTTATGGTTATATTAATATATACACATAATTGTGGTTGTGTGTGTGGATGAATGTGTAAATTGGGTTTTAATGAAAAAAACACTTTTTTTTTTCAGATCATTTATTTGGCTGTATCAAGTTTTAGTTGTGGCATCTGGGATCAGTTCCCTGACCAGGGATCAAACCTTGGTGCCTTGCATTGGGAATGCAGAGCCTTAGCCACTGGACCATGAGGGAAGTCCCTGTAAAAAAACATTTCTTACTGAGGTTTGTGGTTTTAAAAGCTGAAGAAACCATTGCTTTAAGGGAATGCATTCATCTATCAACTATTAAACAAAAACTATCAAAAATTGAATCTTGTTCTAGGTAGAGAAAAAAAGCAAGACTTGACTCTAGTAATTAAGCTCTGAATTTGGGGATGAAAAGACAAACACACCAGTAGGACAGGATGAGAAAAAACCACAACGACAGAGGGGTGTACCCAGGGGAGGCAGCCCACGGCCTTGCCAGGGTCCCGGTGCTCCCAACTGGCGGTGGGGGTGTGTGAACACAGACCTGCAGGGGCTGGTGTGGCCCCTCAGAGCCAGGGGCTGCTCGCTCGGAGGTGGGGAGGGAAGCAGGGTCAGTGCGGCTGGGCAAGAGTGGAAGGATCTGAGGGGAGAGCTGAAGACTTTCCCCTCTGGGAGATGTGAAATTATCCCTACTGTTTAGAAGGGGATGGCTCCAGGCAGGAGCTGGGGGGTGGGGGTGGGGCAGCAGTTTGAGGACCAGATGTTGCGTTTGTCCCTGGTTCAAGGATTTTTCAAATTTACGTGAACATTGGTCCAGAGGAAAACTTAGTCTACAGTTAACCATTTATTAGTCTGATAGGACTATCCATATTTTGCTTTTCTTCATATTTCTGCCTTGCGGTCCAGCTAGACCCAGCATTGGTGTCTGCCTGCCAGGCTTCTTTCTTCTCTTATCCCTGCTGAGCACTAAACCCTCCAGCAGGGGATGGGTTCAGGGAAAAAAATGTGTTAGTCGCTCAGTCGTGACTCAATCCCAAGTCTGCAACCCCATGGACTGTATCCTGCCAGGCTCCTCTATCCATGGAATACTCCAGGCAAGAATATAGGAGTGGGTACCCATTTCTTCTCCAGGGGATCGTCCCCATCCAGGGATCGAACCCTGGTCTTCTGCACGGCAGGCAGATTCTTTACCATCTGAACCCCCAGGGAAACCCAAGCCTACCCTCTAACACCCCTCCTTACACACCTAGGGGGCTGCCTGCAAACTAGCTGAGAAGAATGCAGCAGGGCTGATGGTCTGATTTTCAGCTCAGCATACAGGGACTGGCCTCTCTTTCTGCTTGTAAAAGTAGAAATGGAAAAAGCAACTTTACACAAATAAAAGTTAATTTAAAGGTAAGATAAAGTTTCAAAAAAAAAAGTATAAAGAGAAAAGCAATGGGCTTTCCTGGTGGCTCAGAGGTTAAAGCATCTGCCTGGAATGCTGGAGACCCAGGTTCGATCCCTGGGTCGGGAAGATCCCCTGGAGAAGGAAGTGGCAACCCACTCCAGTACTCTTGCCTGGAGAATCCCATGGAGGGAGGAGCCTGGTAGGCTATAGTCCATGGAGTCGCAAAGAGTTGGACACGACTGAGTGACTTCACCACTAGAAAAGCAAAAGTAACCAAAGGGACTAAGATTCTATTTCCCCTTAAAGCAAAAACAGTTTTTGTCTGCAGATCCAGAATATACTGTGTGCCTTTTCCTAGTCAGGGGCTTCCCAGGTGGCACTACTGGTACAGAACTCGCTTGCCAATGAAGGAGACCTAAGAGATGCTGGTTTGATCCCTGGGTCAAGAAGACCCCCTAGAGAAGAGCATGGCAACCCATTCTGATATTCTTGCCTGGAGAATCCCGAATGGACAGAAGATCCTGGTGGGCTACAGTCCACAGGGTCGAAGAGTCAGACACAACTGAAGTGACTTAGCAGCAGTTTCCTAGTCATCTCTTTGAGCCCAGTAATTAGAAAGGAGCTAGGCAATATTAATATGCAGTAACCAAAGGGCTAACTTTTAAAAGAAAGTTTTATTTTATATTGGAGTACAAAATGACCCTGATGCTGGGAAACATTGTAGCATCACCTACTCAATGGACTGTGGAGGACAGGGAAGCCTGTCGGGCTGCATGAAGTCCATGGGGATGCTAAGTCGGACCCGACTTCACGATTGAATAATAACACAATTGATTACCAGTGCAAAGGGCTAATTTTGGGGGGTTGGGAATCCACTTTCTTTCCATTATACTTTGAACTTTTTTTTTTTTTTTTTACTTTGAACTCTTTTTAAGAGGTACCCTAGAGTGTCGTAAAGCGCCCTTCTGTGTTGTCTATTCTTGTGCAAAGGCCGGTCTTTTCCTTGGCTCTCCACACGCCAAGTCCCTCTTCACACCTCTGCTCCCAGTGGGTTCCGTTGCCTGCAATTCGTTCGCCCTTGTTTTACACCTACTTGAATTCTGCCTCCAAAATGCCGTTCAAATCCCATCTCCTCTAGGAAGTCAATCCACAAGGAGGACTTAGCACTCCTAAAATTTTTTATCCTTTTAAATCTTTATGAATCTTCATTCATTTCTCTATTTTTATAGCTTTGTCATGTTAAATGTTTATCACTGAGATCACACATTCCTGGAACCCCAAAGACACCAACTTATATTTCTGTGCCTGGCACGGAGCTGAATATATAATAGGACATCAGAACTGAGATCTGTCACAAATCTGATACAAAATCTGATTTCAAGACTCTGGGACCTCGGGAGCTTCCTTAATGCCACTGGGGTATGACTTCCTGTCTTGTAAAACTAGGATGGTAATAGTACCTACAATTTAGAGATGCTTCAGAGGTTAAACAAAACTATAGGTAAATGTTTAACACACAGCACAGGATAGGTTATTTACTATAAATTGGTAAGACAGAAGTCAAAGGACTTTGCTTATTTCTCTATCCAGTCTTAGGGTTTTCCCCATCCTTGTGAGTTTTATTACATTTTTACTTATTTTTTCAAAATAATTACAATGGTTCCAAAAGCAAGTCAGAACAAAAAGCTATTTCAGAGAAGTGTCATTCTTCTCAATTTCCTTCTTCCTTTTATCCTGTTCCCACTATGCCCTGCAGGTAACTAATCTCATTAGGGATTTTTTTTTTTTTTTTTGTCCTTATTTCCTCCTCTCAAATGATATTCTTAAGACTGTGTTCTTTTGAGACCTGATTCTCAGGACCCTAGTCATCTTTACACTTCAGCTTGGGAGGTGTTGCAAGCAGGCACTCCATGACAATGGGGTTAGTTGGGGCTAATCCTCAAGGGATTAGTCATGGTGAGAAAGAGCTGACATTCTTCACTGGACTGTTGTAAATACTTGCCCCAGGTCCTAATATATCTCTGTGACTGGTGAAGGGACCACAGCCCCATTCCTGCTATTTGGGAGTTCCTGCTACTCCCAGAGGCTGAAGGGAAAGTGTCACACCCTAACGGAGTATTCCCACAGAGCCCAGGTGGCCTGTCAATCCTCCCATAGAGTGCAGGGCCTGACTCAAAAGTATATGATTGGATTTTTAAAAATAATTGATTATTTATTTATGGCTGTACTGAGTCTTCGTTGCAGAGAGGGAACTTTTCCTAGTTGTGGAGAGTTGGGGCTACTCTCTAGTTACAGCGAGTGGGCTTCTCATTGGGCTGACTCTCTTGTGTAATGTGGGCTCTAGGGTGTGTGGGCTTCAGTAGCTGCAGAGTGTCGACTCAGTACTTGTGGCTCAAGGGCTCCAGAGCACAGGCTCAGTAGTCGTGGCACACAGGCATAGTTGCCCCACCGCACGTCGGATCTTCCCAGACCAGGGATCGATCAAACCGGTGTCCCTTGCATTGCAAGGTGGATTCTTCACCACCGGAGAAGTCCCTTTAAAGAATTTTATTTATTTATTTATTTTTGGCTGTGCTGGGTCTTCCTTGCTACGCAGGCTTTTTTCTAGCTGCAGAGAGCCAGAGCTACTCTCCAGTGGCAGTGCACAGGTTACTCATTACGGTGGCTTCTCTTGTTGCAGAGCATGGGCTTCAGGGCAGGCAGGCTTCAGTAGGCACACAGGCTTAGCTGCTCTGAGGCATGTGGGATCTTCTCGGATCAGGGATTGAACCTGAACCCGTGTGTCCTGCGTTGGCAGGCAGATTCTTTACCACTGATTCACCAGGGAAGTCCCTATGATTGCATTTAAAAAAAATCCACACCCAAGCATGTGTAGTGACCCTTGCTCATGATGGGAAAGCAGCCCTTTACGCTTCTAATCCTTATTTCTCCTTGGGATCTGAGGGATCAAGTTTGAAAAGCTCCTAGGCACTTCTCCATAGGACCTCGTTTAAAGGAGGGAAAAAAAAACCACCCTGAGTAAATAAAAGGGCCCAGCCATAGGGAGGCGGCTAGAGGAAGCGGAGGCTCAGAGGCCCACAGCTAGAGGTATTCATTGGAAAAAGCAGTGGGCGGAGAGGCTCCTGACTCTGAGGAGTCAGGCTGGCCCCAAGTCAGCTCTGAGGTTGTGACTCACCACAAGGAAAAGGAGTGCCCTGTGCTCTGGGGGAGGCTGCCTGCTCCAAACAGGGGAGCGGTGGCCAAGGAAGGAAATGAAGCAATCCAGGATTGATGAGTAGCCTTGGGGCAACCCGAGCTGGGAGCCCAAGTTGTCCCCAACTGCTGCCACTCCATATTGTTACCCTGCTCCCCCAAGGGACAAACATCATGGAAGAGAGTGGATTTGCCTGGGAAAGGGAATCGGGCCCTGTTCTGGGCAAATAGTTCCACCTTTCTTTCCCCAAGCTGGGGAAGACCTGGCAGCCAGCATCCTGACACAGCCCAAAGCCATGCTTTATTTTACTTGTAATTTGAAAAACACTTGGGGACTTCACTGGTGGTCCTGTGGTTAAGACTCTTCACTTCCAATGCAGGGGGCACGGTTTCAATTCCTTGTCTGGGAACTAAGATCCTATATGCCACATGGTGTCTCCAAAAATGATTAATAATAACAATTAATTGTTTCTTTTTTTAAAAAAGAAAAATACTTGAATAGAAGTGACTTTGCACAAATCTGGGCTCTCCAGTTCATCATGGCCACCATCTCACCCTAAGCTGGCATCACAAATTGAGGCTCCACTCCCCACCTGCCTCTGAAATTATTTGAAATGTCAACTCCTGAACAAGTAGCACCGCAAGTTCCTCCCACCTCTGGGGTTCTAGGAGTCTGTGTCATGGAACAAAACGATTTTTCAAAGGTGGCTAGAAACAGGGTGAGCAGCGTGCCCTGGGATGAGAAGGAAATGATCCTTCGCTCAGCAGGCTAGAGAGGACAAGCCTGGCAAGGCACCAGGACTGAGCCTACACAAGGCAGAAGTGACACAGCTTAGAGAGAATTCAAAACAGCATCTCTGACACCTCCCAGTGCCTCCTGTCTCTCTAGGGTATCGCTGCCAGCAAGTGGGCATCACGCCCAACCTGCAGTGGGCAGTGAGGGGGCTAGGTTCCCATCTGGTGTCCTAAAGCTGGTGGCTGGAACCATAGTGTCCAGGTTCTGGCCGCCCTCTGCTGGGCAAGTACAGAAGCTGCTTCCCAGAGAAAGAGGTGCCCCTCTCTCCTGGAGCCCCCTGAATCTGGGAGGTGGGAAAGGCATTCTGCTTTTCCACCACCTTCCCAGAAAAGACGGAGAAGGTATCAGTGCTTCCTGAAAAATCTCTAGTAAAAGTCTCAAGTCACTTAAGTCCTCTGCCTTTAATCAGAATGACTTTTCTTGACATAGGGTCTGACCCAATGATATGCCCACTAAACATTAATGGAATAAATAACTAGCTCACCAGTTACCCACCATAGAAACCACTTCTGAGGGACTTGCCTGGTGATCCAGTGGCCAAGACTTCCAACTCCCAATGCAGAGGGCCTGGATTTGAACCCTGGTCAGGGAACTAGACTCCACGTGCCGCAACAAAGATCGAAGACCCCGAGCGCTGCAACTAAGGCCCAGTGCAGCCAAATAAGTAAATATATATTTTTAAAAATAAAAATAAGGAAACTGCTCCTGGCTTTGTCCAGGAGAGCAGGTCCAGTGTATTGGCCGTCTTTCTGAAATTCCTAAAAGATAGATCCTTCTACCCAGCTCTCCCAGTTTCAAGCTGCTTCTACTGCAGATCCAACCCTGCCTCCTTTCTTTGGGACCCCGGAGGCATCTTTCTAGGCTTCCCCGGTGGCTTAGTGGTAAAGAATCTGCCTGCCATGGGGGTCAAGAAGATCCCCTGGAGAAGGTAATGGCAACCCACTCCAGGATTCTTGCCTGGAGAATTCCATGGACAAAGAAGCCTGGTTGGCCACAGTAGGGTCTCAAAGAGTCGGACAAGACTGATCAACTAAAACACTCACACCAGGCATCTCTCTTCTAATCCCCTCAATCCAGCTCTCCATTCCCAGCAGTGAAATTGAAAGTGAAGTTGCTCAGTCGTGTCTGACTCTTTGCGACCCCATGGACTGTAGCCTAACAGGATCTTCCATGCATGGGATTTTCCAGGCAAGAATACTGGAGTGGGTTGCCATTTCCTTCTCCAGGAGATCGTCCCAACCCAGGGATTGAACCCAGGTCTCCCTCATCGTAGGTAGACGCTTTACCATCTGAGCCACCAGTCACGCTGGGTCTAGTTCATAGCTTCTTTCCTTCTCGCTTTCTTTAAATGTTTCCTCTGTCTCTGTTTTGGACACCAGGATTCTTCATTTGGACATTGAGATAGTCTCTTCTGCCTGAAGCAGCCCCAGGCCTTTAATGGAGCTTCTTTTGTCCATTGATTATTAACTGTTGTTACTTGACACTTGTAAATAATATAGGCCAGGAGAAAGGGCTGGAAAAGAGCTCTGGGACCCCCTGGAGTCAGCCTGGAGAGGGCCAGGTTCCTAGAGGCCTGTGGAAGGTCCTCAGGTCCAGGCCACTTGGGAAGATGTTCGTCAAGCCTGTCTCAGGTGCTAACTAACCAAACCATACTTAAATGTGTGTGTGCTTCTTAAGTTTTTATCCTATTATGCCTATTTCTCTTACAACTTATTTTTCCTAGTTAATAATAGGGATCTAACTTTTTTTAAAGCTAGGTGACATATGTGGTGTTAAAAAAGAAACCGAGGCATATTAAGAATTTCAAGAAGTTATTTGAGCAAAAATCAATTTAGCTCTTTCTGGGCTCAGACCTAGGTTGTGGTGACATGGTGAAACGCACCAAGAAGGTTGGGATAGTGGGCAAACACGGGACCTGTTACAGTGCCTCCCTCAGGAAAATGGTGAAGACAACTGAAGTCATCCAGTGCACCAAGTACACTTGCTCCTTCTGAGGCAAAACCAAGATGCAGAGATGAACTGTGGGCATTTGGCTCTGTGGTTCCTGCATGAAAATGGTAGTGGGTGAAGCTGGGGTGCCTTTTTTGCTGTCACAGTAAAGTCTGCCATCAGAAAAGGGAAGGAATTGAAGGACAAGTAAAAGTGCCACCATTTGATAACATTGATAGTCTATAGTAAATGGGTTAATTTATGTAACAAAAATTTCAAAAAAAAAATCTGTTCAAAGCCAGCAGCACTCAGTCTGGCCAACAGAAAGGAGCCCCAAGGAACTCCTTTGAAAACCTTTTATAGGCAGAGAGGAACAGGAACAAGAAATTATACTGGGCAAAAAATAGCAGATTGATTATTGTAAGGTAACTTTAGGGGATGGCAGTGGTCTCACAGGCAGATAACCTCACTAGTGCTAATCAGGTGATCCCTGATTGGCTGGGTTAAGATTCCACTGCTGGGAGAGCCAAAAGTGTAATTAAGGTTTAGTTTGGTGACGTGGTGTTCAGCATAAGCAACTCCATCTTGGACCTGTCATCTTGTTCTTAACAACTGGTAGGAAAAATTCAAAGGACTGAGGTGAGTCAGTAGAAAGCTGTGCTCTCTCCTACTTCTTTTCCCATGTCCTTTGCCCACAGAAAGACTGCCACTTTTGAAAGTAGTGCTGCGAACATCCAGAGACACGGTTATTGCCAGTCAAAGCTTATTGAGCACCTGCTATGATCCAAGCACTGTTTACAAAAGTTCTACCCTAGTAAACCTGCATTCTGATGAGAGGTGAGGGGATCAGGCAACAAAAGAGATAAATCTGTCAAATCCATGGTGTGTTATATGTTGATAAACTGAAAAATGAAAGTGTTAGTTGCTCAATCGTGTCTGACTCTGTGACCTCATGGACTCTAACCAGCCAGGCTCCTCTGTCCATGGAATTCTCAGGCAAGAATACTGGAATGGGTTGCCATGCCCTTCTCCAGGGGATCTTCTCAACCCAGAGATGGAACCTGGGTCTCCTGTATTGCAGGCAGATTCTTTACCATCTGAGCCACCAGGGAAGTCCTATAGAAAAAACATAACCAGGGTCTGAGAGCTGGTCCTGACTGCACTTTTCCTCTGCTATCCTGGCCACACCCTGAGAACCTGGGGCTGCACTGGCCAAATCACTCTTTCACTACACTCCTTGGCATTGGGGTGCTTGCCCTGATCAAGTGGGGCTCTAGCAGGTCCTCAGGGGTCAGCTGGAGAACCTCCAAAGTAGCTGTTGGGATTGGGATTGCTCATCTTCATTTATCCTTGATCAGAGTTCATGAATATTTTTTTCATATTTATTTATTTATTTGGCTGAATTTCATCTTAATTGTGGCACAAAGGTTCTCCATTGTGGTGTGCAGGCACACAGGCTTAGCTGCCCATGTGGGCATGAGGCATGTGAGATCTTAGTTCCCCAACCAGGAATAGACCTGTGACCCCTGTATTGGAAGGCAGATTCTTAACAGCTGGACTACAGGGAACTCCCTATGAATGTTTTTCTGTCTTTAATTAAATGTTATTAGAATTCTCTACATCAGTAGTTCTCAAAGTGGTCTCTGGACTGGCAGCGTCAGGACCAGCATCATGTGGGAACCTGTCAGAAATGCAAATTCTCATTTATTTATTTTTAATTTAAATTTATTTATTTTAATTGGAGGCTAATTACTTTACAATATTGTATTGGTTTTGCCATACACCAACATGAATCCACCACGGGTATACACATGTTCCCCATCCTGAACCCCATCCCACCTTCCTCCCCATACCATCCCTCTGGGTCATCCCAGTGCACCAGCCCCAAGCATCCTGTATCCTGCATCGAACCTGGATTGGCGATTCGTTTCTTATATGATATTATACATGTTTCAATGCCATTCTCCCAAATCATCCCACCCTCACCCTCTCCCATAGAGTCCAAAAGACTGTTCTATACATCTGTGTCTCTTTTGCTGTCTCCCATACAGGGTTATCATTACCATCTTTCTAAATTCCATATATATGCGTTAGTATACCGTATTGGTGTTTTTCTTTCTGGCTTACTTCACTCTGTATAGGGTCCAGTTTCATCCACCTCATTAGAACTGATTCAAATGTAGTCTTTTTAATGGCTGAGTAATACTCTATTGTGTATATGTACCACTGCCTTTTTATCCATTCATCTGCTGATGGACATCTAGGTTGCTTCCATGTTCTGGCTATTATAAACAGTGCTGCAATGAACATTGGGGTACACGTGTCTCTTTCAATTCTGGTTTCCTCAGTGTGTATGCCCAGCAGTGGGATTGCTGGGTCATAAGGCAGTTCTATTCCCAGTTTTTTAAGGAATCTCTACACTGTTTTCCATAGTGGCTGTACTAGTTTGCATTCCCACCAACAGTTTTAGAGGGTTCCCTTTTCTCCATACCCTCTCCAGCATTTATTGATTGTAGACTTTTGGATCACAGCCATTCTGACTGGCATGAAATGGTAACTCATTGTGGTTTTGATTAGAAATGCAAATTCTTAACTTCCCTCCCCCAGTCCCACTGGATCTTAGACTCTAGGGAGTCCCTAAATTTGTTTTAACTAGCTATAAGGTCTGCTCTGGGATTCCCTGGTGACTCAGATGGTAAAGAATCTGCCTGCAGTGCAGGAGACCTGGATTGGATCCCTGGGTCAGGAAGAACCCTTGGAGGAGGAAATGGCAACTCACTCTAGTATTCTTGCCTGGAATTCCTTGGACAGAGGAGCCCAGCAGGCTGCAGTCCATGGGGTCACAAAGAATCAGACACAACTGAGTGATTAACACACACACACACATCTGCTCTACAGAAATACTTTACTAATTCACATTCCTAACAATTATGGTCATAAGCACACATTTTGTAGAGTTAAAAAAATGTTTCCCAGATGAAATCCTAGACTAGCTTATATGTTAACAAGTAAAAGTTAAGTCTACTTTAAACTTTTCTACTATAAGAACCATGAACCACTAAAGGCAGAAGTAGAGACGTCCCTGGCAGTCCGCTGGTTAAGAATCCGCCTTCCAGTGCAGGAGATGTGGTCAGAAAGCTAAGATTCCACATGTGTGTGCATGCTTAGTCACTCAGTGGTGTCTGACTCTTTGCAACCCCATGGACTGTAGACTGCCAGCCTCCTCTATCCATGGGATTTTCCTGACAAGAACCATGGAGTGGGTTGCCATTTCCTACTCCAGAAGATTCTCAACCTAGGGACTGAACCCATGTCTTGTGTCTTCTGAGTCTCCTGCACTGGCAGGCGGATTCTTTACCTTTGAGCCATCTGGAAAGCCCTAAAATTCCACATGCCTCACAGCTAAAAACCCAGAACATAAACAACAGAAGTAACATTGTAACAGATTCAATAAAAACTTTACAAATGGTCCATGTCAAAAACATCTCTAAAAAAAAAAAAAATAGGATAAGTAAAATATAAATCTTATAGCTCAGTTATTTGAAAATGAGGAATAATTCATGTGATTCCTGAGGACTTAAATCTATCCAATCTGTCTTATGTTTGTGTTAGTCACTGAGTTGTGTCCGACTTTGTGACCCCATGGACTGTAGCCCTCCCCTAAAAATGGGATTCTCCAGGCAAGAATGCTGGACTGGGTTGCCATTTCCTTCTCTAGGGGATTTTCCCAACCCAGGGATCAAACCTGGGTCTCCCAAATTGCAGCCAGATTCTTTACCATCTGAGCCACTAGGGAAGCCAACTGGATGGGTGACCTAGTCCTAAATCCCATGTAATCAAAAAGCAACAAAAGTTGGAAATAAATGAGGAATAACTAAAAACTGATGATGTGGGTTGTTAAAATACAGATAAATAGTAATATAAGTTTTTATTCCTCTCTGCATGGGTGCTCAGTTGCTTCAGTCATGTCCAGCTCTTTGCAACCCCATGGACTGTAGCCCACCAGGCTCCTCTGTCCATGGGATTCTCCAGGCAAGACTACTGGAGTGAGTTGCCATTCCCTTCTCCAGGGGATCTTCCCAACCTAGGGTCAAACCCGAGTCTCTTAGGGGATCTTCCAGACCCAGGGATCAAACTCGCATCTCTAAGGTCTCTTGCCTTAGCAGGTGGGTTCTTTACCACTAGCACCACCCAGGAAGCCCTTTCCAAAAGAAGTGAACGGTAGTAATGGTCATTAGGCTATATTCCAGGCAGTGTGGAAAGCACATAGTATGCAATTTTATAACAGCAGCACAAACAAGAAATGATCAGAAGAACACTTGGGGCTTTAATTTACAGATAAACAAACAGGCTTGGGAAGCTTCAGGATCTTGTCTGGTATATGTCTAGCAGATGAGAGGAGCTGGAATTGGATTCTTTAATTTCAGTCTGTGCTCATTTTACTGAAAGGCACATTTGTAGATACTAGTGCTTATCTGAGCCTAATCCCTGGAGGACTAGGAGTCTCTGGAGAGAGAGAGGCTTTGAGAGGTCAGGAGGGAGATAAGTCTTGGCCAGAGTTCATCCATCTCACAGAGGGTCAAGTGTGTCTAGCGGGATCCTAGACACAACTTATGGCTGTTTTGCCAGCCTTTCATCCTTTGCAAGAGGAATAAGGTGTATGTTGGGAGGAATGGCCAAATAGAGTCCTGGAAAGGGCCTCCCATGGCCAAGACAGTAACCTAAAAATAACTGTGTACCCCTGGGGATATTACAGAGATTAGTTCCAAAAAGATTTGAAAGATGCAGTCTAGGGATTTCTACAACATCTGCATTCACCTTACCTATCTGCTCAGTGTCACAGGCCAGCAGTGTTGGAGAATGAGGGTAAGTCAACACAGACACCCTCTATGGGCTCTGCATACCCTGCCCAGAGCACTTCTGCAAGAAGAGGGGGCACCCGCACTCAAGGGGAGGAGGTTACACAGGGAAGGCGAGTACAGCAGGGGGTGGGACTCTTGGGGCCACTTGGAATTCTGCCCACCATCCCTCCTCCTGCTTGGAGCATGGATGCAGCTCTAAGCTGCTTTGCTGCCACACAGGCTGTGTACCAGGCAGCATCCACGTTACTGCATTGGGCCCCTTTTGTTTAGCTGTCATCCTGCATAAGGACCACAGTGATCTGGGACCTCTGACCTTCACACTTCACTTTCTATGTGAGTAATAAACGGCCTAATCAGAAAATGGGCTCCTTTTTTAAAAATTATTTCTTTATTTTGACTGCACTGGGTCTTCCTTGCAGTGCACAGGCTTCTCATTGTGGCGTCTTTTTGCGGAGCACAGGCTCTACGGCATACAGGCTTCAGTAGTTGTGGTGCATGGGCTTAGTTGTTCCACAGCATATGGAATCTTCCCAGATCAGGGATCAAACCCAGGTCTCCTGCATTGGCAGGCAGATTCTTAACCACTGGACAACCAGCGAAGTCCGTTTAAAATGCTTATCAGAGTATAATGGATTTTCAGTGTTGTGTTAGTTTCAGGTGTACAGCAAAGTGAGTCAGTTACATTTTTGTTCCATCACTAAGTCATGTCAGACTCTTTGCAACCCTACAGGCCGCAGCATGCCAGCCTTCCTTGTCGTTTATTATATCCTGGAATTTGCTCAAACTCATGTCCACTAAGTCAGTGATGCCATCCAACCATCTCATCCTCTGTTGCCCCCTTCTCCTCCTGCCCTTATATACATATATCCGCTCTTTTTAAGATTCTCTTTCCATATGGGTCATTACAGAGCGTTGAGTAGCTCTGTGGTATTCAGTAGGTCCTTATTAGTGACCTCTTCCTTCTTTACCAGCCAGGCCTTGCCTGTACCTGATACTTTACAGCTGCTTAGGGATCGCTCGCTACTTGACGGAATGATACTGGGTCTGCTGAGGGGAGGAAGAACTGTCTATCAAAGGAACTGCAGGACATGGCCCAAGTGTGCCCAGCAGGAGCTAGGGGACAGATCTGGGACTATATTCTCCTTATGCTGCACTGGGTGAGATGAAACATAAAGCTGGGTAAAGGAGAACACGCTGCTGATTCAGGAGCCCTGCCATATGGTATAGGACTTACACCCTGGCAAGGAGCTGGAGATGGTGCTGATGCTCTATTTCCCTGGTTCATGGAAGCTCAGAAAAGCCATGGCCTCCACTAAGTGAAGTAGAACTGCCAGAACCACCATGGCAAAGAGCGGGTGAAGAGCTCAAAGGCTCAGGGAAGTGGGCATACTGGAATAGATACATCACTGAGGACAGAAAACCAACAGGAGGACCTGGAGAGCATTCTAATTACCCAAGGAAAGGATGCACTGGTGAGAAGGGCCAGCAGCATCAGTGAGAAAATCAGATATGGCTGCCCTCACTAGACCGGGGCTGGTGGGGGAGGCAGAACTGTGCTCCTCTACTAATGGGGTTGATGGGGTCCTGAAATAGGGGCCAGGGGGCAACACTCCACTGCCAGAAGGAAGGTGGTGAGATGACCTTACCACCTGACAAGAGCAGATGTAATACATGGCAGTCGGAGGAATATCCTCCCAAAGAGAATTGCAGAGCTGGTGATGGAACCTAGTATTCCTATGGGACAAAATACAGCTTACTTTGGGGCTTCCCTGGTGGCCCAGTGGCTAAGACTTCAAGCTCCGCATACAGGGGCCCTGAGTTCAGTCCCTGGTCAGGGAACTGGATCCTCTGTGCCACAGCTAAAAGATCCCACGCACTTCAGTGAAGAGTGAAGATCCTGAGTGCTGCAACTGAAAGCCGGGACAGCCTAAATAATAAATGCATGCTAAGTCACTTCACTCTTGTCCGACTCCTTGCAACCCCATGGGCTGTAGCCTGCAAAGCTCCTCAGTCCATGGGATTTCACAGACAAGGATATGGAGGAGGTTGCCATTTTCTCCTCCATGGGATCTTCCTGACAAAGGGATCAAACCCATATCTCTAGCATCTCCTACATTGGAAGGGGATTCTTTACCACTAGCTCCACCTGGGAAGCCATTTTGCACCCCTACCAGACATTTATCATCTTACCACAATGCATAACTCTCCCACCCTCTGGTTCTGGTCAGAGAGGGCTTGGAGTTGAATTAGGTTCCCTGAGAGCATGTCTGGGTTAGGTTTAAACAAAAAATTCTTGCAATGTCACAAGCAGAACAACTAAAAGTGCATATAAGGAATTGCATTCACCAAGCCACCTTTTTGGAACAACAAACTCTGGGAATCTGTGTTCACTTCCTGTACCCTCTCTCCTCCCGAAGTATGGACTGGACGAAAGACCTTGACAGCAACGAGAGGGGTTAGTTCTGCAAGCTTTTCTGCCTCTCTCTCTAGATCCAGCTCTCTCTCATGCCCTGGGGCCTGACCGCACACCTCAGATATTTGTGTTTATAAAATAAAACTTCCTTCCCAGCCTTTCTAAACGGGGAAACTTGTTCCACCTTAAAATAAAGCTGGGACCTCCCTGTCTTCCTACCTGTGGGCCCTTAAGCTTCCCTCCCCCTACTTCCAGAATGTCTTGACCCTTAGCTTCTGAGGCTCAGCCTGTGCCTCCCACATGTAACCTGCCCTGTGGCATTAATCTAAGTCCAGCAGATACAGGCAGATGCTACAGAGTTGCCCAATTTCCTCTAAAAGAACATTTTAACTTTTATTCCTGGAGATAGCTTCTTGCTCATTTTCAGGCCTGAGTAATCTTTTAGGCAATTGGGTCACAAGTTATCCTGACCAGGAAAGTCTCTCCCGTTATTTAACAACCTGAAGTCTTGTGCACAAATATTTCCATCACCAGTTGATTAAGCATGCCCATACAAGGGCCAACTGTATTCATTGTACCACACCACTTTATATAAGGTACTTGAGTACCCCCGGCAGCTCTAGGAACATGCTCCCCATGGGTATTGGGCTGTAAAGGGTATGTCCCCAACAGAACTTCAGGAAATTCCAACGAATGTACTTTACATATTTATTATTTTTTGGCCACACCACATGTGGGATCATAGTTCCCCGACCAGGGATCAAACCCTAACCCTTGCATTGGAAGTGAGGAGTCTTAACCACTGGACCACAAGGGAAGTCCCTAAAGAATGTACTTTAGATAGAAGGGAAGCAATCCACAAAAAAGATCAGAAATACAGGAAAGAATAAAGAACACTGATTCTGTAAAACAAGAAAATCATCTGCTGGGCTTAAAACAGCAAAATGAACTGGTAAACAGGGGAGGAACTGAGGTTCATGTATTTAAACATCCTTGTGTGGTTTGAAGGCTATAAAGCTATTTATTTTAGATTTTACCAAGTTAATCATGAATGTCAAAATACCTGGGGTAAAAATTATTAGGCTAAAATATATAAATCTCATACTTGTAAAAACTTAAAAAGGAATTAGAAAAAATACTTAATCGATTCCAAAGAAGCCAATGTGTGTTAGTAGCTCAGCTCAGTTCAGTCGCTCAGTTGTGTCTGACTATTTGTGACCCCATGGACTGCAGCACGCCAGGCTTCCCTGTCCATCACCAACTCCCAGAGCTTGCTCAAACTCATGTCCATAGAATTGGTGATGGCAACCAACCATCTCATCCTCTGTTGTCCCTTTCTCCTCCTGCCTTCAATCTTGCCCAGCAACAGGGTCTTTTCTATTGAGACAGTTCTTCACATCAGGTGGCCAAAGTATTGGAGTTTCAGCTTCAGCATCAGTCCTTCCAATGAATATTCAGGACTTATTTTCTTTAGGATTCACTGCTTTGATCTCCTTGCAGTCCAAGGGACTCTCAAGAGTCTTCTCCAACAGCACAGTTCAAAAGCGTCAGTTCTTTGGCACTCACATCCATACACGACTACTGGAAAAACCATAGCTTTGACTAGAAGGATCTTTGTTGGCAAAGTAATGTCTCTGCTTTTGAATATGCTGTCTAGATTGGTCATAGGTTTTCTTCCAAGGAGCAAGCATTTTTTAATTTCATGGCTGCAGTCACCATCTGCAGTGATTTTGGATTCCAAAAAATAAAGTCAGTCACTGTTTCCATTGTTTCCCCATCTATTTGTCATGAAGTGATGGGACCGGAAGCCATGATCTTAGTTTTCTTAGTTGAGTTTTAAGCCAACTTTTTCACTCTCCTCTTTCACTTTCAACATGAGGTTCTTTAGCTTTTCTTCAGTTTCTGCGATAAGGGTGGTGTCATCTGCCTATCTGAGGTTATTGATATTTCTCCCGGCAATCCTAATTCCAGTTTGTGCTTCATTCAGCCTGGCATATTGCATGATGTACTCTGCATACTGGTTAAATAAGCAGGGTGACAATATGCAGCCTTGACATACTCCTTCTTGATTTGGAACCAGTCTGTTGTTCCATGGCCAGTTCTCACTGTTGCTTCTTGACCTGCATACAGACTTCTCAAGAGGCAGGTCAGCTGTCTGGTATTCCCATCTCTTTAAGAATTGTAGTTCAGTCATGTTCAACTCTTCGTGACCCCCATGGACTATAGCCCACCAGGCTTCTCTGTCCATGGAATTTCTCAGGCAAGAACATTGGGTGGGTTGTCATTTTCTTCTCCAGAGGATCTTAGCAACCCATGGATCAAACCTGGGTCTCCTGTGCTATAGGCAGATTCTTACCATCTGAGCCACCAGAGAGGAATAAAAATAGAAAAGAAGCCAAATATAAAGCACAAAATAAAATGGATAAAATAATCTAAAGGGATGATAATCTCTTTAGAGATTATAAATAATCTTTAGAGATAATAAAGAGCTGATTATCATATAATTTTAAAAGGAGTATATAAAATACAAATAACTGAACATTTTCACTTAAAAAAAAACAAAGATTGGGAATGCCCTGAAGATTTAGCGGTTAGGACTCAGTGCTTCCACTTCAGGGGCCAAAGGTTCCATCTCTAGTCCAGGAACTATCCCACATGCCCCATGTGACATGGCCAAAAGGAAAAAAAATAAAATTAACAAAGCAAAGGAATACAACAGGGCATACGGACAGACTAAGGGAAAGAAAGCAGATGCAGCCATGTTATGATCAGGCAAAATAGAATTTAAGGCAAAAAGCACTACAAGAGATAAAAAGGATCACTCCATTATGATAAAAGGTTTATTACACCAGGAACATAAAACTAGTACCGAAGTGTAGAATTATGTGAGCCTACCTAAATAACTTCAAAGTACTGTATGTAAATAAAAAATGAAAGAACTACCAGGAGAAATTTACAGAGCTACCACCCATGAAATATTTTACACATTACCTTCTGCAATATTTAGATCAAGACGTTACTATATTAACTAAACTCTGCAGCCAGGAAGTTTAGCTTTGAAGCAGAAGTAGAACAACTGTTGTGGAATACACATTATTTGGAATCTCACATGGAACTTTTATGAAAAAAGATCTCATGGAGCTAATTTCCTCAAATCTTAAAAGACTGATGTCACTCTTTCACTGTAATCCATTTAAATTAGAAAGTATTAACCGAAAGAAAATTAGAAGAATATTATATTTGGAAATTCATGAGATAAACTCTAAATAACTGATATGTCAAAGAAGAAACTATTGTGGAAATCACTTAGTATGCAGAAATAATGACAATATGCTACCATATCACCAACACTATTTTTAAAATTAATTAGTTAATTTACTCATTTGGACATGCTGAGTCTTAGTTAAGGCACGCAGGATCTTTAGTTGCAGTATGTGGGATCTAGTACCCTGACCAGGGATTGAATCTGGGCCTTCTGTATTGGGAGCAAGGAGTTGTAGCCACTGGACCACCAGGGAAGTCCCCACAAACACTCTTTAGATATTCATAGTCTTAGATACTCCAGTTACAGAAAAATAAAAGCTGCAAATTAGAGACTCATGTAAATAAAGCTTAGTCGCTCAGTTGTGTCTGACTCTTTGCAATACCATGGACTGTAGCCTGCAAGGCTCCTGTGTCCATGGGATTTCCCAGGCAAGAATACTGGAGAAATATCTGATGTAAGAAGTTGTAAAAAAGACTAAAGAAACCCAAAAGAGTCGAAACCTTACTTCATCCCCTGGAACAGGAATTCATTTTCTGTAAACCAGACCCTTGGTTCCAGTACAGCCTCAGGTTGACAACCTGCTTATTATGAGATGAGATGAGAAAAGGCACACTTGATTCTTCCCCTTGATTCTAGAACCTGCATATTCTGGTCATTGATACAATGCATAGGCTGCATCCTTGGAGAAAGAAGAATGTCTTAACTCTAAATGTTGTTCCTAAAATGTCACCAGGGCTGAGGTTTTAATGGGTCATCCAAATATTTACCTGGTTGGCTGCTTTTGGGAGATCTGGTATATGGTTCAGTTCAGTTCAGTTCAGTCGCTTAGTCGTGTCGGACTCTTTGTGACCCCATGAATCGCAGCATGCCAGGCCTCCCTGTCCATCACCAACTCAGACTCACATCCATCGAGTCAGTGATGCCATCCAGCCATCTCATCCTCTGTCGTCCCCTTCTCCTCCTGCCCCCAATCCCTCCCAGCATCAGAGTCTTTTCCAATGAGTCAACTCTTCGCATGAGGTGCCCAAAGTATTGGAGTTTCAGCTTTAGCATCATTCCTTCCAAAGAAATCCCAGGGCTGATCTCCTTCAGAATGGACTGGTTGGATCTCCTTGCAGTCCAAGGGACTCTCAAGAGTCTTCTCCAACACCACAGTTCAAAAGCATCAATTCTTCGGCACTCATCTTTCTTCACAGTCCAACTCTCACATCCATACATGACCACAGGAAAAACCATAGCCTTGACTAGATGGACCTTTGTTGGCAAAGTAATGTCTCTGCTTTTCAATATGCTATCTAGGTTGGTCATAACTTTTCTTCCAAGGAGTAAGCGTCTTTTAATTTCATGGTTGCAGTCACCATCTGCAGTGATTTTGGAGCCCCCCCAAAATAAAGTCTGACACTGTTTCCACTGTCTTCCCATCTATTTCCCATGAAGTGATGGGAGCAGATGCCATGATCTTTGTTTTCTCAATGTTGAGCTTTAAGCCAACATTTTCACTCTCCTCTTTCACTTTCCTCAAGAGGCTCTTTAGTTCCTCTTCACTTTCTGCCATAAGGGTGGTGTCATCTGCATATCTGAGGTGATTGACATTTCTCCCGGTAATCTTGATTTCAGCTTGTGCTTTTTCCAGCCCAACGTTTCTCATGATGTACTCTGCATAGAAGTTAAATAAGCAGGCTGACAATATACAGCCTTGACATACTCCTTTTCCTATTTGGAACTAGTCTGTTGTTCCATGTCCAGTTCTAACTGTTGCTTCCTGACCTGCATACAGATTTCTCAAGAGGCAGGTCAGGTGGTCTGGTATTCCCATCTCTTTCAGAATTTTCCACAGTTTGTTGTGATCCACACAGTCCAAGGCTTTGGCATAGTCAACAAAGCAGAAGTAGATGTTTTTCTGGAACTCTTGCTTTTTCCATGATCCAGCAGATGTCGGCAATTTGATCTCTGGTTCCTCTGCCTTTTCTAAAACCAGCTTGAACATTAGGAAGTTCACAGTTCACATATTGCTTGAAGCCTGGCTTGGAGAATTTGGAGCATTACTTTACTAGCGTGTGAGATGAGTGCAATTGTGCGGTAGTTTGAGCATTCTTTGGGATTGGAATGAAAACTGACCTTTTCCAGTTCTGTGGCCACTGCTGAGTTTTCCAAAATGCTGGCATATTGAGTACAGCACTTTCACAGCATCTTTCAGGATTTGAAATAGCTCAACTGGAATTCCATCACCTCCACTAGCTTTGCTCATAGTGATGCTTTCTAAGGCCCACTTGACTTCACATTCCAGGATATCTGGCCCTGGGTGAGTGATCATACCATCATGATTATCTTGGTCGTGAAGATCTTTTTTGTATTTATTCAAAATGGGATCTATTTTGAATCCCATTATTATAATTAGTACCCATTGTTATGTCTCATTCACACTCAAAGATAATCAAGCCTTCCATGACCCTTTCACAGTGGTGCTGGTAGAGACGTTCATTGCAGGCAGTGAATTACAACCAGGTGTGCAGTAGGAATAAACTTTAGTAAGAATGGCTGGGGGACTTCCTTGGTGGTCTAGTGGCTAAGACTCTTCCCCCACAATGCAGGGGAACCAGGTTCAATCTCTGGTCAGGGAACTAGATTCCACAGCCCTCAACAAAGAGTTTCCATGATGAAACAAAGATGGCAGTTCTCACATGCTGCAACCAAGACCCAACACAGCCAATTAAATAAATGAACTCTTGTTGTTGTTTAGTAGCTAAGTCATGTCCAACTCTATGTGACCCCATGGATTGTAGCCCGTCAGGCTTCTCTATCCATGGGATTTCCCAAGCAAAAACACTGGAGTGGGTTGCCATTTCCTTTTCCAGATGATTTCTCTGAACCAGGGGTCAAACCCATGTCTCCTGTAATAGCAGGTGGATTCTGTGCCACTCAGCTACCTGAGGCCCAAATAAAAAAAATAAATAATAAATAAAAAGAATGGGGGGGATGGAGGATGAGGATGGGAGGGAAGCTCAAGAGGGAGGGTATATATGCATATTATAGCTGATTCACTTTGTTGTACAGCAGAATTAACACAACATTGTAAAGCAACTATATCCCAACTAAAAACAAAATTAATCACTGTCATGTCCAGAATAGATTAGATGTAATCAATCTGCCACCAAGGGACTGGCTGCTTTCCCCTAAGGGATGGGACCACACGGCCCAGTTGGTGACAATGGTAAATGTTGTTTGATCAATCTTGGACAGAAGGAGTCCACAGTGTTTCTCCAGCTGTCAATCACACAAACAATAGGGTTATGCAAGACAGAGGCAAGCTGATATTCACCTGTTATGTCACCCTGTTCACATGGCTGCTGACTGTATCTTCTGAGGTGGATGCTTTTGGTGGGCCCTGACTTGAAACACAAAGATACACACATCCTGTGCTCATGCACACAGGTTCATACCCCTTTGTCTCTAATCTTCCCGTCTTACATTTTCTAGGTCCCCGACCTCCTAGCCAAGCTACTCACCACACCTCAGGAGTTCATACACATACCTACTTCAGGCCTCTTCTCTCAAAATACAAATTATACATGGACAAAAACTGCTATTCCAAGGGGAAAAAAATTGTATTTGGTTAAAATGTCCCTTTGCGGATGAATGTATTTATGATGAAGAAATGGAGACGCAGATGTAGAGAAGGAATTTGTGCACACAGTGGGAGAAGAGGTGGGTAGGATAAGTGGAGAAAGTACCATTAACATATATACCCTATAGTGTGTAAAATAGATAACTAGTGTGAAGCTGCTATATAACACAGGGATCCCAGCTCTGCTATGACCTAGAGAAGTGGGATGTGGGGAATGGAGGAAGGCTCAAGAGGGAGGGGATGTATATATTACTATGATTGATTCAAGTTGTTATATGGCAGAAATCAACACTTTGTAAACCAATTGTCTTCCAATTAAAAAAAAAAGTCCCTTTGTCTCTAATGTTGTATACTCTTAGAATAAAATACTACTTAAAAAAAAACCATCTGCCATTCCAGTAAACTATGAATGTTGCCTTCCATAGAGCCATCAGCTACTGCCCATGTTCCCTAAGGAGAATTCTTCAGGATGGAGAAAAATAGATACTGTTCCTAGACAATTAAGATGCATATCAAAGGAATAATTTCAATGAGCCTGGATTATTGCATCTTCTCATGTATGGAAAAGCACTAAAATTATTAACCTGAGATGTTTGGGTTTTCTTTTGATTAGCAGTAGTCTTTTGATGTTCAACTACACGGGTTTTGTTCTTCTTCAGCAAAAACTCCTATGTATACTGTCTTCTCCTTTACCTCTTTGGAAGAGTGCCTAAGAATCTGAGAGGCTGTCTCCCATATACTACAGTCCTCAGTAAGGTCCCCAAATAAAAGCAACTATGTATGCTTGGCCATTCAGTCCTGTCCAGCTCTTTGTGACACTTTGGACTGTAGCCTGCCACTCCTCTCTGTACATGGGATTTCCCAGGCAAGAATACTGGAGTGGGTTGCCCTTTCTTTCTCCAGGAAATCTTCCCAACCCAGGGATTGAACCTGGGTCTCCTGCATTGCAAGCAAATTCTTTACCTGCTGAGCCATTGGGGAAGTTCCAGAAATCAACCCTGAATATTTATTGGAAGGACTGGTGCTGAAGCTGAAACTCCAATACTGTGGCCACCTGATGCGAAGAGCTGACTCACTGGAAAATACCCTGATGCTGGGAAAGATTGAGGGCAAGAGGAGAAGAGGATGACAGACGATAAGATGGTTGGATGGCATCACTGACTCGATGGACATGAGTTTGAGCAAACTATGGGAGATGTTGAAGGACAGGGAAGCCTAGCATGCTGTATTCCATGGGATTGCAAAGAGTTGGATACGACTGAGCGACTGAACAACAAGGGGGTCTCCAACCCACATACACACATTGACAACTGTTCCAGATCCCTAGAGGGCCGTGCTGCAAACCTCCTACTGGCCCTTCCTGACTCCACATGGTATCTTTACCTATCATGGACACCTGGGCACCACAGGTGCTGCTACGTTCAGTGGCCAAGGGGCAGGCAATTTGCCTTGTATTTGGATCTATGAGAAATTTCCCCTTGCTCTGGACATTGTTTGAATTAGAAAGTAAATGAATCAGTGCTATTTTGTCTCAAAGAGTTCCCCAAAATGCTATTTCTTTCTTTTTAAATACTATCTGCATCTTCCATAGTGATGGAGGTACAAACCAGTGGGTTCATAAAAATTTCACCAATATGGCAAACACTTTGAATTTTGGGTAAAGTTTTTTTTTCCCCTGCTAGCTGGCATCTGGGCATCCAGAGTACTTACCATATTTTGTTCAACAAAATTCAATTAGTATCATGTTCCATAGAATATCAAGATGATCAAGATCCCTGTGGATTATGCTGTAACAGAAAGCAGGAGAGTTAACACAGCACTGTGGCAGGACAGTCAGTGTATTCTGCTGGCCTTGCCACCTGTAAGAAGCCTCTGTATTCCCTTTTCTGTGGTAGACAATTTCTCTAGAAAACAGCCACAGGTCTGTTTAAGAAAAAAACTAAAGGAATATTGTACATTTTTGCAGTGGCCTTACCAGCTCCTTTCTCATAGGGAACTGGAATGCCCGTCTGTCAGTCTAAAAACTGACTCATCTAGAAACCGGGTGAAAACTTGTAATTTTCCACTGAAGTGAAGGGCACCAGTCTTTTGCTTCCCAGCTCTCCATGTTTTCTGGTTATACAACCAAACAATATTCAGATGCCATCATATCTCTTCCCCAAAGACATTATGGATCATTAGCCATTGCCCCAGGTTTCTGTATATCAAGACACCCTGGTTGCCACTGCAAGACTCCTGCCTGTTCCAGTAATTATGTCCACCCTGCCTCTGATGGTTAAGTGCTCCCACTTGTCTCTGCTATTTCAGAATCTCATTATTCCCAGTAACGCCAGGGAGTCCAGTTCGCTGTTGCCGTGTCTTACTGTCATCCCAGCCTATGAAGGACCCCATCACTGAATTTTTCACTGCCACAAGTGCACTTTGTATCACATAAGGAGTAAAGGGCCATGATGTTTGCAATTTATTCTCAAATTGTTCTGGAAAAAAAATGTTAAGAATACACATAGAGAGAGAACAAACAATAAGGCAAGGGAGGCAAAATCTTAGCAATAAGAAAATCTGAGTCGGTTTTTTTTGTTTAGTCACTCAATCATGTCTCACTCTTGAGACCCCACGGATTGTAGCCCACCAGGCTTCTCTTTCCATAGGATTTCCCAGGCAAGAATACTGGAGTGGGATGCCATTTCCTTCTCCAGGGGATCTTCCTAATCTAGGGATTGAACCCGAGTCTCCTGCCTAGCAGGCAGATTCTTTACCACAGAGCCACCTAGGAAGCCCGTTGAGTAAGGGTATACGGGTGTTTATTATACGGCTTTTTAATCACCTTTCCCATTTTTTCCGTGGTAATTGAGATAGTCATGCTTTCTTCCTCTTATGTCAGATTTGATCCTTAAATATTCAGCAGGAAATTTTTGTAATAGACTGGCACACAATACTTTCCAGGCAATTTCTGGCTACATTTCCTTTCTAATTTTTAATGCATCTCCTTTAACCTTTTACTTTCTTTTTCTTTGATCAGGCTTCTGAAGAAACAACTTGGGACTAACCCTTCTAAGCCTTTTATTGCTTTGTTTTTATTTCCCGTTTCATTAACATCAGAGTTTAATTTTACTAATCCTCTCTTTTGTGTGTGTGCGTGTGTGTGTACCACAAGACCTCAGACTTGGACCAAACTAAATCTTTTTTTCCTTTATACTCTCATCATTATTTTTTGAATGGCCTGCTTTATTTATTTATTTTTTGAAATAATACAGGGACTTCCTTCAGTGTCCAGTGGTAAAAACGCTGCACTTTCAAAGCAGGGGGTGTGAGTTTGATCCCTGGTAGGGGAACTAAGGTCCCACATGTTGTGAGACATGGCCAAAAAATAAAATATAGTAGAACAAACAGTTGCACAGTCTATGTCCAATGTAAGAACTGGAAAGAATAAGCTATATTTCTATGATTTTGAACAATTAGATTGCTATCAATTGGATTGTATTTTATTTTACTTTATTTTTTTGGATTGTATTTTAAATCATTAAATTGCATCTCAGAATTTTTTTTTTTAAGTCCATCTTTTGGGACTGTATATGAAAACAAGAGGATGACAACATGGGCCTGAAGGACTGTTATCAAGAAGTTCTTCTCCAAAACTTCATTTTCTTTTTCCAAAGCTTTTTACACTTTCAGTTCAGTCGCTCAGTCGTGGCCGACTCTTTGCGATCCCATGAACCGCATCACGTCAGGCCTCCCTCTCTATTGCCAACTGCCAGAGTCCACCCAAACTCATGTCCATTGAGTTGGTGATGCCATCCAACCATCTCATCCTCTGTCATCCCCTTCTCCTCCTATCATCAATCTTGTCCAGCAACAGGGTCTTTTCAAATGAGTCTGCTCTTCCCATCAGGTGGCCAAAGTATTGGAGTTTCAGCTTCAACATCAGTCCTTCCAATGAACACCCAGAACTGATCTCCTTTAGGATGGACTGGTTGGATCTCCTTGCAGTCCAAGGGACTCTCAAGAGTCTTCTCCAACACCACAGTTCAAAAGAATCAATTCTTTGGCACTCAGCTTTCTTTATAGTCCTACTCTCACATCCATACATGACCCTGGAAAAACCATAGCTTTGACCAAATGGACCTTTGTCAGTAAAGTAATATCTCTGCTTTTTGATATGATGTCTAGGTTGGTCATAACTTTTCTTCCAAGGAGTAAGTGTCTTTTAATTTCATGGCTGCAATCACTATCTGCAGTGATTTTGGAGCCCAAAACCATAAAGTCTGAAACTGTTTCCAGTTTCACCTGTTTCCCCATCTATTTGACATGAAGTGATGGGACCAGATGCCATGATCTTAGTCTTCTGAGTATTGAGCTTTAAGCCAACTTTTTCACTCTCCACTTTCACTTTCATCAAGAGGCTCTTTAGTTCTTTGTTTTCTGCCATAAGGGTGGTGTCATCTGCATATCTGAGGTTATTGATATTTCTCCCAGCAATCTTAATTCCAGTTTGTGCCTCATCCAGTCCAGCATTTCTCATGATGTATTCTGCACAGAAGTTAAATAAGCAGGCTGACAATATACAGCCTTGACATACTCCTTTTCCTATTTGGAACTAGTCTGTTGTTCCATGTCCAGTTTTAACTGTTGCTTCCTGATCTGCATATAGGTTTCTCAAGAGGCAGGTTAGGTGGTCTGGTATTCCCATCTCTTTCAGAATTTTCCACAGTTTGTTGTGATCCACACAGTCAAAGGCTTTGGCATAGTCAACAAAGCAGAAACAGATGTTTTTCTGGAACCCTCTTGCTTTTTCCATGATCCAGCGGATGTTGGCAATTTGATCTCTGGTTCCTCTGCCTTTTCTAAAACCAGCCTGAACATCAGGAAGTTCACGGTTCACATATTGCTGAAGCTTGGCTTGGAGAATTTTGAGCATTACTTTACTAGCGTGTGAGATGAGTGCAATTGTGTGGTAGTTTGAGCATTCTTTGGCATTGCTTTTCTTTGGGATTGGAATGAAAACTGACCTTTTCCAGTCCTGTGGCCACTGCTGAGGTTTCCAGAATGCTGGCATATTGAGTGCAGCACTTTCACAGCATCATCTTTCAGGATTTGAAATAGTTCAACTGGAATTCCATCACCTCCACTAGCTTTGTTCATAGTGATGCTTTCTAAGGCCCACTTGACTTCACATTCCAGGATGTCTGGCTCTAGGTGAGTGATCACACCATCGAGATCATCTGGGTTGTGAAGATCTTTTTTGTATAATACTTCTGTGTATTCTTGCCACCTCTTCTTAATATCTTCTGCTTCAGTTAGGTCCATATCATTTCTGTCCTTTATTGAACCCATCTTTGCATGAAATGTTCCTTTGGTATCTCTAATTTTCTTGAAGAGATCTCGTCTTTCTTATTCTGTTGTTTTCCTCTATTTCTTTGCACTCATCACTGAGAAAGGCTTTCTTATCTCTCCTTGCTATTCTTTGGAATTCTGCATTCAAATGGCTATATCTTTCCTTTTCTCCTTTGCTTTTGGCTTCTCTTCTTTTCACAGCTATTTGTAAGGCCTCCTCAGACAGCCATTTTGCTTTTTTGCATTTCTTTTTCTTGGGGATGGTCTTAATCCCTGTCTCCTGTACAATGTCACGAACCTCCATCCATAGTTCATCAGGCACTCTATCAGATCTAGTCCCTTAAATCTATTTCTCACTTCCACTGTATAATCATAAGGGATTTGATTTAGGTCATACCTGAATGGTCTAGTGGTTTTCCCCACTTTCTTCAATCTAAGTCTGAATTTGGCAATAAGGAGTTCATGATCTGAGCCACAGTCCACTCCTGGTATATATACAGCTTCTCCATCTTTGGCTGCAAAGAATATAATCAGTATGATTTCTGTGTTGGCCATCTGGTGATGTCCATGTGTAGAGTCTTTTACACTTTCAGTTCAGTTCAGTCACTCAGTCGTGTCCGACTCTTTGCACCCCATGAATCGCAGCACGCCAGGCCTCCCTGTCCATCACCAACTCCCGGAGTTCACCCAGACTCACGTCCATCGACTCCATGATGCCATCCAGCCATCTCATCCTCTGTCGTCCCCTTCTCCTCCTGCCCCCAATCCCTCCCAGCATCAGAGTCTTTTCCAATGAGTCAACTCTTCGCATGAGGTGCCCAAAGTATTGGAGTTTCAGCTTTAGCATCATTCCTTCCAAAGAAATCCCAGGGCTGATCTCCTTCAGAATGGACTGGTTGGATCTCCTTGCAGTCCAAGGGACTCTCAAGAGTCTTCTCCAACACCACAGTTCAAAAGCATCAATTCTTCGGCACTCAGCCTTCTTCACAGTCCAACTCTCACATCCATACATGACCACAGAAAAAACCATAGCCTTCACTAGATGGACCTTAGTCGGCAAAGTAATGTCCCTGCTTTCAAATATGCTATCTAGGTTGGTCATAACTTTTCTTCCAAGGAGTAAGCGTCTTTTAATTTCATGGCTGCAGTCACCATCTGCAGTGATTTTGGAGCCCCCAAAAATAAAGTCTGACACTGTTTCCCCATCTATTTTCCATGAAGTGATGGGACCAGATGCCATGACCTTAGTCTTCTGAGTATTGAGCTTTAAGCCAACATTTTCACTCTCCACTTTCACTTTCATCAAGAGGCTTTTTAGTTCCTCTTCACTTTCTGCCATAAGGGTGGTGTCATCTGCATATCTGAGGTTATTGACATTTCTCCCGGCAATCTTGATTCCAGCTTGTGCTTCTTCCAGCCCAACGTTTCTCATGATGTACTCTGCATAGAAGTTAAATAAGCAGGCTGACAATATACAGCCTTGACGTACTCCTTTTCCTATTTGAAACCAGTCTGTTGTTCCATGTCCAGTTGTAACTGTTGCTTCCTGACCTGCATATAGGTTTCTCAAGAGGCAGGTTAGGTGGTCTGGTATTCCCATCTCTTTCAGAATTTTCCACAGTTTATTGTGATCCACACAGTCAAAAGCTTTGGCATAGTCAATAAAGCAGAAACAGATGTTTTTCTGGAACTCTCTTGCTTTTTCCATGATCCAGCGGATGTTGGCAATTTGATCTCTGGTTCCTCTGCCTTTCCTAAAACCAGCGTGAATATCAGGAAGTTCACGGTTCACGTATTGTTGAAGCCTGGCTTGGAGAATTTTGAGCATTACTTTACTTCATTTTCTTCATTTTTTTTTATTTTGGAAACGTTCAAACCTATAAATGTTGCAAAAATAATACAATATACCCTTTACTTTGATTTTATTTTTAGGCTTTTAATACATGTTTTCTCTATAGATAGCTAGATATGTGTGTGTGTGTTTGTGTGTGTGTGTGTGTTTGTGTGAGTCACTCAGTCATGTCCGACTCTTTGCAATTCCTTGGACTGTAGCCCGCCAGGCTTCTCTGTCCACGGGATTCTCCCGGCAAGAATACTGAAGTGGGCTGCCATTTCCTTCTCCAGGGGATCTTCACAACCCAGGGATCAAACTCAGGTCTCCTGCATTGCAGGCAGGTCTTAACTGTCCAAGGCACCAGGGAAGCCCCTTGATTACATATAATATGAATATATACATGTACATATGTATAAATATATGTGAATGATAAATACAGGCATATGTATACACCTATATTTATAGGTATATAGATATATACACTGACTTTTTTTTCTGAATTATTTGAGAATAAGTTACATTTCTTATTGGAATTTATCCCAAGGTACTTCAATGTTTTTCTCCTAAAGAATTCTTATATATTATATATCATAATTCTCATATATTAAGCAACATTTTTTTTTTTTTTTTTTGCTAAGCCATGTGTCATGTAGAATACTAGTTTCCTGACAAGAGATGGAACTCACGCCCTTGGCAGTGAGAGCTTGGAGTCCTAACCACTGGACTACAGGGAAATTCCCTATAATTCTCATATATTAACTCAGTATCATCATCAAATCCAAGACATTTAATTTTTATTATCTTATATACAAGTGTCTCAGTAGTAGAGAATCTGCTAGCCAGTGCAGGAGATGAAGGAGCCCTGCGTTCTATCCCTGAGTCAGGAAGATCCCCTGGATGGAGGAAATGGCAACCCACTCCAATATTCTTACCTGGGAAATCCCATGGACAGAGAAGCCTGGTGGGCTACAGTCCAAGGAGTCACAAAGAGTTGGACAAGACTGATCGACTGAGCATGCACACATGCAGTCTATGTTAAAATATTCCAAGTCACGCCAATATTGTAACGCCTTGGAGATAATCCAGCAATGCATCTTTTGTACCTGTCCCTGAACTTTTTCTGTCTTTCATGACACTGGCATTTTTGAAGAGTCTGAAATGGTTGTTTTGCAGATGCTCCATGTGGATTTGTCTGAGGTTCCCTCTTTCAAGCGGGGTCATGAGTGAGAGGCTTATGGTACTGCTGTGGAAACATACAGTTGTGGAACCTGAACTCTGAGGAGTGTGGGGACAGAGCAGACTCTCTAAGAGACTCTGGGCTTAGCTCAAGTATGAATGATGAGATGAAATTAAGTAAACATACTGGCCTTTGGGAGCAAGATCGCTCCACACCCAGGTACAATGTTATGGCCTCTAGAAAGAGCAAGGGGGCTAAAGGAAATGACAGGCTGGGGAAGATGATGCCTTTAGTTCTGGATGGCGAGGGTTCCCTTTGAAAAATCTGAAGAGAAGTCCATATAGTCCAGGACTTCCCTAGCAGCACAGTGGATGAGAATCCACCTGCCAATGCAGGGGACACGGGTTTGGCCCCTGGTCTGGGAAGATTCCACATGCTGTGGAGCAACTAAGCCCATGCGCCACAACTACTGAGCCTGTGCTCTAAGGCCCACGAGCCGCAACTACTGAGCTTGCGCACCTAGGACCTGTGCTTCACAACAAGGGAAGCCACTGCAATGAGATGCCCAAACACTGAAACAAAGAGTAGCCCCAGCTCGCCGAAACTAAAGAAAGCCCGTGTGGAACATCAAAGGTCCAGTAACAGTAAAAAATAAATAAATTAAAAAAAAAATTCAGGTAGTCAGGGGAAGCCTGTGGCAGAGATCTGGGCTCAAGGAAACCATCTGTGACCTAATGAATTGTTTGAAATTCTCTGTAACAAATTACATCCTTGCAGAGAGTACAGGATAGAAGAGGCCTAGTTTCAGCCTTGAAGAATATCACCAAGGGTGGAAGCAGGTGAAGGGATGGCCAGAGAGGCAAGAGGAGGCCTGCAGAAGAAGTAAAGAAAGACACGGGAATACGAATTTCAGGGAATGAGGAGCAAGGTTAAAGGTTAACTCTGACATTTGTTAAAATGGTAAAAAAAAAAAAAAAAAAGACTTTCCTCGGGACTATTGCAACAGCAGTATTGCAATAGGGGAGAAATATCTGACTCAACTCTGAACACACCAGGACAAGAGGGATTTATAGCCAAAAGGCAGCTTGAAGGGCTCAGTGGATAGAAAATGACTGAGAGGAGACTTCAAAGGATTCTTGTTAAACTGACAGCAGAATTCTTGCTGTTAAGGCAGGTGAAGGACATATGTATCAAAGGTGGGGGATGAGGAAGTTGATCACTTGTCAAAAGTGAGGGCTCAGTGCAGTGCTCAGTCACACCCAACTCTTTGTGACCCTACAGATTGTAGCCTGCCAGGCTCCTTTGTCCATGGAATTTAACAGGTGAGAATACTGCAGTGGGTTACTGTTCTCTTCTCCAGGGGATCGAACCTAAGCCTCTCGAGTCTCCTGCATTGGCAGGCAGATTCTTTACCCACTAGCACCACCTGAGGGAATTCTCCCTAAATTAATTCAGAGGATTCTTTGCTAAGACTAGGCAGTGCAGGATGGACATAGGATGGCAGCCAAGGTTAAGATTTAGTCAAGAGAATGCCTGGGAGAAACTGACTTAAGTTTTGTTTTGTTTTGCCATTTGCATGGATGGACCTAGAAATTACCATACTAAAGACTCACAGACAGAACAGACCTGTGTTTGCAAAGGGAGAGGAGAGAAAAGGGGAGGGTTGGACTGGGAGTTTGTGGTTAAGTAAGTAAGTAAGTAAATAAGGAGAAGGCAATGGCAACCCACTCCAATACTCTTGCTTGGAAAATCCCATTGATTCAGTGGGTTTTCATAGCAAAGAATCCTCTGAGGAGCCTCATAGGCTGCAGTCCACGGGGTCGCTAAAAAGTCGGGCATGACTGAGTGACTTCACTTTCACTTTTCACTTTCATGCATTGGAGAAGGAAATGGCAACGCACTCCAGTGTTCTTGCCTGGTGAATCCCAGGGACGGCGGAGCCTGGTGGGCTGCCGTCTATGGGGTCACACAGAGTCGGACACGACTGAAGCGACTTAGCAGCAGCAGCAGCAGCAAGTAAGTATTAGTCACTCAGTCGTGCCCAACTCTTTGCAACCCCATGGACTGCAGCCCACCAGGCTCCTCTGTCCATTAGATTTTCCAGGCAAGGATACTGGAGTGGGTTGCCATTTCCTTCTCCAGAGGATCTGCCCAACCCAGGGATTGAATCCTGGTCTCCTGCACTGCAGGCAGATTCTTTACCGACTGAGCTACAGGGGAAATCCTGTTTGGGGTTAGCAGATGCAAACTGAAACTGACTCAAATTTGATTAAGGAGAGAGTCTTTGTCAGAAGACAACCAGTCACAAGTGACCAAGACGAGGACTGAAAGGTACTTACTGCATGTGGGGGTCACTGTGGCCATAGCCAGAGCTGTATAGAGTGTAGGGATATTTTTCTAATGGTTATATGTATATACATACTGAAAATACTTAATTTTAAATGTCATTTTTTATATCCATACAAAGAAATATTATGTAGCCATAAAAAGAATAAGAGACTATTTAGATACTTGGGTTTCCCTGGTGGCTCAGACAGTAAAGAATCTGCCTGTAAAGTGGGAGATCCAGGTTTGATCCCTGGGTCGGGAAGATCCCCCGGAGAAGGAAATGGGAACCCACTCCAGTATTCTTGGCTGGAAAATCCCATGGACAGAGGAGCCTGACAGGCTACAGTCCATGAGGTCTCAAGGAGTCAGACACAGCTAAGCACACACACACACATTTCAGTTCAGTTCAGTTCAGTTCAGTCACTCAGTTGTGTCCGACTCTTTGTGACCCCATGAATCGCAGCATGCCAGGCCTCCCTGTCCATCACCAACTCCCAGAGTTCACTCAGACTCACGTCCATCGACTCCGTGATGCCACCCAGCCATCTCATCCTCTGTCGTCCCCTTCTCCTCCTGCCCCCAATCCCTCCCAGCATCAGAGTCTTTTCCAATGAGTCAACTCTTCGCATGAGGTGCCCAAAGTACTGGAGTTTCAGCTTTAGCATCATTCCTTCCAAAGAAATCCCAGGGCTGATCTCCTTCAGAATGGACTGGTTGGATCTCCTTGCAGTCCAAGGGACTCTCAAGAGCCTTCTCCAACACCACAGTTCAAAAGCATCAATTCTTCGGCACTCAGCCTTCTTCACAGTCCAACTCTCACATCCATACATGACCACAGGAAAAACCATAGCCTTGACTAGCCAGACCTTAGTCGGCAAAGCAATGTCTCTGCTTTTGAATATGCTATCTAGGTTGGTCATAACTTTTCTTCCAAGGAATAAGCGTCTTTTAATTTCATGTCTGCAGTCACCATCTGCAGTGATCTTGGAGCCCCCAAAAATCAAATCTGACACTGTTTCCCCATCTATTTCCCATGAAGTGATGGGAGCAGATGCCATGATCTTTGTTTTCTGAATGTTGAGCTTTAAGCCAACTTTTTCACTCTCCACTTTCACTTTCATCAAGAGGCTTTTTAGTTCCTCTTCACTTTCTGCCATAAGGGTGGTGCCATCTGCAAATCTGAGGTTATTGATATTTCTCATTTAGATACTCATAATGGAATGATTACCAAGTTAAATTTTTAGGTGGAAAAAGATGTAGAGATTAACATACTAAGTGAGGTAAATCAGACAGAGAAAGACAAAATATCACATGATATCACTTATATGTAGATCTTGAAAAATGATACAAATAAACTTATTTACGAAACAGAAATAGACTCACAGACATAGAAAACAAATTTATGGTTACCAAAGGGAAAAGTGGGGGAGAGGGAGGGATAAATGAGAGGTTTGGGATTAACATACACACACTATTATATACAAAATACATAAACAACAAGGACCTACTGTGTAGTACTGGGAACTATATTCAGTAACTTGTGATACCCTGAGACAGAAAAGAATCTGAAATATTCTTATATAATTGAATCACTTTGCTGTACTGAAAATAATACAACATTGTAAATCAAGTATACTTCAATAAAAATTATTTTGAAAAAAATGTATAATATTAATAATTTAGCATTTCCATAAAAAAAGAAGATCAAAATACACTTACAGGGACTTTCCTGGAGGTCTAGTGGCTAAGACTCCAAGCTTTCAATGCAGGGGGACCAGGGATCTAGTCAGGGAACTAGATCCTAAATACCACACAGCCAAACAAGTATTTTTTAAAAATACACATACATATGTGTGGGAATGCGCATTTACTGGTGTATACATAAGATGCTTCTTGAAAGATACACAAGAAACTGATAGCGTAGGTTTCCTCTAAGGAAATGAACTTGATGAAGCAAGGGTTAAAGGGAGATTTTTCAGTAGATAGCTTTTTCTACCTTTCAAGTTTTTGTATTATGTATATTTAAAATTAATGTGTAAATATTCTTCTTGAGATCATACTATAATTATAGTACAATTTGCATTTTGTTGGACATCTGTTCAGATGACAATATAAGGAGATCTGTCTCCTTTTTTATTTATTAATTTATTTTTGGTCATGCTACATGGCCTGTGGGATGTGAATTCCCCGACCATGGATGGAACCTGTGCCCCCTGCAATGGAAGTGCAGAGTGTTAACCACTGGACCACTGGGGAAGTCCTTGTCTTTGTTTTTAAATTATATGCATCCCATTTTTTGTCCAGTGTTTTTAAGTTTTTATTATTGTGAATTAGATTTCAAGATGCGTTCTTGTACATTCACATGTGTACACTCATGATTTTTTTCCCCCCTTTTTGGCTGCATTGCATGGCATGTGGGATCGATCTTAGTTCTCTGACCAGGGACTGAACCCACATCTCCTGCATTGGAAGCACAGAGTCTTAACCACTGGACCACCAGGTAAGTCTGTGTATACTTAAGATCCTGTAAGCATAAATGCTTACAAATGGAACAAGATACTTCCACACTGCCTTCCAGAAAGGCTGTTCCAGGCCAAACACCTCTCCCTTCCACACCAGTGTGTTTCTAGTAGTGTACCTATTCTATAGCCCTGTGCATTGTTCACAAGTTGTGCAGGGTACCTTTGTGGCAAAGACAATACTGAGTGCTCACTTGCTTTGCCTCCAGGACAGACAAGTAGGCCACATTTCCCTGCATCCCTTGCCATGAGGTGAGGCTGAGTCCTGGTTAGTGGCAGTAAAGATATACACCAGCACTTGCACAACTGGCTTCTAAAAATCCTCCCCATGATCAAGTTTCTCTCTCTCTCTTCCTTCATCTGCTTGACCTGTGCAGAAGTTCAAGTGAGGAGCTCTCCGAGCCCTAGAACATTAGGTTGAGCAGAGAAATAAACTTTTACCAGGGGACTTCCCTGGTGGTCCAGTGGTTAAGCCTCCACACTCCCAATCAGGAGTCCCAGGTGGGCTCCTTGGTCAAGGAACTAGATCCCACATGCCACAACTAAAAGCTCACATATCACAACAAAGAATGCTGCAACTAAGATGCGGTGTAGCCAAATAAATAAATAAAAATGATTATTTAAAAAGGGATTATGGATATATTAATGTTTAAAAAGAACTTTACCATCTCTCACTGTTGTCCCCTCCCCTCTCTCTTCCCTGGGAGTTGATCCCAGGCCGTGGAGCTAGAACCAAGTCTATGCTCAAATGTGAACTTCTCAAAGGGTATTCCCCACCACCTAACCTAGCTCAGCCTCCTGCCCCCTGCCCTATATATCTGAGCAACTTTGAGGGACATGGCTGTCTTCCAAGGTAAGCTGATAATTGCACTTCCAATGACCCTTCTTCCCTAGATGATGGTGCAACCTTGAAAAACTGGCTGGAGCCATTTAGGGCAGAGGTGAGGAAGAACAGTGGTCAAACACTGGGCCCCAAGACCTCAGCTCACCACTCCACCACCACTCTGGGGCCCTGTACCTCACCAGGACAACGCTGGCCACATTTCTCAGGCTAAAGTCCTTAGAGTAGTCTCTGAAGCCCTACACCATCTGTGCATACTATTCCTGAACAAAGGAGGTGAAAGCATGGTGATCACCTCCTTCATTCATTCTGAAATATTTATTGGGGGACTTCCCTGATGGTCCAGTGGTTAGGGCTCCAAGTTTCCATAGAAGAGGTCACCAGGTCCATAGTGGTTAGTGCATGCGGGACTCCACAGGCCTTGCAGTGTGGCCAAAATTAAAATTAAATTAAATCAAAAAAGTAAAATATTGGGGCTTTTCTGGCAGTCCAGTGCTTAAAAATCCACCTGCAATGCAGGGGACACAGGTTTGATTCCTGGTTTGAGAAGATCCCACATGCCACAGGGCCACGAAGTCCACGCGCTGCAACTACTGAGCCTACGTGTTGCAGTTACTGAAGCCTGAGTGCCTAAAGCCTGTGCTCCACAAGAGAAGTCACTGCAATGAGAAGCTGGAGCACCGCAACTAGAGTAGCCCCTGCTCTCAGCAACTTCAACAAAGATCCAGCACAGCTAAAAACAAATAAATCTTCAAAAAAGAACACACCAAAATATCTACTGAGCATCTACCAGATATTATTCTCAAGCTTTTCGAAATACCAGTGAACAGGTAAGACAAAGATTCCCTCCTGTTCAAGTGAGAGAGACAGAGAATAAGCAATAACACTAATAAGTAAGATAGGTGAAGAGGTAATAGGGCTTCTCCATTGGCTCAGCAGTAAAGAATCTGTCTGCTACGCAGGAGACATAAGAGACGTGAGTTCAATCCCTGGGTTGGGAAGATCGCCTGGAGGAGAAAATGGCAAACCACTCCAGTATTCCTGCCTGGGAAATCGCATGGACAGAGGCGCCTGGAGTGCTATGGTCTAAAGAACTGGACACGACTGAAGCAACTGAGCACACGCACACACATGCACAAACACGTGAAGAGGTGATAAAGGGAAAAGAGCTGGTTATCTGAAGCACAAGGCAAGAGGTAGGTGTCCATGCTAAGTAGGGTGGTAGGAAGGTGACATTTGAGAAGAGACTTAGAGGTGACAGTCATGTGTTTCTCTGTGAGAAGGTTCCCAGTAAAACAATGAAGTAAAGTCCCTGAGGCAGGGGCATGCCTAGAGCGGTCCAAGAGCAGGAAAGAGACCTTGTGGTTGGGAACTTGGCAGGAAATGAGGTCAGAAGGAGTGAGTGAGGAGAAGGGTGCCCAGATGGCCCAGGGCTTCGGAGGCTACTCTGGATTTTGGCTTTTGCTCTGAGATGATGTACATTTGCAGTTTTAGATGGAGAGGTGACAGATATTCTGATTCACATGTTTAAACGATCCCCTTTGGGGATTTCCTGGCAGTCCAGTGGTTAAGACTCCCAATGCAGGGGGCCACAGGTTGGGTCCTTGGTTGGGGGACTAAGACCCTACATGATGCACAGCACAGCCAAAAAATGTAAAAAATAAAAGGATCCCTCTGCTGCTGCTGCTGCTGCTAAGTCGTTTCAGTCTTGTCTGACTGTGTGACCCCACAGACGGAGGCCCACTAGGCTCCTCCAATCCCTGGGATTCTCCAGGCAAGAACACTGGAGTGGGTTGCCATTTCCTTCTTCAATGCATTAAAGTGAAAAATGAAAGTGAAGTCACTCAGTCGTGCCTGACTCTTAGCGACCCCCTGGACTGCAGCCTACCAGGCTCCTCCGTCCATGGGATTTTCCAGGCTGGCCATTGTATTAAGAACACACTCAGGGCAGGAGGAAGGAGAAACTGGGGTAGAAGGGACATGGAAATCCAGCTTTGAGGGATGGTGGCTCTGCTGGATTTGGGAAAAGGAGATGCTGAGAGGTAGTGGGATTGTGGATATATTTTGAGGAAGGAGTCAACAAGATTTCCAAACACATCGGACACTGGGTGTGAGACAAAAGCAGGGTTAAGGAGGCTCCCAAGGCTTTTGACCTGAGCAGCTGGAAGAATGGATCTGCCTGATTTAGGAAAAGCAGGAGTAGAGCAGTTTTAGGAGCAGAATCAAAGGTTCAGCTCGGAACACTGTAATACTGAGATGTTTCAAGACATAAAATGGAAATGTGGGTAGGCAATGGATATGCAAGTCTGGAGTTTCGGAGAGATGCCTGAGTGGAGATTAAATTTCAAAAGTTGACCACCTGCCATTGTTTGATTTGGCTATATTCTTTGGGGGATCTTAGCTAATCAGGGACTGAACTCATGCCCCCTGAAGTGGAAGCACGGAGACTTAACCACTGGACCACGACCAAATTCCCTAGTGGTTGCTGTTGCTATTTCTCCCCCAATTGATAATTTGTGACTCAGAATAATGAATTCTCCTTTGCTGCCTCACTCTAATACAGCTTAAACGTGTAACTTCAGCACACTGCAGTTGTATGTGAACAGTCTTAGCAGATTAATTGCTGTGCTTTGCACTGGGACAGTGATGGTTTAATTTTTAACATTGTGAATATAGTGAATTTGTTTCCTAGGAGTCAGGATAATGAAAATGAGGATGATCATAATAACAATGCCATGGACTTCCCTGGTGGTCCAGTGTTTAAGACCCCTCTCTTCCACTGCAGGGGGCATGGGCTCAATCCCTGATCCAGGAACTAAGATCCCATGTGCTGCACAGCATAGCCGAAAAAAAAAAAAAGAAAAGAAAACCCAACAATGCCAAAATGATCCAAATAGCACATAAAATACAGACTAAATGTTTATGTGGGCTTCTGAGGTGGCTCAGTGGTAAAGAATCCACCTTCCATTGCAGGAGACACAGGTTCGATACCTGGTTCAGGAAGATTCTCTGGAGAAGGAAATGGCAACCCATTCCAGTATTCTTGTCTGGGAAATCCCATGGACAGAGGAGCCTGGAGTCCATGGGGTCACAAAGAGTCGGACATGACTAAGCACGATGCACAAATGGAAGGACACATATAACTGAATTAGGAAAGTAATTAATCAAAATAGATCAGACTGTACACTGTACAGAAAAGAATCTGGGATTGCACATGGTGGAAAAGAGTCTATGAAAGCACATGTGGAAATTGAAACTCACAAGTTCAAGATGAGATAGGCAAGTTCTTCTAAATCTAGCAAAAGTACATTTGTTTTTCTCCCCAAAAGACATCAAAGCTCAGCTGAAAACAGCAGCCACTAAATTGATACAAACAAGCACAATTAGTGCATTGTTCCCTTGGCTGTTCTATGAAACTGAGCAGAATTACATTTCCTCATTCAGATACTGCAACTAAAATATCTTGTGGGCGAACAAAAGGGGAAATGCTAAAGCATAACAGATGTGCTGGATCCTTACAGTGCAAAACTGATTCCAGCAGCTCTCCCCAATGATCCCACGTAGCACACAGACTCGGCCAAGGCAGGAGAGCCACAACAATTGTTCCCCTAGTGATTAGATTCTTTGATTTGAAAACTGGAGTTTCAAATAATCTCTTTAATTTCTACCAAGGTTGCCTTGAAATTGCAGAAGACAAAAAGATTGCTGATCTCTTATTAGATACAAACTGGTGGTGGTGGTTTGGTTGCTAAGTCATGTCCAGCTCTTGGGATCCCAAGGACTATAGCTCACTAGGCTCCTCTGTCCATGGGATTCTCCAGGCAAGAATACTGGAGTGGGTTGCCATTTCCTTCTTCAGGGGACCTTCCCAACCCAAGGATTGAACCCAGTTTCCTGCACTGCAGGTGGATTCTTTACCAACTGAGCTACCAAGACTTTATTTGTTAATCTGCATATTTGGCAGAAAATGCAATTGTAAATTTTGGCAAATCCCATTCAGTGTATAAACTGCTTACCAAAGAAAATGAAAAGATGTTAACTTGCTAAGTAGCCTGGACATATTTTGCTAAAAAGAGATGTGATTACTTCCCTGTGATATCAAGGCTTTCATAATGCACATTTTTGTCATTTTGCCACTTCCTCAAAATGTTAAGAATTAAATGATTTTTTTTCATTTTTTTTCACTTTTCTATTACATAAAATTCACTTTGCCTCGAAACTCTACTCTCAACAGGCCCACATCACACTGATTCCTTGTGTCAGGCCAATGTGATGACATCAAGCTAAACATTCTCTCAACAAAAGCTTTGAAAATGGAATCTTGAGAATTCTGTTTTACCAGTAAAAGAAAACAAGATACCCTAAAGACTGCAGGCAGTTTACAGAATTATTACTGGAAAAGGAAGCAGAAAAAGTAAAACTATTAAATACTGTATCATCAGACAGGAATATGTCATTATTTTTATTCTGTATAGGTTACATCCCACATGCTAGTAAAGTAATGCTCAAAAGTAAAGTAAAGCAATGCTCAAAATTCTCCAAGCCAGGCTTCAGCAATATGTGAACCATGAAATTCCTGATGTTCAAGCTGGTTTTAGAAAAGGCAGAGGAACCAGAGACCAAATTGCCAACATCTGCTGGATCATCGAAAAAGCAAGAGAGTTCCAGAAAAACATCTATTTCTGCTTTATTGACTATGCCAAAGCCTTTGACTGTGTGGATCACAACAAACTGTGGAAAATTCTGAAAGAGATGGGAATACCAGACCACCTAACCTGCCTCTTGAGAAATCTGTATGCAGGTCAGGAAGCAACAGGTAGAACTGGACATGGAACAACAGACTAGTTCCAAATAGGAAAAGGAGTACGTCAAGGCTATATATTGTCACCCTGCTTATTTAACTTCTATGCAGAGTACATCATGAGAAATGCTGGACTGGAAGAAACACAAGTTGGAATCAAGATTGCCGGGAGAAATATCAATAACCTCAGATATGCAGATGATACCACCCTTATGGCAGAAAGTGAAGAGGAACTAAAAAGCCTCTTGATGAAAGTGAAAGAGGAGAGTGAAAAAGTTGGCTTAAAGCTCAACATTCAGAGAACGAAGATCATGGCATCCGGTCTCATCACTTCATGGGAAATAGATGGAGAAACAGTGGAAACAGTGTCAGACTTTATTTTTTTGGGCTCCAAAATTACTGCAGATGGTGACTGCAGCCATGAAATTAAAAGATGCTTACTCCTTGGAAGAAAAGTTATGACCAACCTAGATAGCATATTCGAAAGCAGAGACATTACTTTGCCGGCTAAGGTCCGTCTAGTCAAGGCTATGGTTTTTCTGGATGAGAGAGTTGGACTGTGAAGAAGGCTGAGTGCCAAAGAATTGATGCTTTTGAACTGTGGTGTTGGAGAAGAGTCTTGAGAGTCCCTTGGACTTCAAGAAGATCCAACCAGTCCATTCTGAAGGAGATCAGCCCTGGGATTTCTTTGGAAGGAATGATGCTAAAGCTGAAACTCCAGTACTTTGGGCACCTCATGCGAAGAGTTGACTCATTGGAAGAGACTCTGATGCTGGGAGGGATTGGGGGCAGGAGGAGAAGGGGACGACAGAGGATGAGATGGCTGGATGGCATCATGGAGTCGATGGACGTGAGTCTGAGTGAACTCCGGGAGTTGGTGATGGACAGGGAGGCCTGGCGTGCTGCGATTCATGGGGTGCAAAGAGTCGGACACGACTGAGTGACTGAACTAAACTGAACTGATAGGTTATACAACTACTTTAAAAAAATATTTACTTTTGGCTGTGCTGGGTCTTCATTGCTGCACATGGGGGCTACTCTTCATTGCTGTGCCATGGCTTCTCTTATGCGGGGCACAGGGGCTTCAGTAGCTGTGGTGCATGGCCTTAGGTGCCCTGCAGCATGTGGGATTTTCCTGAACCAGGGATCAAACTCGTGTCCCCTGCCTTCACATGAAGATTCTTATCCACTGTGCCATAAGGCAGGTCCTATATCTACTTCAATTAGTACTATTTTATTTGCCGTCTTCTTTTTTAAAGTCTCACATTTCTATATGCTGAGAACACACATGCTTCCCTGGGACAGGTTTCCTGTGGCTTGCACACTGCCAGGTACAGACTCTTTGGAGTTGTTCTTTTTTTTCCTTTTTCCCATCTGCATTTCCCCCTTTTCCTTGAAAGCACCTCACACTGCTGCATCGCAGTTACCACTTTATCCTCAGTGTTGTCTTACTGGGAAGTCAGAGATTTTGTTTTGGGGCTATCTACCCATGCTTGGCAGCCAGCACAGCCCAGAGACGGTGTCCAGCCCTTGGCCCTTGGGAGACTCAGGAGGGTGGGTTCCCCTTATTGCACAAACTTGTCTATGTTCTTGACACTTTTTTACTGCTTAATGCTTTTTAGAGTGACACCCTTTCCTTCTGACTGGTTGAACTGACACACCTTGCATCCCATAATTTCTGGCCCATCAGAGGAGGAGGAAAGGATGTTATTTGAATCTGACCTTATTTGTATGTCACCACCTCACTGGTAAATATTCACTATGTTAAAAAGAAATACTATCGAGGGCTTCCCTGGTGGCTCAGTGATAAAGAATCTGTCGGTCAATGCAGGATACACGGGTCTGATCCCTGATCCGGGAAGATCCCACGTTGTGGCGCTATTAAGCCCATGTGCCACAACTATCGAACCTGTGCTCTAGAGCCTGAGAGCCTCAACTATTGAATCCACGTGCTGCAACTACCGAAGTCTAAGTGCTCTAGTGCCCACACTCCGAAACAAAAGAAGCCTGTTCACCACAACTAGAGAGTATCCCCACACTCACTGCAACTAGAGAATGCCCACAGAGCAACAAAGACCCAGCACAGCCAAAAAAAAAATAAAGTTAAAAAAATACATATTGTGACACTCATAGGCTCCCAGAATCTGCAAATTCTGTTTTATCAGGGGGTTCAGAATAGGGTCAAAAACTTTCAGAACCTTATTTCCAAGCAAGTTAGTGTCATAAAATGTAGTCCATCAAAAATTAGGAATTCCACCAAAGCAGTGGTTCTTGATTGCGTATTGAAATCAATTTTGAAATTGGTTATTTAGGGACTTTCCTGGCAGTCCAGTGGTTAAGACTCCAGGCTATCAATGCTCAGGGTATGGCTTTGATCCCTGGTTGGGGAACTAAGATCCCACATGCCTTGAAGCCAAAAAAAGAAAAAAAAAAAAAAAAATCAATGTCTGGGTCTTTCCCCAGGAGATTCCGACTAAACTGGTCTAGGATGTGGCAACAGAACTTTTTTGAAAAGCAGCACATTTTATGATAAAAGCTAGCTTGCTTTCTTTCAAGACTGTCCATTTCTTGAGAGATCTGGCTTCTATTTGCACACATTCTTCCTGAAAGTTTTTGATGGTATAAATGAGGTATTTATCCTTTGAAGATAAATACTGACTGAACTATTTATTATCATTCACACAGTGAATAATTATCAACTAAGTATGTTCAGTGACAAGCACAAAATGCTCAGTTCAACCATCAGAGATGAAAATAATGATCCTTGAAGACGCTGCTTCCTGGTTCACATACTCCTGCCTCATCACCTTCACACTTCTTTGACTGGAATTCTGCCTCCTCAGAATTCTGAGCATTGTCAGCTCACTCAACCACTTCAGCATCCACACAAGTTCCCTCAACATTGTTGCCTGCCCTTCCCCACACTCTTCCACATTTCTCACTGGCCTCCTGGGTTGACTATAGCTGTTCTTTGTGAACTGAGTCAAGCATTTTGAAGGCATTCTTACTATCTCAATACTCCCACCAACAGAGGCTGTAGTGTGATGTGGTGATGGCGTCAGGAATGACAGACAGCAAAGGTGGTCAGGATAATGGTAGCTGCTGATGAGGCAGCCATGACAGACAGGAGCGATAGCAGCTGTGGCCACAGAAGTGCATGGTCACAAGGTGGAGACCACTGAAGAGAACTCAGTGGGTGAAGCAGCCAAGACAGCAGCTCTTTGCTGGAGAACTCTCTACAGAGCTCACCCCAACCAAGTGTGTGGCAAGCAGGAAGTGGCAGGAAATTAAAAACCCAACCCTTGGGACTTCGTTGGTGGCCCAGTGGTTAAGACTCCACACTTCACTCCAGGGGCCATGGGTTCCATCCCTGATTGAGGAACTAAGATTCTGCAGGTCAAACCAAGATAAAAATAAAAACAAAGCCCATCCCTTTAAGCAGCCCTCAATCAAATAAATGGTGGGGGTCGGTGTACAGACACCCTCACCACTTGAGTGGGAAACCTATTTCCACCACTTCCCAGATTTCTAAGAGGATGAAGCTGTTGTCCACGGTGGTAACTTGCTTGCTAATGCACCTCTGATGAGCTGCTTTCCCATCCGTTTCATTCCCCATACTCTTTTCAGTGCTTTCTGGGATCATCTCCCAAATCCTTGTCCCAAAGTTTGTTTCTGGGGGAATCCAAGCTAAGATAATGCATCATGAACCCAGGATTATGATTCAAGTACATATGGCACATAACAAAAACAGACCATATGCCAAGCCATAAAGTCCAACATCTTTCCAAAAGACTGAAATCATATGTGTTCCCAGCTCAACTGCAATTAGACAAGGTAACTAGAAAAATCTCTATGTTTAGAAATTTAAAAACATAATTTTAAACATCTAAGTGATCTGATATCAGTGAAAAAAGCAAAATAGCTATGCTTTGAGGAAACTTAACTGTGTATATCAGAAAATGGAAAAGGCTTAAAATCAGTGAGCTAAACATTTAAAAAGTAGAAAACAAAATTAAATCCAAGAAAAGAAGGATTTAATAATAAAGAAGAGATTTAAATTAAAAACAAATATAGAAAGTGGGCACCAACAAAGCCAAAGTAGATTCTGTGAAAAGATTAATAGATAAATTTCTGTCAGGACTGACAAAGAAAAAAAGGAAGAGGGCATAAATAACCATTCAGAAATCAGAAAGGGAACATCCTTGATAGTCCAGGGGTTAAGACTTTGCCTTCCAGTGCAGGGGATGTGGGTTCAACCCACACTCAGTGTGTTCCAGCTGCATCTTGGCTAAACAGAAGCAATATTGTAACAAATAAAGACTTTAAAAATGGTCCACATAAAAAAATCTTACCCAGAGCCCAGGTGGGAACTAAGATGCCACAACCAGGCAGTGCAGCCAAAAAAACAAAAACAAAAAAACGGAAATGAAAGAGGGGCCTTTTGTTACAGATTTGATGACCTTAAAAGAAAATGAGGATATTAAAAACAAATTAATAGCAATTAAAAAATTCAGATCATGTGAAAAATTCCTAGAAAATATATTTTACCCAAACAGACACAGGAATAGAAAGAAACTGTGAAGTTTCTGAGGGCAAATATAGGCAAAAACTCTTTGCAGGCAAATGCCATCAAGAGGCAGTCTCCCCTCTCCCTGCGCCTTTAATCTGGGTTGGCCTCATGACTCATTTGACTAATAGAATGTGGTAAAGGCGGGAACTTTTATTTTTTGCTCTCTTGGACCCTGAGTAAAAGTAAAGTGTTAGTTGCCTAGTGGTTTCCAACTCTTTCCAACCCAGTGGATTGCAGCCCTCCAGACTCCTCCATCCATGGGATTTTCCAGGAAAGAATACTGGAGTGGGTTGCCATCTCCTTTTCCAGGAACCCTGAGACTCACCTATTAGGAAGCTGGTCCAGCCTGTTAAAAGAGAGGCCCCTTAGAGATATTCTAAAACAGTCTCCACCTCCACGTTGCTCTTACCACTTCTTTTAGTCACTTGGAGAGAACCCCACAGCACCTTACTCAAGTAGAGAGGGCTAGGCTGAAAACATACACAGAGATCTGAGGGCTCAACCTACAGCCCAGGGAAACTGAAGCTGGGAACAGAAAGCCACCGAGACCCACACCACCCTTTCAGGAACCACAGGAAGGGAGAATAATCCACTCTCCACTACCTGGGTTTTCTTGTCTGGGTCTCATGGTATCAGCCTTGGCTGCACAGGACTTCCACCCTGGCTCCTAAGCCAACTAACAATGCCCTTTGTTTCAGGAATCAAATCCCCTGGAGAGATCCCCGGCTCATTTTTCCAAGCCAGAGTGTAAGCTTTAGGATCTGGCCAGCACTCCGACATGAGTCCCCTCAAAAGAGGAACAACTTATCTGAATAGTGAAGCTTGGTGCGGACTCTGGACTCGCTCTCTCCTGCACACCTGCCCATCTACCCTCTGCCCTTTAGGACTTGCCTCTGCAGGAAGACAGATCAACCAACTGTGCCAGTGGAGCCTGTGATCCTGAAAACAAACACGGAGAAGCTGCAGGAGCCACAGCTGGCACCTACCCATTCCCTGAGCACGCTCATCCTGTGTGCTGAAGGCTGCTCACTTCATTCCCTGCTGCCCTCTGCTCAGGGTTCTTCTGCTGGCGGGAGGGCACCTGGCTACATACAGGGCAGTCAACGCCTGTGAAAACATCCCTCAATGTCAGATGGGGAGCTGGTGTGCACACACCCTGACTTCCTTGCCCCTGGGAAGGGGAAACTGAGGGATGTTCTTTGCTCTCTCCCAGAAGTCCCAGGTGGGACAGAGCCTCAGGAATCATTGGCTTGATGATGCACCTTCCTCTCTTGTCTACTCCCTACTGGTGTTCCTGGAATCACGCCCCCCAAATACTACCTGCATTCAAACTCACTCCTTTGTTGTTGTTGTTTTAATAGCTCAGTCGTGTCTTGACTCTTTTGAGGCCCCTTGGACTGTAGCCTACCAGGCTCCTCTGTCCATGGGATTTTCCAGGCAAGAATACTGGAGTGGGTTGCCATTTCCTTCTCCAAGGAATCTTCCTGACCCAAGGATTGAACCAGCGTCTCCTACCTTGGCAGGAGGATTCTTTACCACTGAGCCCCCAAGGAGGCCAGGGTTAGACCCTGGAAGGATGGAAACCATCACAGAAGAAGAGTCCAGGGCGGCAAACCCTAAGCCACATCCTTCAATGCAGATGTTTTCAATACAAAATCAAGTATTTTCACCTACATCACCTCATGTCCATGTCTATCATCCAGCTGGTTCTGAACTCAGGCGGCAAGAAGGTATGTTATTTATTGCCCCCAAAGCCTCAAGCAAAAAGTGAAGACCTGGTAAATGCTAGAGTTAAAGGGAGAGAGAGCTCTTCTCCATATCCGTGCAGCAGGAACCAGGAAACAGATGTTGGCAGACCTAAGGACAGAAGAGGGGTTCTCTTAACCCTGGTGAACAGTTGGCCTGGCTTGGCTGGTGCCCCAGGACCCCTTTGGTACACTAGGTTAAGGTGGGGAATGGGACCCCCTCAGGTGCTGAAGGTAGGACTCAAGCCTGGTATACAGTCTTGATACAGTCTTTATTGTGAATCTTGATGTCCAGGGAAGCCAAGCCCACATGCAGGGCCCTCAGGACTCCACCTGGCCATTCTTCAGGGGCGGGAATATCCTGTGGCCAGTCACTCACGTCCAGTTTTCCTACAATCCGAAGGGTCCTCAGGAGGCAGGAAGTGGGTGTGCCTGAGAAAAAAAACACATCAGCATCTACCAGCACCTCTTGTGTGCCTGGCTAGCCCTGGGACCATGCTGGGGAGACTGTGTAGACACAGCAGAGACTGCCCTGGCAGAGCTCAGACTGGAGGGAAAGGGCGTCAGGTGATGACCTCAGTTGTCTGTCATGTGAACACCTCGGGAGCAGGGAACTGTCACTGGGGTCAGAAATGCAGCGTTCTTTTGGGTTTACAAAGGACCTGCTGTGTACATACAGGATTGTGACAGGTTCCAGGGACCCAGCAGTGGACACAGACACACATCTCTGACTCCAGGGAGGGACAGATAACAGTGAACAAAAATTTGTTAGCTGATAAAGCCCATGAAGAAAACTACGGACTTCCCTGGTGGTCCAGTGGTTGAGTCTGTACTTCCAGTTTCCACTACAGGGGGTACGGGTTAGATTCCGAGTCAGGGAACTAAGATTCCACACGCCCCTCAGACCAAAAAAAAAAAACAGAAAAAGGAAAGGAAAGAAAAGACAAAATAACTACAGCTACATCAGGGTGAAGAGCAGAGGTGTGTGGTGTGTGTGTATGGTGGGGCAAGTAGTACTTTATGCTGTCAGCTAAGCTAATACGAGATGTCTTTATACTACTTTATACTAAATGAGTCTGTGCGTTTGCTATTTTGGAGACCAGAGAATACAGGAGGCCCGAATCTCAATGCCCCCATCAAAGAGGAAAAGCTACAACTGGGATGTTAACACAGGGCAGGAGAGGACACTGAGGAGGAGAGGGTGTGGGGTTAATTACTGTGAGTGCACTGGAGAACCACCTGGCTTTAAAGGAGCAGATGTGACCCAATTTCTGTTTTTAAAAGCTCCTCTGGATATCGCTTATGTGTGGAATCTAAAAAATGGTACAAATGAACTTATTTACAGAACAGAAATAGACTCACAGATGTAGAAAACAAACTTATAGTTACGAAGAGAAAAAAGGAAGGGGGGGATAAATTGAAATAAAACTGATTGTGTGTGTGTGTGTGCATATATATATACACACACATACACGAAAAAATCAGTGATAGTCGCTCAGTCGGTCCAACTCTTTGCAACCCCATAGACTAGCTCCTCTGTCCATGGAATTCTCCAGCTAAGGCTATTGGAGTGGGTTGCCATTCCCTCCTCTAGGGGATCTTTTCGACCAGGGATTGAACCTCTGTCTGTGTCTCCTGCATTGCAGGCAGATTCTTTACTGTCTGAACCACTACGGAAGCATATATATATGAATTAAATAGATAACCTACTGCATAGCACAAAGAACTCTGCTCAATACTCTATGATGACCTATATGAAAAAAGAATCTAAAAAAGAGTGGACATATATTTATGTATAACAGATTTACTTTGCTGCACAGCAGAAACTAACACAACACTGTAAATAAATTATACTTCAATAATTAAAAAAACAAATAAAAAGCTCGTTTGGCTTCAAAGGGAGAGTAGACTTGAGGAGCAGGGCAGGGGTGACCACAGGAAGACAAGGGAGAGGCTTGGTTGCTCACTCAGGGAGGGAGGGAGGGAGGAACTGGCCCTGAGATGGGAAGACGAGGTCTTTGGTCAGATGCCCAATAACTTGAAAGAAACGTCACCAACATGTGATTAATAAACTAGTATAAATAGTATGCAGTCCTTACTGAATATTTTTTTGGAAAGAAGTCTGTCTCACAGATGACTCAATTGGGATTTGAACTCATCTCTGCCTTATGAAAAAAACCCACTGACTACAGGACCCACTGACTACAGGACCCACTGACTACGGGATCTGGTAAAAGGGTGGCTCCCCAGTCTTTAGCCAAGAACTCCTCTGAAACTGGTGATAGGAAGGAAGCAGTTACAAGGGGTAAAATATAAGCCATAGTGGAAGGAGCTCAGGGATCCTGGGAGCAGGGAGATAAGCCACAGGGAAGTTTCCTGAGGGAGGGGACATCTAAGCTGGAAATGGGATGAGTCAGATGGAGTAGGAAAGGGCAGTCCAGGCAGAAACAGTGAGACAGAAGCTTAGCAGCAGGCGAGTTTAATGGGCATTCGAATAACTGCAGGTTCACTGGGGCGGGAACACAGGGCTTGAGGAGGATATGGTGAGAAGGAGGGTCAAAGGCCACATCCTGCAGGGCCCTGGAGGCTGTGCCAGAGTTGGGGAGGAGGGGTAGACTAGACCTGAAAAGGTTTCTTTTTTTAAATTTTATTATTGAAGTATAATTGCTTTACAGTGTTGTGTTAGTTTCTGTTATACAACAAAGTGAATCAGCTATATATATACCTGTATGCCCTCCTTCTTGAGCCTCCTTCCCACTCCCCCATGAAAAGGTTTCTAAATAAAGCAGTACATTATCAGATTTCCTCTGGAATCACCCTGGAACCATCACAGAGAATGGACTGAAAGAATAAGACAGAACATGGAGGCCCAAGAGAAGGCTTCTCCTCTGGGTTTGAGAAGAGAAGATGGCACCCCAAGAACTGAGAGAGGGGGGCAAATGAAGGGGGATTGAGAGGGAACTGGTGAAAGATCTTTCACCTTCAGAGCTTGTAGTCCAGTGGAGGAGACAGTAAATATCTAAACCAGCATTTCTCAACTTTTTTGTTTTTAAAATTACTGCTTCCCCACCCCAAGGAATCAAAAAAAAAAAAAAAAAAAACTGCACCCATCCATGACATTTTAATACCACAGATATATCGTACATGTGCTTATGTACTGTATACATTAAAACAATTTATGATTTTTTTTTGCCCCATCCCTGCAGAGCTGAGAGGCAGTGAGGAGGAGAGAGGGGGGATGTGGGTAAGGGAGGAGGCAGATCGGGTTGGCCTGGAAAAGAGCACAGAGAACCAGCAGAAAGCTGGGATTCTGTTCTCAATGTGGATCGGAAGCTGCTGAAGAACTTTAAACAAAGATGTAATGTGATCAGTTTTCAGTTCCTAAATGTTCTCTCTGGCCATTGTAGGGAGACAAAGTAAGAGGGGGGCTTCCCTGATGGTTCAGTGGTTGAAAAACTGCCTTGCAATGCGAGGGACACCAGTGTGATCCCTGATCCAGGAAGATCCCACATGCTGTGGAGCAACAAAGCCTGTGGGCCACAACTACTGAGCCTGTGCTCTAGAGCCTGGGAGCCACAACTACTGAGCCCATGCGCTGCAACTACTGAAGCCTGAACATCTAGAGCCTGTGCTCTGCAATAAGCTCACCACAGCCAAAACCTCAAAAAAAAAAAAAACAACAAAACTTTAGAAAGGTAAGAGGGGATTCAGGGAGACCAGGGAGAAGGCTGAGGCAGGTCTCCTGGCGGTGGAGGTGGCTGGACTAAAGCAGGGGCTATGGAAGGGGTGAGAGAGGACTGCGTTCCGATGTCCTGGGGTCAGGATGCACGGTGAAGCTCTGTGTGGGGCTGAGGGTGACTCCCTGGTCTTTACTCTGAGCAAGCAGAAGGATGATGGGGTGGGACAAACTGCTGAGCCCCATCTTACCTCCAAGGTGGAGGGTCTGTGTGTTGGTTGCACCTGCTCTGCACACTGCAGGAATCGGCGCACATGCTCCGCACAGTTGCCCACAGCGGCTTCATTCTGTCGAAGACATTCCTCAAAGGCCTCGAAAGGCTCCGAACAGGCCTGGCGGATCTGACGGATGACTGGGCTGTGGGACGCAGGGCATTTCAAGCCAGGGAGACTTTCACTACACTGCCCACCCCCATTGTCCCGTACCTGCCCACACTCACTGGGCGGATGTGCACTGGGCAATGCTCATCTTAAGATGGTGACAGTCTCGCTGCCATGACTCCGGTTTGGCTGCCACACACTGGCCATATTGCTCCAGCTCCCGGCCGCAGTAGCGAGCAGTGATCTCCAGGGCCGCCTGCCTGTGGGACACGATACACTAGGAAAATTCCAGGCAGAAGGCAAGAAAGGGAGCACTCAGGGGCAGGCACTTGGCCCATTTTGTTCACGGCTGTAGCCCCAGTGCATATAGCAGTGTTCAGTATAGAGTGAGTGTTCAAAAATCATTTGTTGAATAAATGAAAGTATATGTGTGTACCATCTCATTTTAGATACTGTAGAAGACAAGCTATTAGTGGCTCTTGTTTTTTAAAAGCATCTGCTTATACCAATGCATCCAATGAAAAGATTAAGACACAACAGAACAACTGAAAAAAGTGCCTATACTTATACTGTTCAAGCATTCATATCTGTACACTGCATTTAGCTATTACCATTAGGAAAGAAAAACCATGATCATTTCTAAACCTAAACTAAAATTTAAAATTCTGTTCTTAAAGACTTTCTGAAAAGAAATGACACAGGTTTTTACTGTCACATCAAAAAGATGGTTCTGCTTGTTTGTGACCTTCCCTAAGTTAATAAACAAAAAATAAGAAACACTTTTTTTAAAAAGGGAGGTAGTTCTGATCAGTCAGGAGTGGGACTGGGGTCTTGGGTAAATCTGAAAGTTTAAAGAATCCTGGAAAAGGGCCAGGGAGTAGAGAATTAAGCATGAGCCCTGGGGATTATGGAGCAGGCTGGAAGCTTCTGGGGAGATAGGGAAGGCCCTGGGAAAAAAAAAAGTCTGATCATCTAAGGCAGATTTTAAGGGTCCTGGAAGAGAGGTCTTGGGAGTCCAAGCATCCCCCAGTTTAGGCCTGGGAATCATGCAGAGAAGTCTTAGGGCCTTAGGACTAACACCTAGAATCTCCGAGAGAACCTGGGAGCCCTAAATGAGTTTGAAGGCCCTAAAAGTGAGGTTTAGAGGTCCAAGTGGGTGACCTCTTGGGTCCTGGGGAAGGGTCTCTTGACCAGAGGGTCTTAGAGATGAGGCCTGAAAACACTGGTACTGAAAGTGAGACCTGAAGCCCAGGGGCGGATTTGGGGGTCCTGGGGGAGGTCTCAGGGTCCTAGGGGCATGACCCCTGGGTGAGGCCGGGGCTCTGGGGTAAATCTGGAGGGTTCTACAATTGAGCTTTTCTCACTCTCAGGAACACGGTCTGGAAATCCAGAGTGAGATCAGAGGTGTCTAGGAACAAGTCTGTGGGCCTTATAGGTGAAGTCTGAAGTACTGGACAAATCTGAAAGGTTTTTGTACAGTCAGATGATCCAGGGGGAGGAATATGGAGCTCTAAGGACAGGTTTATTAAAAGTCCTAGAGCTCCTGAGACAAGTCCAGAGTGGCAGGGTTACAGGGTGAATGACCAGACCTGGGGTTTCAGGGGCAAAGTTTGGGGTATTAAGAGACTGGACCCGAAAGGAGTGGAATTTAAACGCTCAGAGGGCTCTGTGAACACGCAGAGAACTGGGGTCTGTGAAGGACAGAGCTGAATCCTGAGGCTCGAATCTTCAGGGAACAGAGAAGTCAATCCTTCCCGGGGTCCTGGCCTACGTCCAGAACACTGGGGAAGAGGAGGAGTACGGGGGTAGGAAAGGGGCAGGCGACCCAGCTACTCACATCTTGAGGCCGATGCTGGAGGAGGATCAATGAGGGAGAATAGTCCCGCCTTTTCCGATATCAAGTTGTCATGGCGGCGCCCAGCCTCCTTGACTCCTATTTTCGGTCGGTCGCAAAGCAGACAGGAAATCCCCTTCCATCAGGCCCAAACAGTCATGGCGGCGCCCTGCGTAGCGACTTCCGCCTCCGGCCGGCTGGGGTACTTGATGCCCTTCTGTTTCCGGCTTGCCGTGGCCGCGTGAGGAATTCCCCGGAAGTACTGGGAAGTATCGCGGTACCTCCGCCATACTGGGAGTGCTGTGCAGATTTGCCGGCCGGTGGTACTTCGCCGTCGCCGATCGTTCTCTAAGCCTCCCGATTGGAGCTGGTGGCGAGCGGCTTCCGCTGCTGCGACCCCTCAACATGCTGCTGTTCGCTGCTTGGTTGGGCTCTGTGGCTGCCTGCTGCTGAGCCCTCGGACGCGGAAACTGACCCCTGAGGCCGCGCTGCACCTTCTGTCTGCGCATGCGCTCATCCGCTACTCAGGAGGCTGGTCCTGCGCGTGGCTGAGGGGGCGGGAAGGGGGAAGTCACCCCAACAGCTGTACCAGGAGACCTGGAAGTCTCCGTTACTCAAGCTGGGTTACCCAGGCTGTGACCGCTACCCGGGGCATACACTCTGAATCTAAGGACGGAAGTTGAGTTTTCATCTCGGGTCCCTGCCGCCATGGGGGAGTTAGTTACTTCTCTGTAATTCTTCATGTTATGACTATTTCTGCCTCCTCCGTGTGTCTTCAGGCGTGGAGGCTCTGTGTGATTAATCCCTTGGGTTTGAGCATCAGTCCTGCTGTCTCGTATACAGAGGTGTTCCCAGCCAAAATGAATGTAAAATGTAGTTAATCATAACGTCTAAAAGAAATAATAGCCGTTTTGTGAGCAAGTGACAATTGCTTGGGCTTCCCTGGTGGTTCAGCGGTAAAGAATTCACCTGCAATGTAGGAGACACAGATTTGATCCCTGGGTCAGGAAGATCCCCTGGAGGAGGGCACAACAACCTATTCCAGTATTCTTGCCTGGAGAATCTCATGGATAGAGGAGCCTGGCCGGCCACACCCCATGGGACGCAAAGAGTCGGACACACTGAGCAGCTGAGTGATGGACACGTTTAGTGTGCCTGACAATTGCCTGGAGTCTCAGAATATTACCCAACTGAAACAGCACAGTTCAGATGGGACTGGAACCTATGGACTGGGATTTTAACCTAGTCTTTTAACAGATTGCTCACCTGGTCTCAGGATTTAATGAAGCTCAAGTTCTTTATGTCTCTTCACAGAAACAATTCATTGAGAGACAAAGTGTTAAGTAGAGTTATTTCCAGAGATGCACACTCTATAAGCAGAATGTGATCCCTCTCAAAAGGGGAGAGCAGCCCTGAAATATGGGGTGGTTGATTTTTGGGGGGCTGGGTAATTTCTTAGGCTAAGGAGTAGGAGGATATTCCAACTATTTGGGGGAAAGGGGTGGGGATTTCTTGGAATTAGGCCACCACCCACTTTTTGCCCTCTTGTTGTCTGCCTTAGAACTGTCATGGGGCTTCCCAGGTGGCTAGTGGTAAAGAATCTGCCTGCAATACAGGAAACGCAGGTTCCATCCCTGGGTCGGGAAGATACCCTGGAGGAGGGCATGGCAGCCCACTGCAGTATTCTTGCCTGGAGAATCCCATGGACAGAGGAGCCTGGTGGGCTACAGTCCATGGGGTCACAGAGAGAGACACAACCGAAGCGACTGAGCACAGAACTGTCATGGTGCCAGTGGGGTGTCATTTGCATGTGCTAATATATTTACAATGAGTGTATCATGGGGCTCAAAGTCTATTGGACGTTGAATTCCTCCCTCTTGGGCCTAATTGGTTCTAACTGGTTTTTGTCATACTGACAACAGCTATGCTGTTCATTTAATTTTTGGCCTTGACACACAGCTTGCAGCATCTTAGTTCCCCAACCGACCAGAGACAGAACAACCTGGGCCCATGGCAGTGAAAGCACCCAAGTCCTAACCACTGGACCACCAGGAAATTCCCAGGGAATGGGTTTTAAAGACAGGGTGAGGGAGGGGATTGTGGGCTGTGTGATCAGTTCTGGACATTCTTTTAATTGGTTAGTGGTGAAGTAACCAGGAGTCAGTGTCATCAGCCTTCTGGTTCCAGTCAGTCTGGGTTCCATTTACCTCAACCTGGTGTGGGTTTTGGTATCTGCAAAACAGCTCAAAGGGTATGGCTCAGAATAATAACTATAGCCATGAGGAGGAACTAAAGGTCCTTAGCTTTGTTTAATGGCTAAGCAATTTTGTCTTGTTTGACTTACCCTTTCTGCTTTTTCTCACTTATCTGATTAAATTTACTCTTTGGAACTTGGGGAAGACATAAAAGGCTAAAGTTTTACTACAGACAAGAGGCAGGTAGAGGACATGGGGAGGGAGGTCTGTTCTGAGAAGGCCCCATAGCATCCTACTTGGTTGCAAGTGTGCTCGACTGTAAAGTGGGGACAATGACAGTGACATTTTTCACATAAGACGTAGTGCATGTGAACAGTTGCACGAAGCCTGAAAGAGAGGAAGGGAACAGCATCAGCATCTCCTCTCTTTGGCTTCAGATGTAGACTAAAGTCTCACATTCTCCCCTCCTGGGAGAATGAAATCTTAAGCTGTTCCCATGCCCTCTCCCTGAGTCTTATCCCAAAGTCTAGGTAATAGCTTCCTCTCAGGAATGGGTTCAAATGGCTGGGCTTGTAAATAGGTACTATGGAGACCTCAACAGGAGACCGCCACCCCTCACCCCAGCCCCTTTGGGAGTGTGACATTCACGCCTCCAAACTTCTAGTTGCCTTTTGGTCTGTGGCTCAAGAATGTAACTGACTTCCTCTCTAGGGATCAAATGTAAGGGAGACCCAAGTGATCATGGGGTTTGGAGTGAAGCAGAGCTGGGTTTGAACTTAAGCTCTTGGAGAATGCTTCTCTTTGGGTTTCAGTTTCCTTGTAACATGTTTCAGGATACCTTTGGAAATAGGAACTGAGATGACATATGCCAGGCACCTGGTATGGAGCACTTGGTATTCTCTCTCTAGCCTCGTCAGAGTTTGTTTAGTTGCTAAGTCGCGTCTGACTCTGGGACCACATGGACTGTGGCACACCAGGCTGCTCTGTCCTTCACTATCTCCTGGAGTTTGCTCAAATTCATGTTCATTGAGTCAGTGGTGCTGTCAAATCATCTCATCCTCTGTTGCCCCCTTCTCCTTTTTCTTTCCATCCTTGCCAGCATCAGGGTCTTTCCCAATCAGTCTGCTCTTCACATCAGGTAACTAAAGTATCGGAGCTTCAGTTTCGGAATCAGTCCTCGCAGTGAATCTTCAGGGTTGATTTCCTTTAGAATTGACTAGTTTGATCTCCTTGCTGTCCGAGGGACTCTCTCAAGAGTTTTCTTCAGCACCACAGTACAAAAGCATCAAATGTACAGGGTGACAATATATAGCCTTGAGGTACTCTTCCTAATTTTGAACCAGTGGTTCTGTGTCTGGTTCTAACTGTTCAGCATGGTTTAGTCACTAAATCGTGTCCAACTCTTGTGACCCCATGACTGTAGCCCACCAGGCTCCTTGGGCCATGGAATTTCCCAGGCAAGAATACTGAAATGGGTTGTGATCTCCTTCTGTAGGGGATTTTCCTGACCCAGGGATTGAACCTGGGTCTCCCACATTGCAGGCAAATTCCTTTTGGATTGAGCCACCAGAGAGGCATCAGTTCAGTTCAGTTGCTCAGTCGTGCCCGACTCTTTGCGACCCCATGAATCGCAGCACGCCAGGCCTCCTTGTCCATCACCAACTCCCAGAGGTCACTCAGACTTATGTCCGTCAAGTCGGTGATGCATTCCAGCCATCTCATCCTCTGTCATCCCCTTCTTCTCCTGCCCCCAATCCCTCCCAGCATCAGAGTCTTTTCCAATGAGTCAACTCTTCGCATGAGGTGCCCAAAGTACTGGAGTTTCAGCTTTAGCATCATTCCTTCCAAAGAGATCCCAGGGCTGATCTCCTTCAGAATGGACTGGTTGGATCTCCTTGCAGTCCAAGAGACTCTCAAGAGCCTTCTCCAACACCACAGTTCAAAAGCATCAATTCTTCGGCTCTCAGCCTTCTTCACTGTCCAACTCTCACATCCATACATCACCACAGGAAAAACCATAGCCTTGACTAGATGGACCTTTTTGTCAGAGTAATGTCTCTGCTTTTTAATATGTTATCTAGGTTGGCCATAACTTTTCAAGAAGTAAGTGTCTTTTAATTTCATGGCTGCAATCACCATCTGCAGTGATTTTGGAGCCCAAAAAAAGACAGCTTCCACTATTTCCCATCTATTTGCCATGAAGTGATGGGACCAGATGCCATGATCTTCGTTTTCTGAATGTTGAGTTTTAAGCCAACTTTTTCACTCACTTTCATCAAGAGGCTTTTAGTTCCTCTTCACTTTCTGCCGTAAGGGTGGTGTCATCTGCATATCTGAGGTATTGATATTTGCTTCTGAACTTTTGGAATTTCCTAAGGTTCGGAGAAGGCAATGGCACCCCACTCCAGCACTCTTGCCTGGAGAATCCCATGGACAGAGGAGCATGGTGGGCTGCAATCCATGGGTCGTGAAGAGTAGGACACGACTGAGCGACTTCACTTTCACTTTTCACTTTCATACATTGGAGAAGGAAATGGCAACTCATTCCAGTGTTCTTGCCTGGAGAATCCCAGGGACGGGGGAGCCTGGTGGGCTGACGACTATGGGATCCCAGAGTCGGACACGATGGTAGCAACTTAGCAGCAGAGCAGGAACAGCAAGGGATGAGAGGTATCTTTTGTTATGTTAATGAGGATCACACCTCAGTTCAGTTCAGTCAGTCGCTCAGTCGTGTCCTACTCTGCGACCCCATGAATCGCAGCACGCCAGGCCTCCCTGTCCATCACCAACTCCCGGAGTTCACCCAGACTCACGTCCATCGAGTCAGTGATGCCATCCAGCCATCTCATCCTCTGTCATCCCCTTCTCCTCCTGCCCCCAATCCCTCCCAGCATCAGAGTCTTTTCCAATGAGTCAACTCTTCGCATGAGGTGCCCAAAGTACTGGAGTTTCAGCTTTAGCATCGTTCCTTCCAAAGAGATCCCAGGGCTGATCTCCTTCAGAATGGACTGGTTGGATCTCCTTGCAGTCCAAGGGACTCTCAAGAGTCTTCTCCAACACCACAGTTCAAAAGCATCAATTCTTCGGCGCTCAGCCTTCTTCACAGTCCAACTCTCACATCCATACATCACCACTGGAAAAACCATAGCCTTGACTAGATGGACCTTAGTCGGCAAAGTAATGTCTCTGCTTTTGAATATGCTATCTAAGTTGGTCATAACTTTTCTTCCAAGGAGCAAGCATCTTTTAATTTCATGGCTGCAATCACCATCTGCAGTGATTTTGGAGCCCCCCAAAATAAAGTCTGACACTGTTTCCTTGTTTCCCCATCTATTTCCCATGAAGTGATGGGACCGGATGCCATGATCTTCGTTTTCTGAATGTTGAACTTTAGGCCAACTTTTTCACTCTCCACTTTCACTTTCATCAAGAGGCTTTTTAGTTCCTCTTCACTTTCTGCCATAAGGGTGGTATCATCTGCATATCTGAGGTTACTGATATTTCTCCCGGCAATCTTGATTCCAACTTGTGTTTCTTCCAGTCCAGTATTTCTCATGATGTACTCTGTATCGAAGTTAAATAAGCAGGGTGACAATATACAGCCTTGACGTATGCCTTTTCCTATTTGGAACCAGTCTGCTGTTCCATGTCCAGTTCTAACTGCTGCTTCCTGACCTGCATACAGATTTCTCAAGAGGCAGGTCAGGTGGTCTGGTATTCCCATCTCTTTCAGAGTTTTCCACAGTTTGTTGTGATCCACACAGTCAAAGGCTTTGGCATAGTCAATAAAGTGGAAATAGATGTTTTTCTGGAACTCTCTTGCTTTTTTGATGATCCAGCGGATGTTGGCAATTTGATCTCTGGTTCCTCTGCCTTTTCTAAAACCAGCTTGAACATCTGGAAGTTCACAGTTCACATATTGCTGAAGCCTGGCTTGGAGAGTTTTGAGCATTACTTTACAAGCATGTGAGATGAGTGCAATTGTGTGGTAGTTTGAGCATTCTTTGGCATTGCCTTTCTTTGGGATTGGAATGAAAACTGACCTTTTCCAGTCCTGTGGCCACTGCTGAGTTTCCCAAATTTGCTGGCATATTGAGTGCAGCACTTTCACAGCATCATCTTGCAGGATTTGAAACAGCTCAACTGGAATTCCATCACCTCCACTAGTTTTGTTCGTAGGGATGCTTTCCAAGGCCCACTTGACTTCACATTCCAGGGTGTCTGGCTCTAGGTGAGTGATCACACCATCATGATTATCTGGGTCATGAAGATCTTACACAGTTCTTCTGTGTATTCTTGCCACCTCTTCTTAATATCTTCTTCTGCTAGGTCCATACCATTTCTGTCCTTTATTGAGCTTGTCTTTGCATGAAATGTTCCCTTGGTATCTCTAATTTTCTTGAAGAGATCTCTAGTCTTTCCCATTCTGTTCTTTTCCTCTATTTCTTTGCATTGATCGCTGAAGAAGGCTTTCTTATCTCTTCTTGCTATTCTTTGGAACTCTGCATTCAGATACTTATATCTTTCCTTTTCTCCTTTGCTTTTTGCCTCTCTTCTTTTCACAGCTATTTGTAAGGCCTCCCCAGACAGCCATTTTGCTTTTTGCATTTCTTTTCCGTGGGGATGGTCTTGATCCCTGTCTCCTGTACAATGTCACGAACCTCATTCCATAGTTCATCAGGCCCTCTATCTGTCAGATCTAGGCCCTTAAATCTATTTCTCACTTCCACTGTATAATCATAAGGGATTTGATTTAGGTCATACCTGAATGACCTAAATGGGGATCGGTTGCTAGGAGAAACAACCGTGTGATTAGATGGTTGGAACTTTCAGTCTCACCCTCCTGACTTCTGGGAAGAGGGAAGGGCCCAGAGGTTAAATCAGTTACATATGACCAGTCACTTAATTACTCATGCCTATGTAATGAATCCTCCATTAAAAACCCAAAAGGAAGAGGTTTGGAGAACTTGCAGGTTGATGAACACCTAAAAGGATTTGAGAGGGTGGCCTGGTGGAGAGCTTGGAAGCTCCTGCCTTTTCTCCATACCTTGCCCTATGCCCCTCTTCCATCTGGCTGTTTCCAAGTGATATACTCAGTTATATCTTGGTCCAACAGCAAGTAAAATATTTTCTGAGTTCTGTGAGCCTCTCTGGCAAATTAATCGAACACAAGGAGGGTTCTGTTGAAAACTCCCATCTTCTCTAGCCAGTTGGCCAGAAGTACAGGTTAGCACAGCCTGGGCTCAGGGTTAGCCCCTGAAATGTACCTGCTTATGGGGCGGGGTGGGGGTGGGGGATAGGGGTGGAGGGGGGGCAAAGGAAGGCAGCCTTGGAGGACCAAGCCCTTAACCTGTGGAATCTGACACTATCTCCCTGTAGAAAGGGAAACCCAGCTCCACCTGGTTAACAGAAACTGGTGACTAATAGAGATTCTTGAGCTTATCTTATAGCAGATAAGGTAACAGCTTGCTAAAAAAAAAAAAAAACAAACAAAAACTGAAACCTGGAGGTTTGGAGCAGCGAAAGGTTTATTTCAGGGGCAAGCAAAGAGGATGGGTAGCTTGTACTCAAAAACCCCAAACCCTCCAAAGTTTTTTTTTTGGGGGGTGGGGGTGGGGGGTGTGTTTATAGACAATATAGGGTGAAGTCTGCAGGCTGTGTGACTTTCTTCTTCTTTGTGTGTGTTACTTTCTTCTGATTGAACTTTTCTTAGTTCTTGCTTTTGCCCTCCCCTCCTCCTTAGGTGGAGAGGCCTCGCCATGCAGCTTGTGGGATTTTACTTCCCTGACCAGGCACTGGACCTGGGCACATGGCGGTGAAAGCACTGAGTCCTAACCGCCAGACCACCAGGGAATTTCCCTGCTTTTGTCCCTTCTTAAATAATTAATTGCTTGAGTCTCTCTTCTGAAAATTTGAGAGGGCAGGGAAACTAAGGTGGATTTTTTTTTATTTATTTAAGGAAGGCAGGAGGTTGAGGAACCTGGAGGGGACTGCAACTGGGATAGCCCTGTAGGGTTCCACTCAATTTCCTTAAGATTGGTTGAGACCACCAGCCCTGAAACTGGGCCTGCACAAGTGTTGGATGAATGACTTTTTGACATCAGAGGGCTGGAAACTCCACCCTCAGATCCTGCTAATGCCTCCACCTTTGAGCACGCATCTCATGAAGAAGCATGTAACTTGGATATCCTGTGCAGAACAACCTCATCTTTTTCCCACTTCTGGCCGGCCACCCCTCCCAGTGCCTAAGGCCACCTTGCTTCTTTATCCCATAAATATCCCAAGCCCCTTGCCTTTGGGAAGGCAGATCTGAGACTTGTTCTGCCATCTCCTCACTTGGATGCTCTGTGAATAAACTCCTTCTTTGTTGCAGACCCCTGGCTTGGTAACAGTAGGGTCAGACTTCAGTTGAATTGTAGGCCACCCAGCTGGTATCTGAAAAATTGAGTTGGTGGTAGAGACCTCCACCCACTGGAATTGCTGCAGAACTTTATGGACCTCCCAGAGAGGGAACACTGAACAAAGACCTGAGACGGGGAGAGAGGGAGCCCCGGGGACAAGTGTCCCAGGAGAGAAAACAGCAAATGCAAAGGCCCTCACCTGAGGCTGGAACATGCAGGATCCATTCAAGGAGCACGAGGACAGGGCAGTTTAGCTGGAGTACAGGGTGAACAATGAGGGAGGTCAAGGCACTACCAGGAGGCTGGATGCATGTGGCCTTGGGGGCAGTTACCAGGACTCTGGCTTTTACACTGAGTGAGATGGTGTGTGGGGCTCCAGATTCTGTATTTTCAGTAAGCTTCCCAAGTCAAATCTACCTGTAATAGTGTTTGAGGATTCAGTGAGAAGCCAGAGAGGCAGAAAGGAAGCCTCTTCTTTAGGCCAATTTATCTAGAAGGGAGGTCCTAGTATTGCTGCGCTCTGCTGAGGAATGTCCTAGAAGCAGAAACACTCAAAAACAAACACACAAAAACTGCTCACCCTTGAGGTGGCACTAGTGGTAAAGAACCCGCTTGCCAATGCAGGGAACACGAAAGACTCAGGCTTGATCCCTGGATAGGGAAGATCCCCTGGAGTAGGAAATAGGAACCCACTCCAATATTCTTGTCTGGAGAATCTCATGGACAGAGGAGCCTGGCAGGTTACAGCCCTTAGGGTCGCAGAGAGTCAGACATCGCTGAAGGGACTGAGTACACTCACTTGAATTAATTTGGGTTAAAAAGTACCTAGTTACAAATGCAAACCCCTCTGGGCAGGGTTAATGATTACTTTGTTCTTGATAGTTTAGCTGAGAATAGCGCTAAGAATTGGGAGAGGTTGAGAAGGGAGGAGGAATCAGCTGTTTGATTTTATGTGAGATTTGCACATTTCAGCGGGAAGGGAGGAGAGTGTGGTGAAAAGAAAGGCAATGGGGAGCAGGTCGCCTGGAAGGGGATTGGCCAGGTGACTGGCCAGGGAGAGAGTGGCCTCCATTGGGCCCCTTCACGCCCTCTTCACTGACCCCAGTGTTAAACATACTGTCTCAAGGGAGGCATCTAAATTTCACTCTTAGAGCACATACTATCCAACAGTGTGCTCTGCTTGGCGCCGAGCTCAGTCCTTAGATTCCTGAGGCTGTTGAACAGTCAACCACAAAGTGAGGAGACAGATACATATCCTCTGACAGTTCAAGCCCGAAGTTCAGAATCAGGGTGCTGGCAGGTTGATTCCTTCGGGAGACTGGGAAAGTCTTCAGGCCTGTTTCCAGCTTCTGGTGGTTGCCAACAGTTCTTGGCCTTTCTCTACTAATACTCATTCAGCCTTCACTTACATCAACCTCCTCTGTCTGTGTCCTCTCCTGTTGTAAAGATACCAAGCCCTAAGCTCTAGGGGCCATGTTTGCTCACATCCTTTGCCACAGGCTGCACTCTGTATAATTGTCAGTAATTAACACTTGAAATTCAAAGGCTCTCCAGGACGGACTGGTGTGAGTGGAAGGGCCGTCTGTAGTCTGCTGGCTGATTTCTTAGGCACACCTGCCTCCACCACATTTTAAATGCCAGGGCAGTGGTTTCCCCTCTAATCCTACACTGCTTCTCCCACACCACATGGCTGGGCTGGGGATGCCAGACAGGTCCCAGATGTGTGCTCATCCCATTGCTGCTCTTGTCATTTTAACATTTTCCCAGTGGGAGCAACTCTTACCATCAAGACAATCACTCCAGTCACTGAAACGTGTTTTTATAATACATCACACAGTACCAGTTACAACCACTAAGTGTGTTGGCAGGTCTGTGTTTCAAGGGCACAGTTGGGTGGACAGAGTTGGCAGGATTGTCACAGCAACCCTATATAACCTGAAGATGTGCCAAGAGTGGCAAGAGATAGGGACTTCCCTGGTGGTCCAGTGGCTAAAACTTGGTTCCCAATGCAGGGGGCATGGATCCCATCCCAGGTCGGGGAACGAAGATCCTCATGCTGCACAGCTTGATAAAGAGTGATGCAGGACCCCTAACAAATCTGGGTGAGTGGGGCTGTGGCGCTGCCCTGTGATACAGCCTCTTGTATAACAAGACAGATGGAATCAAAAGTGGCTTCTCATTAGGAACTTAGGTGAAAGCATTTTGACTGCCCGACAGATCGAAGGCTGAACCTATCCCGTGGACTTGTCTTCAAGTGGGCTAGATCCGGAGGTCTGGCTTCTAGCCGCACCCAGGGATGGGTATCACCAGGAACCAAAATCTGCCATTCAATTGGGTATTTACTTTGAGATACTCAGATTCTTTCATTATTTAACACTCCATTCATGGATATAAGTTACTTACCCAGTTTTATGTTTAACCCTATCCTCTCACTGAAGATATTTTTCTGCAAGTTGCATAACATATAATTAAAACTTTTGAATGTATTTTTCCTTTAAGTAATTTTTTGCTTGTTCATTGAGATTATATATTTATATATATATTTACACATGAGTTTCTCACACACAGACCTTGTATATACCTTATCTGAGTGGATATATTCACTTGGGTTCACCAACACTCCATTCATAGAGACATAAAACATCATTCAACGTGGCAGCTCGTTTCCGCAGACACCCAGCAACCCATTCATAGGGAAGAAACCTTACAGTCTTGTTTCTAAATCCTATTAATAGGGACAGTTACTTGTATTCTAATACTCCATATATATCACTTGTGTTCACAAACACTTCATTCATAGATACAAACACATCACTCATTCTGATTAGATACTCGTCATTACACCAACATTCAATTCAGAGATAAGTAAACAATGATTCAGCTATACTCGAGTAGATATATTAGTTTCCATTTTAGCCACATTTTATTCCAAATTCACAGTATGTGTTATATAGATGTTTCCTTTCAGTAGACACCTTTTTTTTCCCCCTTCTTTTTGGCTGCACTTTTTGTGGGACCTTAAGTTCCCTGACCAGGGATTGAAGCCAGGCTTCTTGCAGTGAAAGCATGGGGTCCTAACACACGAACCACTAGGGAATTCCTGACACCTTTTTTGTTTTCTACCAACATTTCATTTAGACATATTTTCTATCCCTCACTTTTGTGTGTAAATCCTTCCTTTTAGTAGATACACTCATTTAGATGCACAAACTTCATTCATGGAGATATAAAAGATATATTCAATTATGTATACAGAAATTTCTCTTATGTTGCAATATTTCCTTCTATATTCTATTTTCCTATTATAGATACATAGCATATAGCTGAGTTGGGTGTGTATAGTTGTTCCCACTCTAGTTTATTCTCAAAGATACCAATCATTCTTGTATTCAGATATTTCCTCTGAGTAAATTGTTTTATACAAACTGTTCATTCATAGATATTAATATATTTCATATCATTCCATGTTGAATATAGCTCTTTTAAATTCATTTTTGTTATAGTCACGTAAGTATAACATTCAATTTTGAGTTATATCTTTTTATGGGTTTTAGCAACAATTCACTCATAGATATGTTATATACAGATTCAATTTTATCACTTCTTGAGTAAAGACTGGCTTCCCTGATAACTCAGCTGGTTAAGAATCCGCCTGCAATGCTGGAAACCTGGGTTCAATCCCTGGGTTGGGAAGATTCCCTGGCGAAGGGAAAGGTTACTGACTCCAGTATTCTGGCCTGGAGAATTCCATGGACTGTATAGTCCATGGGGTCACAGAGTCGGACATGACTTTCAATAAAGACATTGTTTTTTTGTTATACAAAGACCCAGTTTCTGGAGACACACATCAATCTTTTGAATAACTTTTTATGGAGCGATATATTAATTTGTGTTCTATCCATAGTCCATAGCATAGATGTCAAGTTCAGTGTTCTTACCATAAAAACACCAAAAAACAACCCAAAGGGGCACAAGGAAACTTGGAGGTGATGTTTATTACCATGACTGTGGTGATCATTCACAGGTATATGCATATGTTCAAACCCACCTAATTATATACATTAAATATGTGCACTTTTTGGGTAAACATACACTTCAATAAAGCTGTTAAAAATTTCTACCTTTTCTTTTTTAATGTAAGAAAATATAAAATTACATATATGCTTACACTGTGTTTATACTGAACTGTTCTGCTCCACATGGACAGATAAATGTTTGACAGTCACTGCCTGCTGAAAGCAGGATGCAGAGAACCTGGGGTTAGACAGACTTTTCCCTGAATATCCTTTTGTCAATGTATGCTTTTTAAAGAACAAATATACTGAAAGTCACCTTCAGTAGTTTTACTAAAGCAACTGAGAAAGTCTGCCTTCTGAGTTGCCAGGTCTTGGTTGAGAGCTCTGACAACTATGAAAAACTCCAGAGTAAAAACTATTAATAGCCTCACCAGAACATCATCTTGTTTTAATCTGATAGCAGTCTTGACCCAAAAGACCTGCGTCAGGTTAAACGATGTCCAGCTTCACTTTGATGTTCATAGCTGCCAGTTCAGCTACAAAATACCGAAAGACGTAAGGCACGGAGATGGTGTCAATGGTGTCACTGCGGTTACACAGGGCACAGTTGTACTTCCTGTTGCGCAGGGCAGACCATGATGGGGGCGGCTTCTCCAACAGCGGGGAGAGCAAACTGCCACACTTCACACACACGTGGGCCACTGACCGATCCGAGCAGTTGAAGAGGCGGTCGTGGAGGAGAAAAGATGTACCGTGAGCTAAAAGGGCATCCCGCTCCATCTCCCCAAAACGGATTCCACCCTGGACGTTTCTCCCCCCTATAGGCTGGTTAGTGACTTTGTCTCGGGCTCCTGTGGTCCTCACTTGGAATTTGTCGGAGACCATGTGGCGTAAACGCTGGTAGTATACCACGCCTATGAAGATGTCTGCTTCTAGCTCCAACCCACTAATGCCACTGTACAACCTCTCGGTGCCATAGTAGTTGTAGCCAGCGGCCTTCAGCATCTCGCCGAAGTATTCCAGGGCCGAGTTCTCCTCTGAGAAGATGAAGGGGGTCGCGTCGTGGCAAAGCCCGTGCAGAGCTGCAGACTTGCCAGCCATGCTCTCGATCAGCATGCCTATGGTCATGCGGGATGGAAAACCATGGGGGTTGAACAGAATGTCAGGGACCATCCCGCTCTCGGTGAATGGCATGTCCTCCACTGGCCACAGCCTGCTCAAGATGCCCTTCTGCCCGTGACGACTGGCAAACTTATCTCCAATTGTTGGGTTCCGGGGGACTCGCATCGTGATGCACACACACTTGAACTTGCCATTTCCGGTATCATTACTGCACACTTTGATGTTATCCACAATACAGTTTTCTTTACTCCTAGGAAAAAGTAAACCGGACAGAATGTCAAAATATTTGTTAAAATGAATGGAGGGTGCCTTAGAGTGTGGCTGTATTTGGACATCGGGGCTTTAAAAAGGTAATACAAGTTAATAACAAGACCATTAGGCTGGTCCCTCCCGAATGCAATCTAATAACTGGTGTCACCATAAGAAGAGGAAATTTGGATATAAGGAGAGACAAGAGAGGCACACGTGCACAGGAAAAAATACCATGTTCGACAAGGAGAAGGCAGCCGGCCACCTGCAAGCCAAGAGGCCTCGAGAAAACCAAACCTGCCTTCACCTTGATCTGGGACTCTGACCCTCCACAACTGTGAAAAAATAAATTTCTGTTGTTTAATAAATAAATGTCTAGATATAATTTTATTGATATATTAATATTTAGTGCTTCATAATGGATATTTGCAAAAATTATTCTTACCTCTATTCTTCACTACAAATAGAGCTGGTATCCCTAAAAAACTTATGGACAGGGCTATTGATTACATTCACTACAGAACTGATTGGAAGAACAGTAGCAAGAAAGGCAGCTAAGACCTAAAAAATCCAGTTTTAGTAACAGGGATAATGAATTCAACTTTTTAGCTAAGACACATTATTAACATGTCTGAGAGAGATGATCAAGTTTGAATAATATAAGTTGTAAAATAAATCACAGATAACTCATGAGATGTAACAGACTGACAAGAAAAGTAGGAAAACAAAGGCAGTACAACAGACCACAGAACTTCATCTGTCCATTCAGTTAATAACTAAGCTACCCTTTGTAATACTCCAAAAATTCTCCTGTTAAAAAATAATATTCACTGACTTCCAGAGATTTCACTGAGAAATAGTCCACAAGAGATAGCCCCGGGTATGCAAACTTACTTATAGTACATCACAAAGCCTTCCCCGGTGTTGAGGTTTAGGTAGCTGTAATATGGATCTCCATACTTCAGTTGTGCTCCAATAAATGGCAATCCATCATCATCCAACTTCTGCATAACCCGTGGGTCTCCAGCTTTGACTCCAAAGACCAGACTATCATCTCCTTGTTTAATTTTTTCAGACAGATCTATGAATTCAGACTTGTAGACACTCCCATGGGCAAAGCCTCGTTCCCAAGAGGCCTTATTCACAATCTGTGAAGTCAGAGGATCATTCATTTCACAGACTGAGGCCAAATGAGGGTTTTCAAAGTAAAGCTGGTTAGCATTATAACTGGTTTAGGATAACTGGCATTTGCTTTTAAAACTTCATATCTCCCAAATCACCTGTGCTAACTATTAAAATCCAGACACAAGATGGCTTAGAACCCAATCATGCATAAATATGAAAAGTAGATATTTCTAAGACTACTTTACATTCATTTGACATCTGCTTGTATTGTGCACTCAAATATGCAGGCTACATGCATATGAAATATCTAGTGATATCCCTCAAAGCTTGTCACTTTTTTGCAGGGTGGGAGGCCTTGCTGAGCAGCATATGGGATCTTAGGTCCCCAACCAGGGATGGAACCTGTGCTCCCAACGCTGGGAGGACGGAGTCTTAACCAATGAACCACCAGGGAAGTCCCCTTGTCACTTTTAACTTAGACCAGGATTTAATTAATAGAACATTCATACACCAAATATTAGGTACTTGGGCACATAAGAAATATTCCTTCAGTGATCTGATGGTAAACAGAAAAGTTAAAAAATGAGAAAGGGTGGAAGTGCATCTCTTGGCAGCACTTACCATGGCATCTTCCATATCGTAGCCAGTGTAAGAGATAACAGCAACAATAGCATTTGTCCCGATTGGATAGTTATCCATGTCATAGTAATCATACATGTACGGTCTTACTAAAGGGCTCTGTGGAGTCTGAAGACGATACAGTTTATTATCTGATCGATCTTGAAAAGTGAGAAGTGGAAAGCCCATGGTCTGCTTACCTACAAAGGGAAAAAAAATTAACATTTTGTCATAAGGGAATGAATAAATGAGTAAGTCATGCTGGTTATGTTTACTACAGAGTAATAGCTGGTGTGAAAATGAAGTAGACAAATGTGTATGAACATGACTCAACCAAGAAAACAATGCTCAGTGAGAAAAAGTAGGGAATGACATTTCCTAGGATATATTCGTGTAGATTTGCCACACAATCCAAACAGTTCTAGACCTAGTTTATGGAAACGTGCAATGTAAAAAAAGCATAAAAAGAGGATTTAAAGGATACATACAAAATTACAGGATATTACTATTACTGGTGGGAGAGGAGTGATAGTAACTATTATCTAATTAGATTACTTTCTTACACAGACATCCACCTACACACACACATATACAGAACAAAATGTCAGTATTTGTTAACTGTGGGTAGTCAGGTATGGGATAGGTAAGTTTTTTTTTGTACTTCCTTACAGTATAGATAATCAATTCAAAACAAAATGATTTTAAAAACTAAAATAGATAAATATATACATAGGGGAACTTCTGAAAAACAGAAAAGGAGATTTGCAGCTTCCAGTAAGACAGGGCCACTCCTACAATATCACTTTCAACACGTATAAGTAAAAGATCCAGAAGAAAAACAAAAGCCAATTATATACATACACATACTAGCTGAAAGCACTGGAATGTAACCACAGGAAGTTACAAACTAGAGAGGGATTAACACTTGGACAAAAGGAACTGAGCTGAGTGAATTTCCAGTTTTCTCAGTTTTGAATGTTTTGTTTTTCATGTTTTGTCTGATGGCCCAGTCAGAACAGCAGTCCAAATCTTTGGTGGACTCTAGAACTATGCAGGGTGGGACAGACATAAGCAGTCCAGCTAAGGCTAAAGAGCAAATTTCAACCACTGGAAGCTTGCTTCCAGAAATCTGAAAACCAGCCCTCGCCAGAGGAACAGAATAGAATCCACTTTTTTTTTTTCTCCTTTGACCACACAGCTTGCAGGGTCTTAGTTCAACTAGGGATTGAACCTGGGCCCCAGAAGTGAAAGTACTGGGTCCTAACCATTGGACCACCACGGAATTCCAGTTTTTACCGCATATTTTCCATCTACAATACAATCCAGTATTACTAGACCTACAGAGAAACAGGAAAACGTGACCTAGACTCAAGAAAGATGCAATCAGTGGAGACTGATCCTGAGACGATCCAAATGTTGGAACTGGGAGGTAACGACTTTAAAATACCTGTTACAACTGTGTTCAAAATGTAATGGAAAATACGTCCACAATGAATGGAGATCAGAATCTCAGATAAAACAGGTCCTATAAAAATGAAACAAATGGAAGCTCTAGGCTAAAAAATTAAGTATCTGAAATAAAAATTCAGCAATGACAGAAAAGTCAGTGAATATGACAAATCAATAAAATGACCCAATCTTGAAGCAGAAAGAAAAAAAAAAGATGGAAAAAAGAACAGAAATTCAATGGCTTATGGGACAATATTAACAACTTATTGACTGGAGATGTATTAGTATGTCTTTTGTTACCCAAATGTTATTTACCAGAGACATTTCAATATTAACTTACATAACAAATAATTGGCCACACGCCTTAGTTTCTGCAAAAGTCCTCTGGTCAATAATGTGTTAAAAGGCTTAACATATATGATGCATAACAGACATCTCAGGACATGAGACAGAACAGTCTCATTATTTCTAGAAATAATGACAGAATATCTTATAGATTTGACTTAATTTTTTTAAAACAGGTTTAGGAATATCAGCGAACTCCAAGCAAGGTAAATACAAACAGCAACATATTTAGGCGTGTCACAGTCAATCAGTTTACATACCAAAAATAATGGGAAAATCTTAAGGACAGAAGAAAAATAAATAACACTATAATCAAGCAAACAACAATACACAAAACCACTGACTTCTAATTAGAATTGACAAAGATCAAAAACAGAGCATAACAACATCTTTTAAGTGCTGGGGGAGGGGGGAACCCAAAAGTTCTGTCAAATCAGAATTATATATCCAGTTTCTGCAAGTGAAGATGAAATAAAGACATCCTCAGATAAATGAAAACTAACAGAATTTGCAGCCAGCAACCTGCAGCTATAAAAAAATGTTAAAGAGTTGTTCAGGCTGAAAATTCCAGGCTGAAATGACACTCCATGAAAACCTGAATCATCAGGCACGAAGGAAAGAAAACACTAGAGATGATAATGACAGGTGACCACATGGCTTGTACTCTTAACAAATCTAATCACAGGACCTTAGGCAAAACCAAACTGATGGACATTCTACAAAATATAGTTATCTTTTCCTTAAAAATAAGGTAAGACAGACATTTAAGGCTAAAGATCTAACTTAAAGAACCAAAGAGACAAGAGAACTGAATACACCATATGGTCTTAGACTAGGTGCTACCCAGGGAAAAATTTCCACAAACTTTATTATGCTATAAAATAATATATTATTGTTAAATTTCCCGACTTTAGTAATTGTCCTTGGTTATGTAAGTAGACCGTCCTGTTGTTAGGAAATACATAGCAGGATGTTCAGGGGGTAAAGGAGCGGCTCACTTTCCAATAGGAAATAGTGCAAATGAGGCAAAATCTAGGTAAAGGGTCTATCGAAGTTCTTTGTACTATTCTTATAACTTTTAGCTTTCCTCTGAGTTTGAAGTAATCTCAAGAGTTAAAAATTGCAGTCCGTTTTCTTTTGTGACCACCACCACTCTGCTCCATCTTACCCATCTGGCACTGGTACATGTTTCTCGGACTCTGGTTGTGATCTGAGAAAGGGATGAAGTTGGCGATCACACTCAGCATGCTGTGAGGGAAGAGCTCCTGGTGCGTGGTGACTCCGGCCAAAACCTCATCCTCGAAGATGGCAACATTCATGAAGATCTGGAAAGAGGAAGGACCAGGAAGTTCAAGGCACAAGGTAACTGTGACTGCTAACACGTATTAGCTCTTACTATTGATCAGAGTTTAAGAAAACCTTCCCACCCACCCAGTATCACGAACACTGAAGGGATGCACAGTAAGAAATACCACATCTTAAACATTTCATTCTAAATCTACCCTGGTCCAGCTATGAAGGGGGATAGGAAGGAGGAAAACTTTTTTATAAGCAGCACAAAGCCTAGAGTTTTGCAACTACAGAGATATAAGCAAAGATTGTGAGTGATTTTAGCAGAATGTTCCAGTCTCACCACCCAAGGCAGAGCTGGGTGCAAAGAAACTTGGGGAGCTGAGTGGGATCGGAAAGGCAGCTAAGGTGACCACCAACCCTCTCAGGTTTGATGAGCATGAAAACTGCTTCATGCTGATCACAGAGGAGGAAGAAAATAAGTTGTGACTTTCTTTCAAATGCCTGACTGTCATGAGAACTGTAACATTTTAACAGTTACTGAGTCTCTGAAAGCTGCATATTATATAATCACAGGGGTCTATGTACCTGTTCCATAGTTCCAATCAGTTCTTCTTTGCCTAGTTCCAAGTTCTGCACAGGCCGCACCAGTCGGCAAGGAGTGGTGAAAAGGTACAATCCTGGGTACAGACTTGGTTTTCCCGTCATGGGGATCAGGACCACCTCCATCCAGGGAGGAATTCTTTTTTCTCTCAACACCTGTTTTCAATAAAAAGAGAGTTCAATGAAGAGTAAGTGATGTCTATCCCCCTGCCACCTAGGAGGTGGGTATAGAGAAGGAGATCTAACATGAAAAGCAACATCTTGAAAGGTTTGCAGGTAACACACCTACTACCCTGCCAGCCTCAGACCCCCACAGATGGCTATTCACCCCACACTGAGAGCTGGCAAAAGCCCTACTTTCTTGGGGACTCAGTCTCACTATCAGGCAAACTAGTAATGACTGAGACTGAGCAAAAGGTAAACCAAGAATGTGTGGGTAAACATAGTATATGAAATTCTGTTGGCTGATGTCTAAAATATAAGATTACTGGTATTATTTTAAAATGTATTCAATGCAAAAACTCTTCCACTTGGCATTTAAAAAAAACAAAAAATCTATGAACACTTGGGTGAAAGGAGAAATACTAAAATTACAGAAATGTGAAAAAAAATAATGAAATCTGTACAGTAGAACTGATGGCAATAAGTATAACTATTTAAGTATATGTAATACTTAAATATATAAGTAGAACTTACATATTTACAAATAAATATATTATTAATAAAATGAAAGAATAAAAATAGATGAATTAATTCTTAGCCCCAAAGGTAAAACAACAAAGTACAAGAAATCAAAGATAAAATCTGAAATAAAGAAGCAGAGAACAGAAAGGTTCAAACTAATAAAACATTTTTAGTTCTTTTGATGTAATTGAGAAGGGGACAGGTATTCTTTTTCCTTGTGGGGAAACCAAAGGTATGAATATACTGAGTAAAAAAAGGCAAAGGAGGGAAAAGCATGGAAACAAAATTTTAAAACCATGAGCCTGCTTTGCATATCTCTGAAACCAAGATGAAATGGATAAAATGCAGGTGATGAGAAGAGACCTCAGCAGAGGTAAAAAGCTTCAAGACCAACTTCTGTTATCAAGAAGCTGCCCCAAAGAGAGCACCAGAGCCAGATGGCCTCAGAGGTGAATTCTAGAAGACCGAAGACCAGAGGACACACTGCAGTGCAAACTGCTCCAGAGCAATGAACACCAAGGAAAACTTTCTAATGCTTTTTATCAAGCAGAAATTTGTGAATGTTGACTTTTTAAAAAATCTTAAATTGAGAAAGTATCTGTATTTATTAGGTATTAAAATAATAACCAAGTGGGATTTACTCCAAGAATGGAAAACTTCTTATTCATCTTTATTATTAAAGAACGATCTTTGTCAGGGAATGAATACAATACTTTTAATATGTCTAAGGAGAAAATCTCATAATTTTTTTCTCCATAGGCGAGGTATGCAAGCAAAAGAATTGTGTGTGGGGACTAAAGAACACAATCTTAAAGTGATCACAGTTAACATCAGCAGCCAGGAGACCAGCCTACATTAAGTGCCTCCTGAAATGATATCCTGAGTCTCATCATAAGAAAGCTACATATATCAAGAGACAGTGTTCACAATTTGGCCTATACTCTTTAAAAACAAAAAAGTGAGACATTACAGGCTGAGGAACTGTCCCAGATTAAGGGAGATTGAAAAAACACGCCAACCACATGTAACATGGGATTCTGGACTGGGTCCCAGACAAAAAAAATCGGGGTATCAGCTGCAGACTTCACCAACCTGAGATTTTTTAAGCGCATCGTGGTTAATAAAGAGAAAATCCTTGTTCTTAGAAAATATACACTGAAATCTTCATGGAAAGGAGGACATGTCTGTATACTGCCTTCAAATGGTTTGGAAGTAAAATGTACATAGTATTTATAGAGCATAAAGCACGTGGGGGAAAACATAACAACTGGTGTATCTGGGTAATGGGCATATGTGAGCTTTCTGTGCTGGTCAAACATGCTTTCAGTGTAAAACCATCAAAGTAAAACAATGAAAAAACTGAAAACCAAATTAAAAAAACCCAACTAAACAGGATAGAGCATAAACTACAAATTCATCTTACTGCCAAACTCATGGCCATTATCTAGGCAGCAAAGACTCTTTCCCAGAGAAAATTCTAAAGATTAGTTATTCCAAGAATGTTATTCTATTTGACTTTTTTAAAAAGTACTTCAAGAAACAGAAGGCAAGCGATTATGACTGCTACCTTAATTAGCTTCAGTATTACTTGAAATAGAAGGCCATATTTTGAGATCCCCTATTTGCCACTAGTATTTACAAAGGGAAAAAAAAAGTTAGAAATGTGTTAGAACAGTAGACTAGGGCCTCAGTGAAACAAACCAAAAAAAAAAAAAAAAATGCATGTAGCTCAAATACCTGTCACTGACCCTAACCAATGAGGCCAGTGTAAGGCAAGATGCTGCCACCAGAAGGACCCTATGGGCAATTCTCGAATTAGCTTCTGACCTCCAACCCCTTGACACTCAATAATACCCTAGGGCTACCTCAACAATTAGAAAAGACATGAAAACCTAAGATGGAGGGTCAAAACAATTCACAGAAACTCAAGATCACCTTAAAATGTCGGAGAGAATCGGCAATGCCAGGGGCAATCTCCTTATCGGCCCAGCCAATCATGACACCATCCAGCAGGACAGGGTAGCACTCACTGTACGGTCGATGTGGAGTTCCATCAACTGGAGTGACCCCTGGTGAAGTGAACAAATGGAATGATCTCATCAGGATGCTTTCCCAACATTTAAATTTCCCTCCAGATTCAACAATAGCTTTACCTTTCTAGGCATCTAGTCACCCTGTCTCTAGACCAGAATGTTTTTATATTGCTTGAGGAAACATTTAAGTCTTTCAGCAAGGACCCCCAGGTCTAGGGTCTCTGGCTTTGAGCAGAGTAGCAGGGATATAAAGGAGGCTTTTTTTCTGTATCCCTTTTATATTTTTGTTTCTGAGCCAGGTAAACATATTAACTTTTCCCCTGAAATCTAATTACATTTGCTCATTATTCACACATCACAAATTTGCCAACTTGCTAAAATGTATCTGTAACCCCAGCATCAATACTAGTGGATCCTCTCACATCATTTGAGGACATTTAGTGAAAATTCTGAGTCACCAGAAACATGTTTCCGGCTGAGGTCACACAAGGGGATGCAGTTGCAGCTCATACTGCAAATAACGGTCCTTTCTGCACTGTTCAGTGCCGTATTTTTCGCATCTTTGTGCTTTTGCTGTTTAAAATGGCCTTCAAGCACAGTGCCAAAGTGCTGGCCCCTAAGCACAGGGCTCTGCCGAGCCTTATGAAAAAACTACATGTTAGATGAGCTTATAGTTACAGTGTAGTTAGCTGAAAGCTCAGCATTAATGAATCAACAATATATATTAAATAAGGCATCTTTAAACAGAAACATGCATAAAGCAAGGCTATGGACCCAGCAGCTGATGAAAATGCTGTCATGAGAGGTATGCAGGAACCTAACCTTTTCTTCCCCAGGACCAATGACTTAGTGTCTGCTAATTTAGTGCCAGTGGTGACTTAGAGAAGTACCGCATACAACAAGAATCTACTCTAGCTAAGTAAAGAACACTCATCCATGAGCTGTCAACACCCTCTGTAAAGGTGCTTTACAAAATGGCACAGGTTATCTACAGCATGACACCATCACCCTTATATGAACTCTCTGCTCAAACCCCAGAGAAGCACAACTTAATAGCTTTGCACCTGTAAAACCCACACAAGCACACAAGACAGACTGCTGACTGCCGAGAACCACCTACCCAAGCTGCAAAGTAGAGCTGGAATAGATGCTGTGTACACAGACTGCGTGACAACCTCACAGATGGCGGTTAAGTGGTTCATCAGACCACAGGGCTCCCCGTCAGGGGTGTGCACGGGACAAAGGAAGCCCCAGGACTCCGGCAGCAGTCTGCGCACAGTGGTGGTCCGCATTTTAGCAAAATCGGCCCCTCTGTGCACACAGCGGAAATGGGAGAGATAGCGTATGAAGTTCAGCTTGTCAGCCACGACGCAAAGTCCAGAATCTTGCAGGAAGCCAAGACCTTAATAAAACAGACATCATTGAAAAATGGAATAAACTGAAAAAAAAGAAAAAGCTTCTTTTTATTGGAGGCTTTGAAAAGATAATAAAACCTCAGAACACATTTGAGATCATGCATGCTCAGTTGCTAAGTTGTGTCTCTTTGGGACCCTGTGGACAATAGCCTGCCAAGCTCCTCTGTCCATGGGATTTCCCAGGTAAGAATACTGGAGTGGTCTGACATTTCTTTCTCAGGGGATCTTCCTGACTCAGGCATCAGCAGGCAGGTTCTTTATCACTGAGCCACCTGGGAAGCCCACACTAGAGATCACAGAGTGGGTTATCACAAAGTTTATTCAGCTGTGGTGAGAGGAAGAGCTTACAAAGGAAAAAAAATATAGTAAAAATCTCCAGATTTCACAAACTGTATTAGCCTTAACTGTTTCCCTGTCTCTTCCACGTGATCCCTATAGAGAAACATAAATGAGTTACAAAACAGCAAGTAATTAAACGGGATTCATCTGAGAGAGAGTTGTGTAACACACAAGCACTTGTTAGCCCTTAAGGAATTTGCATCAGTACCATCTCCTTTAAAAAAAAAAAAAAAAGATTTCTGAGCCTTCAATAACCACTTTGTAAAGTTTTCCAGTTGTTCTGATATGACTGCTTTAGGGATGGGTATGTCTAAAAACCCTCCCAGACTACCACCTAGTTAACCTTTCCTCAGAAATCTAAGCTGTCTCCGGTTTTCTAGAAGTAGGCATGGGAAATGCATTTGTTTATTAAAATCAGATTTAAGCTATACAGACAACCTGTCTAAAGCCCTTCAGCCCAATATACATCTGTCAAAATTCACAACGTGAAATTGGTCTTTAATGAATGAGCAGCTCACTTTCAAAAAGAACCTCTCCTGGGACTTCCCTGGCAGCCCAGGGGTTAAGATTCTGAGCTTCCACTGCAGAGGGCACAGGTTTGACCCCTGGTCAGGGAACTAAGAACCCATGGGTCATGTGGTGTGGCCAAAAAACCAAACCAAAACAAAACAAAACAAAAATCTCTCAAAGCAATATACAAACTGACATTAAGCAAATAATTTGAAAACTGTAACAAAATGAAGCCCATCTATTTAATTTCACCTGTTTTAGAACGTAGATTCCCAGTAGCAAGAAGGTATTCAAATGGTTTTGTAAGGTCTATTCCCAGACTAAAAATCTTCATCAAATTTTCACTGTTCAAGGACACATTGGTCTTCTGAGACTTCTTGTCTATAGCTATTTTAATAGACACTAACCAAGCTTCCAATTTTTCCTGAAATAAGAAAAACAGTTTAATTTTTAGGTGCTTTAATTAACCACAAATTTCATATTTACTCAGTCCATGGAATTTTCCAGGCAAGAATACTGGAGTGGGTTGCCACTTCCTTCTCCAGAGGATCTTCCCAACCCAGAGATCGAACCTATATCTCATGTACCTCCTGCATTGGCAGGCACATTCTTTACCCCTGCATCACCTGGGAAGCCCTAATTATTGATAATGACTTTGGAGATTTTTACTTCAGTCCTCTCCATCTTTCCTGTCATTATGTTATCTCTTAAATTCTTTTTAGGGATAATATTAAAAATATAAAATGCTATCCAATCAACTTTCTTATAAAATTATTGTTAACATTCTCTCCCTAGACACACACAGACACCCAGAGTTATTATTTACAGTAATCATGTCCTACAACGTCTCTGTGAACACTGCACAGAACCCCTGCTCCCAGAGGAAATGCAGGGTCAGATGTGAGTTTTCATTTACTGACAACATCTTTGTCAACTGATCAACACATGACCTTGTTTTCTGTGTTTGTGAACAGACATCTTAGTTTACACTGCTGATTCTTTACCACTGAGCTCAGAGCAAACAGCACCATAACTCAACGCTGTACAAAGTGTGTCTAACACAAGTGTTTCCTCTATAAGGCAGGCACAATGCAGCCTTCTTGAGCTTAGGACCACGGCAAGGGACTTCAGCACTGAGCATGGGGGCCATTTTAAACAGCAAAATCACCAAGAAAAAGCAGAAAAATGTGAAAAACATGGCACTGAGGAGATACTCGTTTACTGCTCATCAGAACTGAGCTGGGCCTTGAGCCTCAAAAGACTATAACTTTTCAGCACTCTGTACATGTCTGCAAATGACCAAGAGTGTGCCGCAAGTACTGATATTGCTGGGTTAAAAATAAATGTTAGTGAGTAGTTGAATTTAATAGTACAGAATCTGTGAATAATGAGGACTGACTATAAGTGAGTATATTGGCCATTTACACTTCATTAATGTTACGACCAAGATTTGAGTTTTTATTTAGCGTCTATAAAGATATTAAAGAAAGTCCTGAACCTGCCATAAGCTAAGACCTCTGATTAAGTCCCTTACTGCTAAATAAACAAAAAATAGAAGGAAAAATAAAAAACAACCCTACAAAAAAAAAGCTCAAACTAGAAATTATAAACATGCAAGAAACAATACTGATGAATATGGCCACACCATCCCACAAGAGGTAACGATGCTCCAGGGTGAAACAGCCTGCACTTACCTTCAGAAACATGAGGAAGAGCTGACCAGGAGTTAGAACCTCCTGGTTCATTAAACTGTCAGGATTCTCCTCCATGCACTCTCCTTTGGCTAAAGCAAAGAGCTTCCGGGTCATGAGACAAAGCACATAGAACTTCTCAGTGTTGGATTTCAGGTGGATACAGATACACTGGCTGCCGAAAGAGAAAGCTTAATCCAGCTACTGATACTATCCGATGTCCTACTAACCAAGGTCCCCAATCCACATTTACCCCAGACGTCTTCAGTCATTTTCCAAAAACTGCTTTTCACTTTTGCTGGCAACATTAGCAAAAGAACAGCACAGACTCACAAAATCTAGGACTGTAGGGACAGGCCATAAATGGCTATTTAAATTTAAATCAATTAAAAAAAAAACCACTCAGTTTCTCAGTTAAAATGGCCCTGAATGTGGCTTGTGGCTACAGATTGCTCAGTGGAGGACTACAGCAGGGCTCCTTTAACAATTACACAGTGGATACAGAAGACAGAGTCCCAGCCTTGGGGAAATAAAGGGACATGATGCCTGCAGCTTTCAGATAATGCACAAAGAAAAATGACGTATATGCAGAGAAAGTAGGGAAGATGTTAATAAACTGGTGAGTTGGAAGTCTGAAGTTATTTCAACATAAAACCTTAAAAGTACAATATAAAACAGGAAGCTAGCAGGAAGAGAAAGGTGAGGATGGCTGCAGGAACAAAGTTAGCTCCTATCTCGCTACACCAGAATCCCACCCCCAGGGCTATTCTGATTTCCCGATGACTCACCAGCCCCCTGTATATCCTTACTGGTAACCACAGACACTGTCCAACCCTAAGAAACAGTTTCACGTACTTGAACAGAAACTCTGCAGCTTGTTCGTTTGGGTACCAGTCAGGAAGGTTGAGTTTCACTCTGAAGCGCTCCCCCAGATAGTTAAGGACCTGTTTTTGTGTGGAACATCCCTCTTCCATTACGATCCTTAACATCTGAGAAACCGAGTTCCTAAAGAAAGAGTCATCCTCCTTTCCTTTGATGAGCTCCTGAAAAATCTGATAATCGGAAAAGCTGACGAGTGCCTAGGAAAGAAAGGAAAAAGATCCTTTAATTAATTTATTCTAACTGAAGGTTAATTAATTTACAATATTGTGGTGGTTTCTGCCATACATTAGCATGAATCAGTCACGGGTATACATGTGTCCCCCACCCCACACCCCCATCCCGCCGCCCTCCCCATCCCAACCCTCTGGGTTGTCCCAGTGCACCGGCTTTGAGTGCCCTGTTTCATGCATCACACTTGGACTGGTCATCTATTTCACATATGGTAATATGCATGTTTCAATGCTATCCTCTCAAATCATCCCACCCTTGTCATCTCCCAGAGAATCCAAAAGTCTGTTCTTTATATCTGTGTCTCTTTTGTTGTCTCGTATATAGGGTCATCATTACCATCTTTTAAAATTCCACATATATACAAAAAACAGTTGTTTTTTCAAAATTGTTAACCATCATTTAGTAATGGTTCTCCCCTATTTCTTTTTAAAACCCAAGAAAAATCAGCCCTCTACTATTGCTGAGTCTAAGCGAGCTCTTCAAAATAAGGGTCACACTTGTATGGGAGACACCAAGATGTCCCAGTGACCCTTCCCTCTTGGTACCCACAACCTTGGTCTCCTCTGCCTTGAACAGGACTGGCCTGTGTGACCAAGGGAGTATGGCAGAGAAGCTGAAGTGTGACTCTCAAGGCTGGGTCGTGACGGGCACTGCAGGTCCAGCCTCATTCTCCTGGTGAACTCTCTGGGGAAGACAGGTGCCTCAAGTAGCCTGTGGAAAGGCCTGTGAAGAGGAACTGAGACCCCCTGCCAAGAGCCTGCACTGACTTGCCAGCCAAGCTCAATCGACCTCAGAAGGGGATTCGGCAGCCCTGGGCGACCCTTCTACACAGTAGCAGCCCCCACTGACATCTCATGGCAACCTCCTGAGACCCTGGCCAGAACTGCCCAAATCAGGAGCTACTCTCAAGAAATAGAGAAATACTTTCACAGAAATAGAGAGAGAAATATTTAGTCATGTTTTAACCACTGCATTTTGAGGTAATTTGTTATGGAGCAGTGGATATTAGCATAGCATGAATGCTGATGAGGACGACCTATTCATTTTGCATTTCCAATGATTCGCTTCCTAACAGAAGAAGTATATTCAGTAAGTCACACCTTAAGTGCAAATCCCAAAGGAAGGAAAAACAGTTCTTTCCGGTAAATAAAGTTCAACATAACCGTGCCATTTTCCAAGTAGTGAAGGTTCATATTGACAGCAGAATGTTCCTCTCTCACACAGTGCATTGAAACTCCTATTGAAACAAACAAAGCAAATAATCAAAAACTCAGCAACACTACCATTAAGCATAGTATCCACGGCTATAATCAGAGACAGATTTTTAGCTCAATTGTAAGAATACAATGTTTAAGTATAGGATTCCAGACTGCAAAATGCTATCTTGAGAAGCCAGGCCCTGTCATGGAGAGTGATCAAACAGAAGTCAGGTTGCTATCAGTCAGAGACCAAGGCAAATGCCGTGCCTCCTGAACTGGAAGAATTCAGAGGCCCAGACCCACCTCTGGCCAAGTCAGCCAGCCTTCAGTATCGTAAGCAATAACATAAAAACTCATGTTCAGGGGCTTCCCTGATGGTGGTGAAGAATCCACCTGCCAATGCATGAGACATGGGTTTGATCCCTGAGATCTGGAAAGATCCCACATGCCACAGAGTAACTAAGCCTGTGAGCCACAGCTATTGAGCCCACATGGGGTAACTACCGAAGCCCACGGCACCCTAAGAGCCTGTGCAAAGTCACCGAAACGAGAACCCCATGCACTGCAACTAGAGAGTATCCCCCGCTCGCTGCAACTAGAGAAAAGCCTGTGTAGCAACGGAGACCCAGCACAATAAAAAATAAATAAAATAATTTCTTAAAAAAAAAGTTCATACTGTTCAAAAAAAAAAATTGAACACAGTAGAAATTAGGTGTCCCACTATGAATTTATAGCACAGAATTGCTTAACAGAAAAACAAATCAAAAATTATATATATGAGAGAAAAATATCGGACTCTATGTGGATACATCTACTTTTAATAAAACAGCTTAAATATTTCTGAAAGAACATTCCAAATATCCCTGCAACTTACCATACTGAGTGTAGCCAGGCCCTCTGCTTTTCCACTTTGGTCTTACCATTGCAATGGGGAAATTTCTGCGAGGCATAATCAACATTCGGATGACTTTCTCAATGCCATTGATGATAAAATAGCCTCCCATTTCCTGCCAAAGAGATGAATTAAAATTTTTTAAACAAAGACACATAACTACCCGCAAACATGATACTGAACAAGGGCAAGTATCACCCTCATTCCTAACCAGATGTGCACAAGAAGTGCCCTTAGGCAAGAGGACCTGTGGGTCCCTGGGAAACTGCTGACTTAATTAAATCTTCTCAAGCACATTAAAAAGGCTGTAAAGACTTGGGAGAAAAGTATGGAAGGAAATCATGGTACTTCCTTCGACCAGACAGGTTGGACATAACCTGCCACATTCTTATCCCTAAAATGACTGCACTCTTCAATGACATTAAAAACCAAAAACAATTTATTCCAAAGTCGAAAGTTGAAAACAGTAATGGTTTTGTTTCCACACGAGTATGGTTTCTCACGAATCCGGCATGGGCCTCCCTGGTGGCTCAGTGGTAAAGAATCCATCTGCCAATGCAGGAGACACAAGATGACGTGGGTTTGATCCCTGGGTTGGGAATATCCCCTAGAGGAGGAAATGGCAACCTGATCCAGTATTTTTGCCTGGGAAATCCCATGGACAGAGGAGCCTGGTGGGCTACAGTTCATGGGGTTGCAAGAGTCAGACACGACTGAGTCCGTGCGTGTGTGCACACACACACACACACATAGAGCAGGTATATCATGCATGCACAGGCACACGCACACACATACACAGAGCAGGTATATCATGCTGGGTGCTCTATGTCAGCACAAGTGGGAGAACTACATGCCATTTTCAAAAGAGAAAACTGAGCCTCAGGGAGATTAAACTCCCCAAAGGTGCACAAGGGTGAAGTGGAACAGCTGGCTGTCAAACCCAGATCTGCCATCAAAGGCCTCTTCCCACCACATAATACAGTCTCCCTGTTGTAGGCAGAGTCTGCACATCAACCCAAGCCACCTAACTGAGCTGAAGGGAGGGTATATGAAGCATTTAATACATCCACAGAGTTCAACTGTAGGTAAAGCAGACATATTAGACATGTTTTGTGGGTTAAAATGTTGAGAGAGCTGTAAAAATTCAAATACATCTTTAAATATGTATCATTCAGAAAATTAGGGAAAAACCTACCAATTACCCCCCACAAATAGTAATATTCTCTAACTGAAGAGTTCTTTTTTTTTTAAATCACAAATAATGCTTTTAAGTATTTAGCTTCTTATGGTACTCACGTAATAGAAACTGACAAATCCATCTTGTTGTTGTTTAAACGTTAAGACATGTCCAACTCTGTGACCCCATGGACTGTAGCCGGCCAGGCTCCCCTGGCCGTGGGATTACCCAGGCAAGAACACTGGAGTGGGTTGCCATTTGCTCCTCCTCTCTTTCCTTTTTGTGCTGATGCCACACAGCATGTGGGACTTAACTCTCCCACCAGGGATTGAATCCATACCACTTGAAGTGGAAGCATGAAGTCTTAACCACTGGACTACCAGGGAAACCCCTAGAGTGTTCTTTTTCATACACTGTCTCATCTGAGACTTGTTATGAAGCCTACACAGAGCATAGACAAGACATCAAGGCCCCTGTTACCCATCTAGAAATTAAAGCAGAGAAAGAAAACTGAACTCCCTGACAAGCTTTCTGTTCTCACACTCCCAGTTCTGGCCCTTTCTACTGTTATCAGGTCTTTCAGGGCACGGCTCCCCTGTAGGTACCTCTGCTTCTTCGTGGTGCTCGATGAGGGCTTTTGGAGGAAGGCTGTATAAGTTGCAAAGCTTGGATTTCACCATGATGGGAACGTAGCCCAGAAACTGCTTAATGACTCCTTTTGAGATTCCATTCACTGACCAGCTGATATCGGCCTAAGTGAAAATGAGAGAGAGAAAAAAGTTAAAAAAAAAAAGTGGGGGGACTATCTAGATCTGTAGGAATAAATGAGTATTCTAGGGGAGGGAGACAGAGGGATGGACTGGGACTTTGGGGTTGGTAGATGGAAGCTATTAGTTAGAATGGATGAATAACAAGGTCCTACACAGGGAACTATATTCAATATCCTGTGATAAACCACAATAGAATACTGAAAAAAAAATGTATATAAAAAAAGAATAGATGAGTATCTTAAAAGATTAAGGCAGAGGACCATAAACTAAATGATTTTATGCTTTAGGTTTAAAACATGGGATCTCTCGGACAACAGCACTGAGAAAGCCAAATTCTGGTATAAACTGTATTAAGCACTGGGCTTATTCAAAAAAATGTACAGTGTGTGAGTCGCACGCTGTCACTCATACTCACTGTCAGCTTTCCCCGGTAGGTGCTCCTCCGGCCTCGGCACTCTGCTGGATAAACATTGAGCTCTTTGCAGATGCTCCCTTTGGGAACGGCTGGAGGACTGATGACGGCATCCACAATGGTGAGAGAGATCCGCTCATCTTTGAAAGCAAATTCAAAGGGAGGGACGGCCTGAAATACAGTTGAGACAGTCAACCGCTTGCACTTGCAAGGCACTTTCTCTCAAAGACTTTCAAATTTCAGGTGTTCTACAAGCACTGATGGCTATCATGCTAATGCAACACATCTAAAAAGAGCCAACACTACATCTGGGCTACTCATGTCCTAAGTACCTAAAACAGCATTAAGAAGATTTTTTGGTCTACTGACTGTTGGATTCTATAATAGGTTCTAGGGATATAGCTGTTTACGGACAAAGCTGTCCTCTGAACCAAGTACCTGACTTCAGTAGTGTGTATATGTTAATCCCAAACTCCTAATTTATTTCTGCTCCACATTTTACTTTGTACTCTCTTTGTGCATATGTTGTTGTTCAGTTGCTAAGCAGTGTCCAACTCTTTGCGACCCCATGGATTGTAATCCTGTCAAGCTCTTCCTCAAGAGTACTGGAGTGGGTTGCCATTCCCTCCTCCAGGGGATCTTCCTGACCCAGGGACTGAACCTGGGTCTCCTGCATTGCAGATTCTTTACCGTCTGAGCTACCAGAGAACCCATTTTAGCGGAAAGATTCCTTGATCATCTCAACGCTGGACTCTTTTTCATTGTTTTAATAAATCCCAGGGTCAATTAACTTATAAGCAGATTTACAATTTTTCTCATAGACATGATACAATGAGTCCAGGCACGACAGAAATTATTTCCCATCAGACAAAAATATTTCATCTTTTGCAAACGGGAGAAGCAGTATTAATCTTCGAAGAAGCCTCGATGGCTCCCCCATTATTTGTAGAAGAGAGTTCAAGCATCAGAAACTGGCGCAGCTTTCAACATTCTCTCCACCCCTCCTGCAGAACAAGCCCTACCCAACAAAAGCATAGGGTAGAGACCCCTGAGCTCTGCTCCTGCACTCCCCCTGGAGGGAACGCACTCTTCTCTTGGATTCATGAGGTCCTGCCCTGGGTTAGCTGCACCTCCCTCCTCTGTGCCCCCGAAGTACCCTACATAGCCCCTTGGCAAGAGCATTGCTCCAGAGTACTGGCACTGACTGCCTTCACAGCTCCACCTGCTGCTGCTAAGTCGCTTCAGTCGTGCGGACTCTGTGCGACTCCATAGACTGCAGCCCACCAGGTTCCTCCATCCCTGGGATTCTCCAGGCAAGAATACTGGCGTGGGTTGCCATTTCCTCCTCCATCACAGCTCCACCACCTTCACCCAAAACACGACTGCAAGCAAGAACTCTCTCTTACATAGGTCTGCCTCTCCCTCACTGTCAGAGCCCAGTGCCCGGAGACACCGGGATGCTTACTAAATGAGACCCTACCCCATTATTTTAACCTGAAGCCTGCTACCATCACCCTCTAGACCAATCACTTTAGTTTGGAGTAAATGTTACCTAATGACGTTACCAATCTCTTAAGGAGGACCAAAGCTTTCCCACTGAATCTCGCTTTAATGCCTCACTGGCACCTTCCTCGACATAACCCGGCGCTGGGCCTGTGCCCAACTCCCCCGTCTCCTGGATCCCTCCTCCCCTCTTCCAGGCCCCCAGCCTCACTCACCTCTCCCTCTTCCTCCTCCAGCGCCTCACACACCCCGCACCCCATCCGCCGCGCCGCCAGGCCCCTTTGCTCCACCCGCCTGTAGCAGGGGCTAGAGGCGCCGGAGAACCCCAAATTGAGGAACGGCTGGGAGGAGGCCAAGCTCACCTGCACCGCGTGGCTGAGCCCCTCGCGCACAGCGTAGTTGAAAGACTCGACATGCGCCCGCGTCAGCTCCTGCAACGCTGGCTTTTGCTGCTCCCGCGGGATCCCGTAAGAGGAGTCGGTCAAATGCTTTAGGCTGGGCCCACTGGGCAGGTTTCGCCACCGGCCGCCGGGATCCATGAGTTAGCCTGCACACCGGGCGCCAGGGACTGCTCCACACACGCCGGAAACACCGCCCGGTGCCCAGCACCCATGACCTGCTGGGAAATGTAGTTCCTCTTGGTCTGCCGGCCCTGGGTCCTCAGATTTTACAGGGTCGACTAGAAACTAATACTTGGAGCAAGTGGGCCCGTTCAAAATCCTGCACAGTCGGAGAGCGGCGGATCGGCCCCGTCTCCCCTCTTCCGGCGTCCACCCCTGTAGATCTCCGTTCTCCACTCACAAAGGAGAAGTCCGCTCCACGGACAATTCCGCGTGTGAAATCTCCATCTTTCATTTGCGGTTTAGGACCGGCGGAGAGTGATGTTCAAAGATTTCCTTCTCTTTCCTTGACCACTTTGCGATCCAATATTGATGCAGACTCTCGGGGTGACACCCAACCAGAGTTCTGGCTTCAAGGAAAAAGCAGTTGGGCACCAAACCGACTGCCCTCTACTCAGACCAGGGTAAGGGGTTAAGTCGGGAAGGTTCATCACTGGGACCGTCTAGCGGTGGTCCTACCCCCATTAGCCCCTCCCCGCGTCGTCTAGACTCGAGTCTTGAGCCGGAGCCGGCAACGTGTGTGCAGGCGGGCGTCCTAGCCCTAATATCCTTTAGTCGCTAAGTCATGTTCAACTCCTTGCGACCCCATGGACTCTAGCCCTCTAGGCTCCTCTGTCCATGGGATTGCCCGGGCAAGAACACTGGAGTGGGTTGCCATTCCCTTCTCCAGGGGATCTTTCCCAACCCAGGGATCCGGGGATCTTAGTTCCCTGACCAGGGATCAAACCTGTGCCCCCTGCAGTGGAAATGCAGACTCTTAACCACTGGACCTCCAGGGATGCTTTGAGTCTCTAAATCCTATACTCCATTCATCTCCCCAGAAAACGATTTATCGGAGACTGTCTGCAGCTGTCTTTCAGTGTAATCTTTCCTGTGTATGTGCGTTTAACAGCTCTGTTGTGTACGCGGTATAACACACACGATAAACTACACCTGTTTAAAGGGTACGCGCTGGTAAGTTTTGACCTAGGTATATACCTCCTGGGCTTCCGTGATGAAGCTGTCATCACAATTAAGATAATAAATCCATTCACCGCTTAGAGAAATGTCCACCTGACGCAATTCCACCTTTACCTAGGTCAGGTGGTAATTCTCATTCCTGTATCAATTTTAAAAATTATCCTCTGTTTCTTTCTTATGTTTACACCATCAAATCTCCCAAGATGTGTGCAGTTGTGACCTAAATTCTGCCTTCTCTTCCTTTACAGCGACTGCTACTTTTAGGAAAAACTCTCTTCCTCTATTCCCTCTCTCTTGGTCAGGAAGGTAGGAGAATGAGGGGATTATGACAGGTGCAACCATTTCCATCAGCATACAAACTTGCTGGAAAAGCTGTTAGAAAACAGCTCACTGATCTCTTTCTTGTCCCCTTTAGAACACGGATCTTAAAAAGGTTGATCATCATTCCTGTCTCTCCACTGCTTTCAAGTTTCATCCATGTCTCAGCATATTTAGTTCTTCATTCTTTTCACAGCTGATTAAGAACCCATTGTATGGAGACCCATTTTGTTAATCTGTTCACCTGTTGATGGACATTTGGATTGTTTCTGCCTTTGACTGTTGGGAGTAATGCTGCTAGAAACATCCATGCACAAGTTTTTGTACAGACATATGTTTTCAATTCTCTTGGGTGCTACAGCTATTTATGGGACATATGGTAACTAACTTTTTGAGGTACTGCCAGTTTTTTCCAAAAGCAGCTGTACAATTTTAATTTCCCACTAGCAATGTATGAGGGTTTTACTTTATCCTGTCTTCACCAGTATTTACCCTCTGTGTTTTAAAAATTATATCCACCTAAGTACGTGGACAGGGAGGCCTGGAGTGCTGTGATTCATGGGGTCGCAAAGAGTCGGACACGACTGAGCGATTGAACTGAAGTACACGTGAGGCAGTATCTATTCGTGATTTCTGTATTTCTCTAATGACGTGATATTGAGCACATTTTCATGTGTTACCATTTGTATATTTTCTTTGGAGAAATGTCTGTTTAGATACTTGGTCCATTTTTCAGTCTCTTTTTAGGTTTATTCAGCATTTATCTTCTTGAGTCAGTTTCATCAGTTTAAATGTCTTTCTAGGAATATGCCCATGGCATCTAATTTGCTGGCCTACAGTTGTTTATAGGATTCCCCTATAATCCTTTTTATTTGTAGTAATATCCCTGTCTCATTCCTTATTTTAGTAATCTGAGTTCTTTATATTTTTTCTTCACCAGTCTAGCTAAAGGTTTCTCAATTTTGTTGATCTTCTTTGAAGTGCCAACTTTTGGACTCATTGATTTTATCTATTGTTTTTCTATTCTCTAATTCATTTATTTCCACACACCTTTATTGTTTCTTTCTATCTTTCTACTTTCTTTGAATTTAGATTACTCTTCTAATTTCTTAAGGTGGGAGGTTAGGTTATTGATTTGAGATCTTTCTTAAAAATAGTCTTTTAAAGATATAAAATTTCCTTTAGGCATGGCTTTAACTGCATCCCAGAAGTTTTGGTATGTTTTCATTTTCATTTATCTCAAAGTGCTAATTTCCCTTGTGACTTATTTCTTCAATCCATTGGCTATTTATGACTGAGTTTTTTAATATTCATAGATTTGTGATTTTCCCAGATTTGTCAATGGTTTCTAGTTTTATTTCATTGTGGTCAGAGAACATATGTAGTATGATTTCATAATTCATTGAGGCTTTATGGTGTACCATATGGTTTATTCCTGAGAATGTTCCATCTGTACTTGAAAAAATGTATATTTGCTATACAAATATATTAAATATATAGTTGGGTAGAGTGTTCTATAGATACTTGTTAGATCTGGCTAGTTTATATGGTTTTTTATATCATTGTTGATCTTCTAGACATTATTCAAAATGGGAGATTGAAAATTCCAACTATTGTTATTGAATGTCTATTTCTGTCCAGTTCTGCCATTTTTTGCCTCATGTATCTTGGGACTCTTTTGTTAGGTGGATGTGTTTATAATTGTTGTATCTCCTGATGGACTCATCTTTTTATTATTGTAAAATGTCCTTTGCCTGTAGTGACAATTTTTTTCTTAAAGCCTATTTTATCTAATATTTGTTTGGCCATCTAAGCGCTCTCTGAGTTACTGTTTGATGGTATATTTTTTCTCATACCTTCACCTCTTGTGTCTTTGAATCTAAAGACCGTCTCTTGTAGATAGCATAGAGTTGGATTGTGGTTGTTTTGGTTTTTTATCCATTTTGCCAGTCTCTACCTTTTGATTGGAGTCTTTAATCCATTTGCATTTAGTGAAATTACTGATAAGATAGGAATTTATGTCTACATTTTGCTATTTGCTTTGTATATGCCTCCTACCTCCCCCCATTCCTTCATTACTGCCTTTTCTTTTGTTAAATATTTTCTAGTGTAATATTTTCCACCAGGGCTTCTCTGGTGGCTCAGATGGTAAAGAATCCGTCTGCAATGCGGGAGACCTGGGTTCAATCCCTGGGTTGGGAAGATACCCTGGAGGAGGGCATGGCAACCCATTCCAGTATTCTTCCCTGGAGAATCCCCATGGACAGAGGAGCCTGGCAGGCTACAGTCCATAGGGGTCACAAAGAGGCGGACACAACTGAGTGACTAAGTGGCACAGTGTAATATTTTAGTTCCCATGTCCCTTTTTACTATATATTAAAGTCATTTTCTTAGTGGTTAATGTGTCTTGGGGTGGATCTCTTTGAATCTATTCTATTTAGAGTTCACTGAACCTCTTGAATGCGTTTTAGTGGTTTTCATCAGAGGGAAAGTTTTTGACTACTTCTTCTAGTACGTGTTAGGATTCCTATTATGTCTATGTTGCTGTACATATATATTTCTGGAGCCTGTTCATTTTCCCTCATTCTTTTTTCTTTCTATTCCTCAGACTAGATGATCTCAACTGAATTCAGATTCACTGATTCCTCTTCTTTTGCCAGCTCAAACCTGCTTTTGAACACCTCTATTAAATTTTTCATTTGCTTTATCATACTTTCCAATGCCAAAATTTCTACTTTGCTTTATTCAGAAAACAATTTCTATTTCTTTAATGATATTGTATCTTTGGTGACGCACCATTCTCTTTTATTTCTTTAAACATATTTTAAACAGCTGAATTAAAGTGTTTCTGTAGTTAAGTTCCATGCCTGCGCGTCTTCAGGGATGATTCCTATGGACTGTTCCCTCTGCGGGGCATGCTTTCTTTTTCTTTGCATGTCCCATAACTTGTGATGAAAACGTTGATAATACTATGGGGCAATGTTGGAAAACCACTCTTCCCTCCTCAGGGTTTATTGTTGTTTTTTTAGTGACTTTCCTGAACTAGTTCTGTCAAGCCTGTATTTTTTGATGTATGGCCACTGAAGGGTCTGCTCTATCAGCTTAGTGGTCAACTAATGATTCTACAGAGATTTCCTTAAACACTTGGAACAAGTACGTCTCCCAGTCTTTGGCACAGGACTGTGTGTGTATGTTTGTGTCTGTGTGAAAGGTATGCCTTCATGCTCAGGCAAGCAGTTTACATCCCTGCCTTAGTCTTCACTTCCTGCTTGTGAATATCCTCCTAGTCAGACAGAGGTGAAGGCTGAGGGAATTCAGTTCTCCTCTGGGCACATACACAGCCTACACTTGTATTTTTAGGAATATACTGAAGCTTTTCAAAACTTATGAACATCTCATTCCCCATCTTTCCCTTCTAAGTTTTTTGTTCTTCCAGCTGCTAAAACCATCTCAGCAAGTTGAGGTGTTAAACAGTTGTTGCTGATTATTTTTTAACAAAATGCACCCAGGGATAGGCTGCTCACAGTGGGCACACTCTAAGACGGGTCAAATAAAATAAACTCTAAGATGAGGACTTACATGAAACTGCCAGTCAGGCCAAATAAGAACACCTCATTAGGGATGGAGCTTTGGGTGAGCTCCAGCACCATTCTGTACCCTCTAATGGCTGCTAGGCTGCTGGGTTTCACCAAGACTCTGAGGCTCTTAGTTTCCAAGGCTATCACAGAGATGATATAAAGATGATATCACAGAGATGATATAAAGGAGATGAAAATGGGGCAAGTTAAAACATCACCAAACTTGCTGTTCTTATCAATATGTAAACATTTTTCTTTAATAAATGCTTCCTGGATTGTTGCAAGCTTTTGGCTAATTTGCCACTGTTCTCATTGTTTTATGCAAGATGGGATTTTCAGAGGGTCTTACTCCACTATTCCCCCTGATGTCTTCACCTGTGAATTTTGAAAACGAATTTTGATTGTAGCAATCTTGAAGTTGTGCCAGCAAGTATCCCATGGACAGGGACTCATTTTCTTTTGTCTTTAGGGATGCTTTGGGGAAAACCTCTTTAAAATATTACTGGAAGTTTTAGGCCATGGGAGAATATCAGCTTAAGGGGAGGGGGCAGCTACTAACAGCAAATGGGACCAGACTCTAAAAGTTCTTTGAACCTGTCCACTCTCAGAATTATAAGTAGCTGCCTGCCTGGGTCCATGCCTGTCTGCTGATCTCTGCATCCTACCCATGCAGTCCCCACTGAATCCAGTGGGTATGTGTTATGTCACATCAGAAACCTGTTTGGAGTGGGATGTTTAAGCCAAGGTTTCTGGTGTGGAAGCTGCTATGCAAGGCAGGCCAACTATACACGGGAAAGGAGTTCAAAGCATCCAGCCTCAGTTGGATGGTTTGTCCACAAGTTACAAGTTTAATTACAGTTTACATAAGTGAAGCCCTTTCTAGGGTCTGAGGTGAGACCAGCAGGTACTGATGTGGTGATGGTTTAGTCGCTAAATTGTGTTCGACTCTTAACGACCCCATGGACTGTAGCCTGCCAGGCTCCTCTGTCCATGGGATTCTTCAGGTAAGAATACTGGAGTGGGTTGCCATTCCCTTCTCTGGGGGATCTTCCTGACCCAGGAATCAAACCCAGGTCTCTTGCATTGCAGGCAGATTCTTTACCAACTGAGCTACAAGGGAAGCCGCTAGGATATGCCTGCTGGTATTTATATGGCCTTAGTAAAGTCTTAAGGACTTCCTGAACTTCTGGCTAGTTGGAGAAGGAGCCTCACTTTAAAGCACACAATCTGCAGCATGATTCAGATAATACACATGTCATGTAAAACATGATGGACTCGATTTTGGTAGCTGAAATTGCTCAGTGCATCATCCTGGAGCAGCTCACAGTTTTAAAGGACAAGTCTATTGGCTTACATACCAACGTTCTTAGGTCAACAAACAATGGCCATGTGTGTGCTTATTTTTGCATGGCCCGTGAGCTAAGTTTTGTTTTCTTAATATTTTTTAAGAGTTAAGGAAAAATAAAGAAGAATATGCAAGAGAGACCTAGTTGGGCTTGCAAAGCCTAGAATATTTTCTACCTAGCCCTTTATAGAAAAAGTCTGCCTGCCTCTAGTTTAACAGAATCACAGATTCCAATAACCAGGCATATCGGAGGACAGTCAACACCCACAGTAAGATGAGAGAACCAAAGGGGACAAAAACACTTGAATACAATTCCTTTAATGCTCCAGGCATTCAAACATTCATAGAATTGCCTTGTTTCAAAAGTCATTTCCTCTTAGGTACAGATTCTGTGTCCAGGAGCAGAGACAGTTTTCTCCACGGCACCCACTAGTGCTGCGGGGACCCTCTCCAGCACGTTGTCTTCTCTGGTAGAGTCCCCACGACCCATGGCAAGGCTGGACGCACCCCTGCTTGACACAACCTCCACTTTAATGGAAACACCCTTCGTAGTGTTACCACAGCTCGTGGGTCCGTCTGTTTCTGGCACAACCAGACATCCTGAGTCTGGGACCATCACCCTGAGGCGCTCCTGAAACACCACATTAGCTGGTTAAGTCCACCAGCACCTGCTCCACTTTATCAGACAGACACTGAGGCACTTTCATGTCCTGGGGAAACAGAGTTTACAGTCATCACAGGAGTCCAGTGAGACAGAAGGGCTTTCCTCTCAATAATTCATTTGTAACCCTAACACATATTTAGCAGATTTATAAATTCATATCTGGTTACATTTGACAACAAGGCTTCACAAAGTAGATGAAAGCAGATTTAAGTATATGAAAGCACGGCTGAGTTTCCAAAGGCTATGACGGGGAGCAGAGAGAACTTGTTTGGATGGAATATGCTGTATATCACGTCAGCATCCGATCATCCTTAAAGAAATGCCTGGCCTTCCAAAAGGAATTTAAAGAAAATCTCTAACCCTTATTGGATTCTTCCAAGGTAATAATGTTATCTGTCCTTCCTTCTCCAGCAGTGGTTCGAGGCATCTCAATGCATCTGACGCCTGAGGTTCAGGCCTAATGGGCCAGGGGCCATGAGGAGGGAGGTGTGGACACCAACATTCTTTAAAGCTTCCCCAGTGACTCCAGCAAATTATCTGCATTGAGAACCTCGGTCCTCAGGGCTCTCCAGGCTTCCTAATCTGTGTTCTCACTGAATGCCCTTGAGGTAGTCCCTGGATCAGGCAACAAGTTCTTCCACAAGATAAGAAACTAAGGCACAGAGGTTCAGGGGTTTTTCTGATGCTGTGCAGCCAATGAGTTGAGACTGAAATCAACATCTCCAAACACCACCACCACCTCCTTCCCTAGCAACTGGCGACATGAACACAGACTACACGGATGAAGACTGACGGGGGCGAGGCATGACCATCTGTGCCACAGATACCACTGAAGGATATGGAAGAGTTCTGTGCCAGCTGCTCTCCCTGATCAGACATAAATGCACAAAACAGATACTTATTTGAAACCACATGAGGAATGAAGCATAACTTCCTCTTTAAAGCCTTTCTTCCCTCACATATATTGCTATCAATTCTGTTTTCTTAGAAAACCCATCAAAATCCACAGACTTCCTAACACCTGGATTCTTCGTTGTGCCACTGTAAAAGACACTGGAAAATTCTCAAATGTCCCTGTAATTTAGGTCCAAAAGATCATTACAAATCTGCATTTGCTTGTGACGGGACTACAAAATTCTCCCCGCTTTTTTTTCCCTCTTGTTTTTTGGCCACTCTGGGCAGCATGCAGGACCTTAGTTCCCCAACCAGGGATTGAACCGGTGCCCCCTCTAGTGCAAGTGTGGGGTCTTAACCACTGAACAGCCAGGGAAGTCCCCGAAACCTCCCTACTTTTCCCATCACTGGCCCACACAGACTTCCCAAGCCCCAGAACCCTACACTTTTTCCATGGGTGCGCACCTGCCCACAGTCTACTCAGAATCTCCCCAAACACTAACCCATCAGCTGCTCTGGGCCTCTAGGATTTCAGTAACACTTGTTTTATTTTGCTCTGGATGCAAACTTCATCATCTATACATTCTGGGTAACCTCTGGCATGTTTATTTTTTAATTCTAAACTGCCGGGTGAGCCCAGCCGGCTGGGCCTTCCTCCACTTCACTGAGACACAATACTTTCACATCCCACACCCACTGGTGCATCCATGAAATCATTTCCATCATTCCTTTTTTTACCATCAGCTCCCACATCTCATCATATTTGAAGCTGCTTTTTCTTTGCTTTGTAAAAAAGTCTCTCCCGGCTGCAGAACTCTTTTCTGATGACAAATGGAGATGAATAAGGGAGGGCACCTGTGCCAGAGAGAAGGATGGCACCTATCCCCACCCCCAGGCCCAGGGTCCTGGGGTGGAGGGTGCATGCCTGTTCAGTGGGTCTGCGGGGATTCCCATGCATTGTGCACTCAGCTCACACTGGACATAAGTGGCATGTGGGGGCTCCTTCTTGCTAGTGAGGTGGCCTCCCGGAAAGTCTGTAGAATATTCATCCATGCCGTGGGTAGTAGAAACTACACCTAAGGGGACACTGCTAACGTTTGCTGATTGACAGGGTGCCATGTGCCGCTCCGAAACCACACCTTTTCCATTTCAAGAGATTCTCCCTTTTGGGCGAGACATACACTGATCCACAGGCTCTCCCGGACGTTGAGAGGAACAAGGAGACGAAAAATCTTCCCTGGAACAAAACCTAACCTTCCAACTCCTAAAAAAGGTGTATAAAGAGCAAGAAAAACAAAATGGGGAGGAGCCCCCTGGGGTGGGGTAGGGTGAGGGGAATTCTACTCTCCTGGAGGGCTTTCTAACAAAAGTTAAATCCTCCGAAAAATGAACAAAAGGGAACCTGTCCAAAGGGCATGTAGAATTCTGGTTAAAACAAGGAGATTTGAGAATCACCATCGTCATATTTCAAAGACCCATCCCACCACCCACACACACCCAGCTATTAAGTAAAGCAAGACATCGTGTTTTTTCCTCTCTCATGCTTATTGAATGCTTATGGGTTCACAGCAAACTTTGCTGCTTGGTTTCTAAAACATGCAGAGAGCAGACTGAGAGCAGCGTTCGGCGCCCAGTCCACGCCAGCCCTGACTGGTGACCGGCCAGACACCATCAGGATCGGGGTGAGCACGCCCTCTGGCGGCGAGGCGGCGCCTGCACAGCCAGGCCCCAGGGACAGATGGTGAGCACGTGTCCAGACGGTTGGGGGAGTGACCGGGACGAGCTGGGGGGACTCATTGGCCACCTCCTGAGAGCTCTCACATCCCGTCCCCACCCCAGACCGGAGGCCGCAGCTGGGCACAGAGCTAAGGCACTAACGCAGCAGTGGACAGTCACCAACCAGGTCTGACGGCTGCCACCCCTGGGCAGGAGAAGCCCTGCTGCTCAGAGCGCTGCCTTAGGATATAATTCAGATCTTTTCAAAGAATGAGAAGTAAAGTAAGTACATCCCTGTTTTTGCCCCTTAGAAGAATATCTGGCTCTCCCGTCTGAGAAATGTGCTGCAGTTTTCCAATTTCCGTAGCAGGGCCGAGAGCTTCACCTGGGGACCTCTGGGCAACCAATCACTCCTGGGGGAAGCTCCTTTGTTTTCTCCCAGCACGTCTCTCCGAGTTGCGCTTGACAGCAATTCAGACACATCTCCTTCCCCTGGGGCAGGGCCCCCTCACGTGCTTCTTCTGAGGCATCTCTGCGCACCTCCCTGGGTCACAGCTTGATGAAGGTGGCCGGCTGGGGGGGCTGCTGCTCCGCATCCGGGGGTGGGAAGACGCTGGCAATGGCTATGTCCACGATGCCCTGGCACAGCTCTGCATAAAGCTTCCTGAAACAGGTTTGGAGATCTGTTATTGAGGATGCACATCAAAGTGCAGGAGAAAATCAAAGGTGTTTTTTTTTTTTTTTTTAAATCAGGATTGTTTAGTTGCTAGGTCCTATCCAACTCTCTTCCAACTCCATGGACTATAGCCAACCAGGCTCCTCTGTCCATGGGATTTCCCAGGCAAGAATACTGGAGTGGGTTGCCATTTCATTCTCCAGGGGATCTTCCTGACCCAGAGATTGAACCCGAGTCTCTGGTTTCTCTGCATTGGCAGGTGGATTCTTTACCACTGCACCACCTAGGAAGCTCTTTCACCAGGATCTGCCCCAAAATTCCACCTGGTATTTATAAGACACGTGCCAACTGTCCATACAAATACTGTAGGAAGTACTACTGCATGAAGATAAAGCATCCACTTAATGGATATTTCTGGAAGGTCTTGCAGGTGAACAGACAAGGCAACGCCTGCTCTAACTAACTGCAGGGGAGACAGGCAATTCCAAAGAGAACAGGGCCATCTTGCCTGTCTGTGGGGGGTACACATGGAGACACAGGCTCTCCCCAAGGAAAGCACCCACGTGCTGTGGTTGAGGGGCCTTTAAGGAAGACTCCTCAGAGTAATAGCTCATCTGAGACCTGGAGAATGAGTGACAACGGACAGAGAATGGATGACAGGGCAGAAAAGAGGAGGAAGGAGAGGGGAGTCAGACACAGAGAACGAGGGTGGTAAGATCATCAGTACCATTTTTCTAGAGGCCACATATACATGTTAATATACAATATTTCTGTTTCTGACTGCCTTCACTCTGTATGACATTCTCTGATTCCATCCATGTCTCTACAAATGATAAAATTCTGTTCCTTTTTAGGGCTGAGTAGTGTTCCACTGTATACACACACCACACTTCTTTACAAGTCCTCTCATTTGCAAAGCAGAAACAGAGACACAGACGTAGAAACAAATGTATGGACATCAAAGCGGGAAGGGGTGGGTGGGATGAACTGAGAGATTGGGGTTGATGCACATACACTATGCATTTATATAAAATAGATAACTAATGAGAACTTACTGCATAGCATAAGGGACTCTACTCGGTGCTCTGTGGTGAGCTAAATGGGAAGGCAATCTAAAGAAGAGGGCATATATGTATAAGTATAGTTGATTCGTGGACTTCCCTGGTGGCTCAGATGGTAAAGAATCTGCCTGCAATGCAGGAGACCCAGGTTCAATCCCTGGGTTGGGAAGATTCCCCTGAAGAAAGGAATGGCTACCCCCTCCAGTATTCTTGCCTGAAGAATCCCATGGACAAAGGAGCCTGATGGACTACAGTCCATGGGGTCACAGAGTCGGACAGGACCAAGTGACAAACACTTCCATAGCTGATTCACTCTGTTGTACAGCTGATTCACTTTGTTGTAAAGCAACTATACTCCAATAACAATTAAAAATAATAAATAAAAAAGAATGAGGGTGAGATACAGAGACAAAGGAGGGGAGGGAGAAAGAGAGGAGGGTGAGAGAGAGGAAGGGCCATGCAAATATAGGGAGGGGCACCACCAAGCAGAGAACTCAGGAAATCTGGGAAAGGAGACCACTGCAGTGTGAGGCAGGGGACAAGGTGGGGCCTGACGCCACATGCTGGCACCTGGACTTCAGCCAGAGGCCAAGGAACCACCAAAGCCAAGGAGGAAAACCTCCCATCCAGAGCTATAAGGAGGCCCTCAAAGTCCACACCCCCTTGTTCCCTACAGGACTTTTGTCTGCTTCACACAGCAGTGTATGAGGCGAGCTCTTTTAGGACTGGCTCCAACACAGGGAGGGCTTCCCAGGTGGCGCTAGTGATGAAGAACCTGCCTGCCAATGTAGGAGATGTAAGAGATTCAGGTTTGATCCCTGGGTCAGGAAGATCCCCTGGAGGAGGGCATGGCAACCCACTCCAGTATTCTTGCCTGGAGAACCCCATGGACAGAGGAGCCTGTTGGGCTACAGTCCATGGGGTTGCAAAGAGTTGGACATGACTGAAGCGACTTAGCACACACTCATGTCAACAAAGGGAAAAACCAGAGACATGTGGTTCAAAGAGAAAACCCACATCTGAGACGATGCTCTGGGCCAGATGTGCCTATTTGCTATGTGCCTAACTTGCTCAGGACTGCTGGGATACAGGTGGCCGGAGTCTAGGCCAGCCCAACCTGGAGGAACAGAGGTCTTCACTGTCCTGACTTCCAGAAGATGCTATCTCCCAATCTCCACCAGGTGGGGAATCTTCACAACCGAATTGCGGTCCCTCCTGATCCAGCGGCAAATCTCTGCTATTCTCCCACCCTCATCCCCTTCTACTGCCCTTGAGGCTGGAATTGCTATGTCCTAACCTTTTGTAAGGCCCTCTGGGAAGAGAGCTCGGGCAAAGCCATGCTTCTCTTGTCTGTCTTGGTAAGCCCTAACTACCGGCTGACCTTCGTTTCTCCTGCGAGATGTCTGCTCTTTCCTATCTCCCCTCCCCCCAGCCCCTCAGCCCCTGCTTCTTCTGTCTACATGGATCAAGCCCCAGGGTCTAGGCTACACCACTCAACCTTCCCCTTCTGAAGGGACAATGATCAGGAGGCCCGCGCGGGAGGGGTGGTAGCTTGGGTCTTAGGAGTCTTGGGTCTTGGCACGTCACCAAGAGCCAGAGCCATTGAAACAGACAGTGTTTGGTGTTCCATGAAGCATGTCGTTAGTCACCTTGGGAAAGCTTTTCTGAAAGGGATGCTGGGGGTGGGCGGAGAGGACATAGCTTCAACCTCGTCAAGTCAACTAACAACTCCACTATTTCTGGCACAGGAAGCACCCAATATACAAGCAAGTATGGGTCTTTGAACATCCTGCTATGTTCATACAGCAAGATAAGTAAGTCCTGTTTTAACATCTGCACAACAATGAAACCATGCCTCCTGAATAAAGGCTTTCCTTTGACTACACCATCGTATCATCATCTCCATCAACTCCCTTCCCATTTGTCCTTTAGGAAGCAAGGATAAAGGCATTTGAAAGTTTATTTCCTTCATGGGCTTCCCTGATGGTCCAGTGGTTAAGACTTTCCCTTCCAATGCAGAGGGCACAGGTTTGATCCATAGTTGGGGAACTAAGATCCTCCATGCCTTGAGGCATGGCCAAAAAAAAAAAAAAAAAAAAATCAGGAAAAATCATATATCATTGTTGTATTAAAAAAAAAAAGTTTACTTCCTTCAGCGTAAGAACAGGACCCATCCATCTCATGGTGTGGCCTGGGTCCCTAGGGGCTTTCCAAGCCACCTCATAATAAGCCCCCCATTTCAAGAGCTCTCCCTTCTCAAAATTATGCACCTAAAAGATAGACGAGCTTCCCTTGTGGCTCAGTGGTATAGAATCCACCTGCAATGCAGAAGACCTGGGTTCAATTGCTGGGTCAGGAAGGTCCCCTGGAGAAGTGATTGGCTCCCCACTCTAGTACTCCTCCCTGGAGAATCCCATGGACAGAGGAGCCTGGAAAGCTACAGTACATGGGGTCGCAGAGTCGGATATGACTGAGTAACTAACACTTTCACTTCACTTCTTCTAGAAGATAGAATCTGTTTCTTTTCTATGACAGCAACTGTAACTCAAAATAATTCATACAATAATTGACTGGGCAGTGTCCAGCTCCCTCCTCCAGTGGACTCTTTAAGGATGCTCATTTTTACATGTTTCTCAAAACCCCGCTCTTCTGCTAGACCCCACTGCTCTCATCAGGACTCTGAGCAAAGGGGATCCAGCAGATGGGAAGTAGCTTTGAGGCGCTAGCGAGATGCAGCCCAGAGAAGACAACAAACCCTGATGCCCAGTGGCTTTTCACTAGAGGCCTCTGTCAGGCTCCAGCATGACCAGATCCTGCAGAGCATCTCAGCAAGCAAGTGAGCCTTCGCCAGTGTGTGGATGCCACTAACGGAAAAAGAGGTCAAGGATATTACTCATCACTCCAAGTGAACTGAGAAATTGCTGTTTCTCTGCCCTCTCTAGCCTTCAATCCTTACATGAATAAAAGAGGGAGATCCACCTTCCTATCCAGAGACTAGACGCCAACCCTTGAGCCAAAGCTGGAGGCAGAATTGACCAGGCCTGATGGACAGAACCTTGGGGGTCATGGAAAGGGGGAGGCTGGGTCTTAGTTGGGTTTCTGGCTCAGGACCCCAAAAGAGGGGAGCTGGACATTCACTGAGATGGGCAGCTCTGGGGTGGGACGCCCACTGGACATCCACACAGCTCCTCGCAGGATGCCGGGAAGACAGGTGCAGATACTGGCCTGGGACTCAGGGATACAATGTAATTGGCTGGCTTTAAAATCCAGGAGTGCAAGATGGGCTTGGCTGGAGACCTGGAAAGGGCAGTTTCTGTGAAAGTGGATGGAAGGCAGCCTGGAGCGGACCACAGTGTGGATGGGGACTGAGGAAGAGGAGACAGTGTGTGCAGATGTGGCTTCTCCAGATGTGTGGCTGTGGGCATTTCCCTGGTGGTCCAGGATTAAGGTTAAGACTTAAGGATTAAGGATTAAGGTTAAGACTGTGCTTCTAGTGCAAGGGGTGCAGGTTCGATCCTGAGTCGGAAAACTAATAAGATCCCACACACCATGCAGAGTGGCCAAAAAAAAATGTGTGGCTGTGAAGGGAGCAGGGAGGAAGTGGTCAGTGGAGCAGAACAGGGCATCAGAGGAGGGCCTTTTTTTTTCCTTTTGGCCTCACTGCACAGCGGTCATGTGGGATCTTAGTTCCCTGACTAGGGACTGAGCTTGTGCCCTCTGTATGAGACGCATGGAGTCTTAACCACTGGACCACCAGGGCAGTCCAGGAGGGTTCTTTGTAATCACTGGGGAAATCTGCTGGGTACCACATGCTGGTGGGAAGTATTCAGCAAAGAGGGAGAAGGTAGCTGAGCACAGCATCCTCATCCTGCCCTCCTGCCTGGAGGGAGGGGACTGCGTCAGAGCACAAGGAGGGACGTACAGCTGACAGGAAGGACAGGAGAAGGCAGGCACCCCTAAGGACGTGATGAAGGGAGAATGTGAAAGGTTCCATACCCCTCCACCCCAGCCTCCCTCACTCTCCTCCTCCTTCAGATCTCAGTCCCAAGCATCACCTCCCAAGGGGACCTTGTGCTCAATTTTATTATCTTCTAACATCTTTCACTCTATGACAGCGTGTATCCCAGTCTGTCATCTATATTTGTCTTGTCCTTGATCCTTCCCAGTCTCCCTCTACAAAGGGTGGACCTAGGTCTCTCGGTACAAAGGCTGAGACCCAGAGCCCAATCCGGGGCCAGGCAGGTGACAGGGACCTAACAAGTACCGTTAGCTGCAGGCACGGATGAAGCTGCAACCTTTGAGGATGAAGTGCGAATGACTCCCATACATGGAAGGTTTCCCATAGGTAAACTCCAACTCACCTATACCCTCACCTTTTCTTACCCCACAACACTCACGCCATGCTGCAGCCAGACTCCTCCCAGGAGGAGTGGAAGCTCCCTGAGGGCAGGGTCTGCTCATCTGCACATCTGCCCTAGAGCCTGGCCCAGAGCAAGGTGCGGCTGGAGGCTGGCTCCCTTTCCCCTTGGCACAGGTGACTCTCTCCTCTTCCAACCCAGCTTCACCATGTCCATGGCACCTTCTCAGACCACCTCCTGTCCAGGGAGCCCCTGAAATGCTTGCTCATCACTATCTCCCCCGCTCATGGGACCAGCTGACCCATCACCTTGCCACACAAGAGGGTCTTGGCTGCTACTACTGGCTTCGTTTGGAACTTTCACGGCATCCACCACCCACCTCAGCACAGGCTAAATGCTCAGTTCATATGGGAAGGAGATGGAAAAGGGAATGACTCGACAAGGCCCCCTGCTGGCCAGGGTCCAACCAAAGCACTACCATCGCTGGTACATCCTCCTTGACATCATTGAAAGGGTCTGTGCTAGAAGACCCAGTAATGCGCTTCCCAGGTGGTGCTAGCGGTAAAGAACCCACCTGCCAATGCAGGAGACCCAAGAGACATGCGTTCGATTCCTGGTTTGGGAAGATCCCCTGGAGAATCCCATGGGCAGAGGAGCCTAGTGGGCTCCATGGGGTTGAAAAGAGTTGGACATGCTGAAGGACTTAGCAAGCATTCTTAGACACCCCGGAAATGGGAGCTCACCCCGTGTCAAGACAGACTACCCCACCTGTGGAACCAAATTCCCACTTGTTAAAATCCAGTGGCGGTAGTTCCATTTTTAGTTTTTTAAGGAACCTTCATACTGTTCTCCATTCTGGCTAATTTACATTCCAAACAATAGTGCTACAGGATTCCCTTTCCTCCACACCCTCCCCAGCACTTATTGTTTATATATTTTTTGATGATGGCCATTCTAACCCGTGTGAGGTGATATCTCATTCAAAAAGACACAGGCATACCAATGTTCACTGAACCACTATTTACAATGGCCAGGACATGGACGCAACCTAGATGTCTATCAACAGATGAATGAATAAGAAGATGTGGTACGTATACAGTGGACTATATTACTCAGCCATAAAAAGGAATGACATTGGGTCATTTGTAGAGACATGGATGGACCTAGAGTCTGTCATACAGAGTGAAGTCAGAAAGAGAAAAACAAATACCACATATTAATGCATATATGTGGAATCTAGAAAAGTGGAACAGACAAATCTATTTGCAGGGTAGAAACAGACATGCAGATGTAGAGAGTGAACACGTGGACACACGAGGGGAGGGGAGGGTGGGACAAACTGGAAGATTAGGACTGATACATATATACACTATCAAGTGTAAAACCGCTAGCTAGCGGGAAGCTGCTGTATAGCACAGTGAGCTCAGCTGGGTGCTCTGTGATGACCTAGAGGGGTGGGATGAGGCGGTGGGAGGGAGAGTCAAGAGGGAGGGGATATATTACCCATGTAGCTGATTCATTTCGTTGTACAGCAGAAATCAACACAACATTGTAAAGTAACTATAGCCCAATAAAAACACGCACACACAAAAAACCCCCCAGTGGTGTTCAGACTTACTGAGCACAAGCAGGGGCGCCGTTGACTTCGATGAGCCAGACCTTCAGCTCCTCGTCCACCATGAAGTCAAAGCCGAAGAGCTGGAAGCTCTGGTAAGGGAGGTGCTTGGTGCTGATAGCGGGCTCTATGCTCATGAGGCAGCTCCTACAGGGCACAGGGAAGAGCTTGCTGAGGATGGGGTGGTCTGGGCAGCAAGACCAGGGGAGGGGTGCTTGGATGATTTTACATCCAGTGTGCCAATGAAAACTGGCCTTGGCTTAATTCTCTCTTTTAAATGTATTACCAATAGATTATTCAAGGAGATGCAACTTATTTGTTAGAAAACTCTGCCATCACTCTTATTCTGACAAGTATTGGCTGCTTTCCCAGCAAGCGCTGAGTCATCACAGTTCCTTTAAGTGTGGGTTCCTCCAACGGGTGGGCTGCTATCACATCTGCTGATAATAAACAAAACACTTCTATATATTGTTGCCATATTAAAAAAAATGGCCCACCATTTTGTGACACAGAATTTGCAAGGAGAAGGCTGATCTCATTCATTTCTTTCACAAGCTCCACTTTGTTGCTTTTAACTAAAAGCCTTATATGCTGAAACAAGATATTGAAATATGGGACTGTATTAAGGTCAACTACTGTTTGCAAAAATTAGAGGATTTTAGTGACAAGGTAAAGTTGAAAGTGAATCTTAGAAACCATGATGAAACAGTACATGAAGCCTGAGGTCATGCTGCCGAAGCCAGAATCTCAGACAAATTTTTTAACCTCTTTAAGCCAAGTGTTGATGTCATTGTCTGTGAAATTGGGGTAAAAATAACACATATTCCCAGTGCTGAGATGGTTCAGTGATATAACTACCTAAAGAACTTGTCATACCTCCTGGAAGCTGGGAGGCATCTAATGAATGCTGTTACTAGTGAACAAGTATATTTTATTAATTTATCATTAATTTTGGATAGTCATAAATCTATTACTTATGAATGAGAAAGAACTCTTATCCAGTACAACATCCCAGAAAGTCTATGCCATTTCTATTTTATAAAACTCTTCCCTGGTTTTTCCCTCAATTGGATATTGGGGCAAAATATTTATTTCAGTAAACACAGTATGTCAGGATGACTCTAAGAATATCAGAGATAGTTCTCCTATGCAAGCTGTATATTTAGAAGGAAAAAGATGTGTCTTATAAGTAGGTTTTGGCTTATGACTTTAAAGAAGAACTGGGGCTTCCCTGGTGGTACAGTAGTTAAGAATCTGCTTGCCAATGCATGGGACACGGGTTCAACTCCTGAGCTGGGAAGACCCCACATGCTGCAGGGCAACCATGCCGGTGTACCACAACTATCGAGCATGCTCTGCAATGAGAGGCCACCACAATGAGAAGCCTGGTGCTTCAGTGAAGAGTAGCCCCTGCAACCGCAGCTAGAGAAAAGTCCACCCAGCAAAGAAGATTCAGCACAGCCAAAAATAAGTAAAAATCTTAAAATAAATAATAAACAACAAGAGAATTGAGGCTTCTGTGAACTTGGAATCACGGTCTTGCTTCCCCAACCTCCCTCCAACAGTCCCCCACCCAAAATCATCAGTTTCCTTCTTTTTTTCTACGAAGGGGAAAAGCTTTCTATAGATGTGTTCAAACCTTTAAAAATCATTTTGACAGCTATTTAAGAACCAGTTGGAATAAAATTTCTTCTCCTATTCACCTCTAACCTCCAAGTCACTTTTATTTTATAAAACTCTTTCCTGATTTTTCTCTCAACTGGATGTTGGGGAAAAATATTTATCTTAGTGAACACAGTATGTCAGGATGACTCTAAGGATATCAGAGAAAGCTGTCCTACTCAGCTGTATATGTAGAAGCAAAAAGATGTGTCTTATAAGTAGGTTTTGGCTTATGACTTTAAAGAAGAACTGGGGCTTCTGTATTCTGCAGTTTCTGTATTTCATCTCTATGAGAGAATACCCTTGACTTCTGTAATTAAATGTTCTTTACAATATTATAATTAAGAAAAAATTTAAAATTTAATGGGTTCTCATGATAAAAAGTTTATTACATTTAAAAATTTTTCTTAAATACAAAAACAATACTAAAGGATAAAGAATAAAAAGCAAAAGAAACATTACACTCCAGCACTTATAGGAAAAATCAGAAGTCAGAACCAAATCAAAACAAAATATTTTTTATTTGTTGGGAGTTCAAGTTAATAAATCACTTTAGAAGAATTTTTTTTAAATATAGTGTATCTAATTTTTTTTTTAGCTGGAGTAGGAAGTCTGGGGGAAGTTAGCTGGGGGAGAAAAAAAAGAACATAAGATTCAGGAGGAGCTTTTATAGCTCTTGAGTAGGAACACTGTCTGAGTGGCACAGAACAATGGGAAGGAGGGGGATAGCAAATATCAAATACATCTTCTGCCTAAAATAGGAATTCTTTCTTCAGTATATTTGATTTGTCTGGTGTCAGAATTCTAAGCACGTATAATCCCTGAAGAAATGGAACTCTGAGCCTTGTAATTATTCTGTTGGACTCTATGTAAGAATGTTGTTATTTTTATTGTTTAGTTGCTCAGTCGTGTCTGACACTTTGTGACCCCATGGACTGTAGCCTGCCAGGTTCCTCTGTCCATAGGGATTCTCCAGGCAAGAATACTGGAGTGGGTTGCCATTTCTTTCTCCAGGGGATATTCCCAACCCAGGGATTAAACCTCACGCATCTCCTGAGTTGGCAGGCAGATTCTTTACCACTGAGCCATCAGGGAAGCCCAGTATAAGAACACATTAAGGAAAAAGGTTCAGTCATCATGACAGGGTGGCAGCGACAGGGCAGATACACAGACACAGAACAGAACAGAACAGAGATCCCAGGAACAGACTCTCGCATAAATGACCACCTGATTTACAACAGGAAGGGACACCAAAACGTGGTGGGGAAGGGACAGTCACATGTACAAGTGAGCCTGGGTCAACAGGATGTATTTCCAGAAAAACACGACACTTGACATAAAACAATTCAGAGTGGTTACAGGTCTAAAATATGAGAGAAAACCCAGAGGTCCATCAACTCCAGAAAGGATAAACCATGGACCACTCACACAATGGAATATGACACAGAAACAATATTGAAAAAATCGGAACCCAAAGCAAGAACTGCAGTATAATTCCACTTATATTAAGTTTAAGAACAAGCAAAAAGGATCTATGGTGATAAAAGTCAGAGTGGCTATCTCTGGCAGAGAGTATATATTTTGAGGGAGTTCAAGGGTATCTTTTAGGATGTCGTAAATATTTTATATCCTGATTTGCATTATGATTAGATGAATGTATGCATAACTTAAAATTCACTAGATTTTTACCATATATGTACATTTCTCCAAATAATGTATTACTTAGCTTTGCTTGTTTTTCAATTTATATGAATAGGGCCAGTTCGTAATTTTTTGCGTGACATTATGAGATCCAACCAGTCCATTCTAAAGGAGATCAGTCCTGGGTGTTCATTGGAAGGACTGATGCTAAGGCTGAAACTCCAATACTTTGGCCACCTCATGCAAAGAGTTGACTCATTGGAAGACTCTGATGCTGGGAGGGATTGGGGGCAGGAGGAGAAGGGGACGACCGAGGATGAGATGGCTGGATGGCATCACGGACTCGATGGATGTGAGTCTGAGTGAACTCCGGGAGTTGGTGATGGACAGGAAGGCCTGGCGTGCTGCGATTCATGGGGTCGCAAAGAGTTGGACATGACTGAGCGACTGAACTGAACTGAGTGATAAAATCCTTCAGGAATAAGGAGAAACCAAGACATTCTAAGACGATGGAAAATCGAGAGGACTTATCACCAGCAGAACTGCTCTAAAAGAAATCCTGAAGTCTGAAGGGACATGAAACTTGGAATTTTAGTGCTGAAGCAAGAGCAAAGGAAAGAGCAAACATCTGGGTAAATGTAAAAGAGTGTTTCCCTCCTTTGTATGTAAAGTGGGTTTCTTGTAAACAGGATACAGTTTGGTCTTTTTTTTAATCCAACAAGATAATCTATTACATATTAGGTTTATGTATATCATAATCCCTGGAGTAACCATTAAAACAAACAAAAATACAAAGAGATATAGCCAAATACTCAACAGAACTCTAAAATAGTTCAAACAATTCAGAAGAAGGCAAGAAACAAGGAAATGAAAAAAAAAAAAAAAAAAAAAGAGGGGACAAATGGACAATGAATGATAACACAGTGGATGTAAATTTCATCAAGCCAGTAGTTACTTAGAATGAGAATGGTACAAACACAACGACTGAAAACCAGATGATACACTGGATTAAAAGCAAAACAAAACAAAAGCCAACGATATGTCTATCAGAAGCCCATTTTAATTATACAGTAGAGAGGAGGAGTAAAGGGGTGAAAACATACAAATTATTAATCAAAAGAAAGCTGGAGTGACTATACTAATATCAGGCAAAATAGACTTCAAAATAAGAAAAATTACCAGAGATAAAGACAGGAACTACATAATGATAACGAGGTCAATTCTTCCCAAAGAAATAACAACTCTGAATGTATATGCACCTGAAAACAGATCTTCAAAATATACAAAGCAAAAAACAAATAAAAGGAAAAGGAGACATAGACAGGTCCACAATTATACTTGGAGACTTCCAAAGTTTTACCTCTCAATAATGGACAGAACAAGTAGAACAGAAAATCAGCAAGAATACAAAAGACTTGAATGACACTACCAACTGCCTTCACCTAATGGGCATTTATAGAACACCCTGCTCAACTACAGCAGAATAAACATTATTTTTAGTACATGTGGAACATTCACTAAGATGGACCATATTAAGAAAAAAATTTAAATAAGTAAAGATAGACCATATTCTGGACCATGAAACAAACTTTAACAAATTCAAAACCATACAAAGTTTGTTCTCTGACCACAATGAAATGAAAATTCCTTGAGAATCCCAAATATTTGGAAATTCAGCAAAAATTGCTAAATAACACATAAGTCAAAGATGAAGTCACAGGAAACTAGAAAGTATTTTAATAAAATGAAAACAAAAACATGACAGCAAAATCTGTGGGATGCAGCTAACGAGTTCTTATAGGAAAGCTGATGGCATTAATGGCTTATATGTAAAAAAAAATATCTCAAATCAGTGATCTGACCTTTTACTTTAGGGAAACTAGAAAAAGAAGAGGAAAACAAACCCCTCAAAAGCAGAAGAATAAAAATAATCAAGAACATGAGGAAATTGAAAACAAAAATGGCAGACAAAATCTATAAAGCCAAATGCTGACTTTTAGAAGAGATTAATAAAACTGATAAGCCTCTAACCAACCTGCCCAAGTGAAAGAGAGAAGATATAAATTACCCATATAAAGTAATCGAAGGATTAAGCATAAGGATTTTAAAAAGCTTCATCACTACAGATCATATAGATATTAAAAGGATAATAAAGGGATATAACAAATAATTTTTTTCCTTAAATTAGACAATTAAAATGGAACAATTCCTTGAGAGGCACAAACTCCCAAAGCTCCTTCAAGACACACTTAACCAAAAGAGACAGGATTAGGTTACCTTATTATATGTTTGATTTGTAGTAAGATACTACTTTCCAGGGTGATGTTCAAAGCACTTGTTAGGTACTGATTGAATGCCTCAAAGAACATTTCGTTCCCTTCTTCATACTTCCCATAGTTCTTTGAGTACTCCTTCTGAATGCAGTGATTGGTCAAGTGGCAGGTTTTATCTTGGAAATTATCCATATGATATGGTTCTGAAGCAGTCCGAAGGACACCCTCTCTATAGAGGTAGATATTAAACTGATGATCCACCAAGACCCAGCTTCTGCAAAGTCAAAAAAAAACACACTATTTTATTCAAGTTATCAAAAGCTTCTCCATGTTCTTTTTATCATGCCCACACCTTGACTATTTTGGGAGGAAACAGAGCAAGGAGGTAGTTTCTAAAAACAGAGGAACGAGGTTACAAACTTCCCTGGTGAGCCAGTGGTTAAGAAGCTGCCTTGCAATGCAGGGGATGCAGGTTTGATGCCTGGTCGGGGAACTAAGATCTCACATGCTGTGGGGCAACTGAGCCTCCACACCACAACTAGAGAGAAGCCCCCGCGCTGCAAGGAAGACACAATGCATCCAAAAATAAATAAACAAATATTAAAATAAATAAAGTTACATAAGGCAAGCCATGACAATTAGCCAAAAGAGGAAATTATCACTGTAATGAGGCAAAGAAAACATTTCACCATAACTGACAAGGAGACTTTGGTCCATTCAAAAGACACAGTATTTTGAAGAGATCTGAGTGGGCTGGTTTTTACGGTTAATATGAAACCCCCAGTTGCCAAGTTTACTCTTTTAGTAATCTTAGGAAGACTGTTCCTACTGAACCTGGTCTGACAAGACAGGTGTTTGAGAAGCAATAAGTCAAAGTGAAGACATGAAGGTGAGAGAGTCCTGGTTGGGTGATGATAGAAAGGCCTGGGGCAAGCTGGGGCCAGGGCTATGCAGCTTTTGAAAGCACCCACAACCTCTTTCTCCTTGCCATGTCCTTTCTTGGAAACATAAAGTCCAAAACCCTAAGGTGTGTTCAAGAAACCGTTAAAAAGTGGGACTCAGATAATAGAGGGAGGACACAGCCTTTAGCAGGGTCATGCGATCTGCTGTGTCTGTGTATATCTCTTTGCTTCTTTCATAAGCAAGCCCCACACACTGATGCCCTTCCTTTTGGATCCACTAGTCATCTCCAGATCCCAGAGAGGGTGGAGCCTGGTGGGCTGCCGTCTATGGGGTCGCACAGAGTTGGACACGACTGAAGCGACTTAGCAGCAGCAGCAGCAGCAGCAGCAGTCATCTCCAGTAAAAAGAATATTAAAGGGACTTCCCCAGTGGACCAGTGGTTTAGAATCTCGCCAGTGCAGGAACACGGGTTCAATCCCTGGTCTGGGAAGATCTCACATGCCATGGGGCAACTAAGCCCATGTGCCACGACCACTGAAGCCCGAAAGCCCTAGAACTAGAGTTTTGTGCTACACAGCAAGAGAAGCCACTGCAACGAGAAGCCTGCGCACCACAACTAGAGAGTAGTCCCCGCTCGCCGCAGCTAGAGAAAGCCTGTGTGCAGCAACAGAGATCCGGTGCAGCCATAGACAGCTTTTAAAAGAGAGAATACTAAAAGAAAAAGAAAGAGAGGAAATTCATCATCTTAGCCACATTTTATAGAAAGACAAGAGAAAGAGTGACAGAAAACCAGAAAATGAAGTACAGAAACTCAGTCCCGTTCAGCCACTCAGCTTGAAAGTGCTAGTCACTCAGTCGTATCCAACTCTGTGCGACCCCATGGACTGTAGCCTGCCAAACTCCTCTGTCCATGGGATTCTCCAGGCAGGAATACTGGAGTGGATTGCCATTCCCTTCTCCAGGGGATCTTTCCCACCCAGGGATCAATGCACTGTGGGCAGATTCTTTGCTCTCTGAGCCACCAGGGAAGCCCAACTTGGGTGACATTGAATGCGGTCCAGTACTTTCTCACACTCCAGATCACATTGGTCATCACGCACGATTGCATTTTTCCCAGATTTGAAAAACAAAAACTCCAGATGTGGATGTGTTACCGGATGTCAAACTTGCGATGACCGGGCTCCAGGAGCAGAGGGCGCTCCAGGTATTTCTGGATCACGTGCACCTGGCCTTGGTTGTCTATGAAATCCAACAGTTCTGTAGCATCTGAGGAGATGAGGATGCCTTCACCTAACAGGGCAAAAGCAAAGCCAGATCAGTCCGGTTCATCCCAAGAGGAAAAAGAAAAGCTCTCTGCAAAGCCAGAAGGGAAATGCGGACAGCCGACAGGAGGCTGTTACTGGCCGGCTCGCTTTTCTTCTCCATCCCTTCCCTCCTTCCATCTTATTCTCCTGTCTCCCTACAAAAGCACCTGCATTATCCAGTCCTACTCTCTATTTACGTAGGATTGTAAACACCATCATGGCAGGCTCTAACCATGAAATTTCATTTTGATGGATATTCAAAATCTGAGCGCGCTGAATACAGGCCACTACTCTTGGTCACTGGTATCACAATAAAGGTTGTGTGTTGCTTATAACCAATAAACCCACTGGAAACACTATATTTTACAGAAACATCAGTAAGGTTACGGCATGAAGACAAATGTAATAGGACATTCTTGCAGCACTATAATAGAAAACACTGGATACATTCAAAGTGTCCATCAACTGAGAGATAATCATACTGAGTAAAGTCAGTCAGACAGAAAAAGACAAATATCATAGGATACCACTAATATGTGAAATCTAAAAAAAAAAAAGGTACAAATGAACTTATTTACAGAACAGAAACAGAGTCACAGATGTAGAAAACAATCTTATGGTTACCAGGGGTGAAGGGGAGAGGGATAAACTGTGAGACTGGGATTTACCTGAACATACGTATTGGAAGAAGCACAAGCTGGGATCAAGATTGCCGGAAGAATTATCAATAACCTCAGATATGCAGATGACACCACCCTTACGGCAGAAAGTGTAGAGGAACTAAAGAGCCTCTTGATGAAAGAGGAGAGTGAAAAAGTTGGCTTAAAGCTCAACATTCAGAAAACTAAGATCATGGAATCTGGTCCCATCACTTCATGGGAAATAGATGGAGACAGTGGAAACAGTATCAGACTTGATTTTTGAGGGCTCCAAAATCACTGCAGATGGTAGTTGCAGCCATGAAATTAAGATGCTTACTCCTTGGAAGATAAGTTATGACCAACCTAGATAGCATATTCGAAAGCAGAGATATTACTTTGCCAACAAAGGTCCATCTAGTTAAGGCTATGGTTTTTCCTGTGGTCATGTATGGATGTGAGAGTTGGACTGTGAAGAAGGCTGAGCATCGAAGAATTGATTCTTTTGAACTGTGGTGTTGGAGAACTCTTGAGAGTCCCTTGGACTGCAAGGAGATCCAACCAGTCTATCCTAAAGGAGATCAGTCCTGGGTGTTCATTGGAAGGACTGATGCTAAAGCTGAAACTCCAATACTCTGGCCACCTCATGCGAAGAGTTGACTCATTGGAAAAGACCCTGATGCTGGGAGGGATTGGGGGCAGGAGGAGAAGGGGATGACAGAGGATGAGATGGCTGGATGGCATCACCAACTCGATGGACATGAGTTTGAGTAAACTCCAGGAGTTGATGATGAACAGAGGCCTGGCATGCTGCGACCTATGGGGTCACAAAGAGTTGGACATGACTGAGCGACTGAACTGAACTCCTACATATAAAACAGATAACTAATAAGGACCTACTGTATAGCACAGGGAACTCTACTCAATACTTGATAATGACCTATATGGGAAAATAACCTAAAAAGAGTGGATATATGTATATGTATAACTGATTCACTTTGCTGTACACCTGAAACTAACACAACATTGTAAATCAACTATACCCCAAGAAAAAGTGTCCCTCAACATTAAGTAATGGATGCAATATTTTAAAAGAGCTTTGATATTTTCATACTATAAAATTCACCCTTTTAAAGTGTAAAATTCAATGGTCTTTAGTATATTCGAGAGGTTTGCAACCATTACTACAATCTAATTTTAGAATGTTTTCATCACTTCCCCCCAAACTTCATACCCACTAAACACTTATACCCATTCCTTCCTCACCCAAGCCTCTGATGACCACTAACCAACCTACTTTCTATCTCCATAGGTTTGCCGAATCTAGAGATTTCATATAAATGGAAATAAATAGTAAAGGGCCTTTTTTGGTCTAGATTCTTTCATTAACATAGTTTTTTTCAAGCTTCATCCATATTGCAGCATGTGTCAATATGCCTTTCCACCTTTCTATGACTAAATATTCCACTGTGTGGATGGCTATACCACATTTTTTTCAATCGATCAATGTATGGACATTTGGGTTGTATCCACTGTTGTTTGGCTTTTTAAAAAACTTTTATTTTATATTGGAGTATAGTTGATTTTCAATGTTGTGTTAGTTTCAGGGGTATAGCAGAGTTAATTCAGTTATACATATACATATATATTTGGGTCTTATAAAGGTGCTATGGAGATTTGTATCATAGTTTTTGTTTTCAAAAACTTTTGAAAAATGTTTCCATCTGGAAATTAGCATCATTAGCCTTCTTTCTGACTAGACTGTGGGTCCATGAGCGCAAGAGAATCATGTCTGTCTCATTTATCTCTACCTCCAAATGTTCATTATTTCTCTTATTCATCCATCCATCTATACATTCATTCATTCACTCAATATATATATTGATCCTCCGTTGATTGTCAGGTGCTACCCTGGTCCCAGAGACAGTGCTGAGTACAAATGTGACACGGTCTGACTCTGCTCTAATAGGATCTCTGTCTACTGTCCTGTGTGGAGATTGGGAGAATGCTCCAGATGACGGTGAAGGTGACTCAGATCCAAGATGGGCGGTGGAGACGGTAAACACTGGCTTGCTCTGAATAGTGTCAAGTTACGCCAACTATACCCAGAATGCTAGGTACTATGTGTTTGTTTAACAAGAATACAATTCATTCATTCAGCTATTCATTTCATTTTGTAATTCCCAAATAAAACAAATCCACACCACTAATCTCCTCAGCTCCTAAAGTGAAATGTCTTCTCTGTTTGGCATTAATTCTGTCTGTATCTCCCTCTGCTGCTGAGCATCACTCTCTGTCTTGTGTTGCTGAGGGTCCAGGGACCACCAGGGTGGGATCACCGCCATGACCTGACATGTCCTTCTGCCCAAGGCCTGCCTCACTCCCCGTTCTCGTGCCGGTCAAGTCCCTGACACAAGGACGCAAGATGTCCTCATGGTGGCCACCCTGACTCAAGTCTCCATCCACAGGAGGAATCTGAAATACTCTAGACGACTATTTCCTCTTCCAATTCCCCTGTTTACTACTGGCACAAAGCTAGGGGACAGTTCTGCAGAAGAGGTCACAGGAGGGGAGGGAGAGGTAGGTGAGGCACCTGAGGATTCCAGGTGATGCCCTTCTGTCTCACAGTTCGTGAAAAAGGTGAGGTCCACTGGGCCTGGGATAAAAATAAGTTCCAACGTGTCAGGGAGAAGAATGGAGACAAGGGATAGTTAGGGAATTTGGGATGGACATGTACACACTGCTGTATTTAAAATGGATAACTAACAAGGACCTGCTATACAGCACAGGGAACTTGATTCAATGTTATGTGGCAGCCTGGATGGGAGGGGAGTTTGGGGGAGAATGGATACATGTGTATGTATGGCTGAGTCCCTTAGTTGTTTATCTAAACCAGAAAATCACAACACTGTTAATCAGCTAATCCCCAATACAGAATAAAAAGTTTTTTTTAAAAAAAGAGATAATTACCAAAATGATGGTAATAGGTGTTTTAATTTATAATAGGGGAATAATAGTATCTGTACATTCTAACTTCCTATAATGAACCTGTATTGTTTATAAGATCAGAAGTGAGGTTGGAAATAATAATGAAGTTGATTTTGATTTAAAAAAAAAAAAAAATGAGTACCAATGGCCAGACAGTCTTTCAAGGCAATCAAAGAAGCGTAAGTTCAAAATGGGATGGTTTTTAAGACAGCATATGATAGTAGTTATAGAGAAGGACCATGTCTATGTGATCATTACATTGGCAACTGCCTTACTTTAAGCCTGAGCTATGGCACACGTTACGCCTTCAGTGCATTCATTCACACACATTTATTAAGAGCCTGCAGGGAAGGTACAGAGATGAAGAAGACAAAGTCTGTGTTTACATGGAGCTTGCAGGATTATGGAGGAGATGAAGAGATAAACTAATAAGTAATAGCGTGCTGGAAAAGGTTAGTGCAGGGATGGAAAATTAAAGCAGGGGAAAGGATAGAAAGCAACGGACATAGAGGCTATTTTAGATCAGACAAGCCTCTCTGACAAGGCACCATCTGAGCTGAGAAAACAGCTCGTGGAAGTGCGTTCCAGGTACAGAGATGAATTCAGAGTATTTGAGGGACTCTAGGCAGGCTTCCTGGCTACAGTACAGGGAGCAAGGCCAAGGATGGGGGTGAGATCAGAGAAACGGGCAAATATCAAGTGGTGTCGACTTCTAGCAGGACTTGAGTTTATTCTAGTTGCCTCAGGGAGCCAGCTGGTAAGTCTTGAGTGGGGAGTAATATGATCATGTTTCCATTTTTAAAACATCACTGGGCCCAAGAGCAGGAGAGCTGCTGTGGAAAGGCATTGTAATTACCTAGGTTAGAGAGAACAGGAGCTTTGGTGTCAAGTGAGAGCAGTGGAAATGGTAAGAAAAGTTCTATTTGAGACTCTATTTTAAAGGTAAAGTTAGCAAGACTTGCTGATGTGTTAGAGGTTGACTGTAAAGCAAAGAGCAGGCAAGAAGGACTCCCAGGTTTGGGGTTCAGAGGCTGGGTGAAAAGTGGGATCATGTACTCCATGAGCAGGCAGAAAGAGGAGCAGGCTGGGGTGGGTATAGTTTGAAAGGAAACAAAAGGTTCTACATCAGACATGTTAAGTTGAAAATGCTTACCATTGGGTTTGGAGCTTAAAGAGAAAGCCCTCAGCTAGAGACACTTTTGCTTATTTTATTTTACTTTATTTTAGTATACAGTAAGTCCCCTACACACAAACCTTCAAAGATGAGAACGTGCGTTTGTATGTCAAAATCACGTAAGGGAGTTCATGCGTCTGGAGTACACTGTCACGGGCTGCATCCTCTGCAAGTGGTTGTGCAGCTTGCCCTTCGTCCCCTATTGCTGATGACCCTTCAGCTGTACCATCTCCCACCTCCTCCATCAGTAACTCTTCTTGCCCGTTCACTCGATGCCAGCCCCTGGTGCCAGCTGTTGCACTGTGCTGCTGTACTTTTCAAGGTACTGTACTGTGAGATGAAAAATGCTTATTTTTTTTTAAATGTCTTATTTGTGTGAAAAGTATTATAAATCTATTACAGTACAGTCCTATATGGCTGATTGTGTTAGTTGGGTACCTATGGGAAGATCCCCTGGAGAAGGGAATGTCTACTCACTCCAGTATTCTTGCCAGGAGAATCCCATGGACAGAGGAGCCTGGTGGGCTACAGTCCATGGGGCTGCCAAGAGCCGGACACAACTGAGTGACTAAGCACACACACAAACAAACTGGGCTTATGAATGTGCTCTCAGAATGGAACTAATTCGAACATGGAGGACTTACTGTAAGTGATTTGGAGATATACATTTCTAGGTCATCAGAACCTAGATATTTTAAGTTGTGTAACTAGATGTGGTCTCTAGTCACTCATCTAAAGACATCATTTGAATCTAACAAAGCATATCAAGTACCTGCAGGGAAGGGAGAAGGGGCAGTGATGCCAACTCACCTTTGGCTCCGGCTGATGACTTTGCAATCCAAACGTTGCCCTCTCCCTCCTCTTTCTTTCTGTTATATGAAGCCAGGAAGAATTCTCTCTCATCTGTCCTTGAACTATGGAGCGGTGGATGGATTCCATTCTGAGCTGGAGCAACTGGGGTCTTGAGGTTGGTTGGATAAATCACGTAGGACTCAGGGAACCATGTGCAGGACTCAGCCAGTTCTGGGCTGGTTTTGATGAGCCTGGCAGATGATAGAAGGTCAATCTCTCTTCTGAGAACAGTCTCTCTCTCTATTCAGAAAAGCCAGTGCTTCGCCCCAGAGCTCTCCAAGGAGGCATGGCCAGGGCCCAGAGCTGGTCTCCTTATCCCACGCCTCACTCTTGGCCTCACTGGGCAGACCTCCAATGGACCACAGAGCAGCACACAGCTGTTATACAAGACCTTACAGGCACACTCCATGGAATTCCAAAGGGGCTTAATGTCCAGAACTTTAACTCCTCTTAAAATGCATCACTAAGGAAACTTAATTTGCAGTGATCCTGAAACAACATATTTCCAACAAATATGCTATAGCCAAGCTAGACCTACACTAACAAAACCAAGTGGAGAATTGAGGAAACTATCTGGAATACTAGCAAAAATACTACCTTGGCCCAACTCTGGAGAGAAAAGCCTAATACTTCGGAATTTGAAGGATCTTAGTTCCCAGACCAGGGATCACACCTGAGTCACTGGACTGCCAGGGAATTCCTAGGAAGAGTCTTTCTACTGGAACACAGGACTCTAATGGTCATAATTAAACACATCTCCTGCCTCCCAAATAACAAAACAAGGGGGATATAACATCAAGCACTTAATAAACACAAGGGCTTCCCTCGGCATCGCCTTCCCAATGAGATCCGTAGGGGGAGGCACCAGCATCACCTTTCATGGATGAGGTACTGGGTCACAGAGAAGTGAACTTCCCAACATCATAAAGGTAGTGAGGAACAGGCAGGATGCAAGCCCTGAATCGTTCCCAAGTCCTGACTCTAAACCCATCCTTGGTCCCCAGGAATCAGAGGAGGGAAGAACCTAGCCAAAGACACTCACAAGCGTCCCCTGAGCTGCACTTCCTTGTCTCTCTAAAACAGAAATGCCAGAGCCTGGTCTGTAATCAGCAAAACTCAGCCAGTGAGCCAACAGCAGAAATAATGAAAAGAAACTATTAATTGAGATTTTTAAATAAAGCTCTTCTCTGATAGCTCAGTAAGGAATCCGCCTGCAATGCAGGAGACACCGGTTCAATTCCTGGGTCAGGAAGATCCTCTGGAGAAGGGACAGGCTACCCACTCCAGTATTCTTGGGCTTCCCTTGTGGCTTAGCTGGTAAAGAATCCACCTGCAATGTGGGAGACCTGGGTTCGATCCCTAGGTTGTGAAAATTCCCTGGACAAAGGGAAAGGCTACCCACTCCAGTATTCTGGCCTGGAAAATTCCATGGACTTATAGGGGTCACAAAGAGTCAGACACAACTGAGTGACTTTCACTTTCACTTTCTTTTTAAGTCAGAGGCAATGGAATTTAACTTAAAGAACTCAAAATAACAAAACAAAACAAAAAAAACCAAACCATGCATTTCTACTCACAGGCCATTCGGCTCTATCTGCACCATCTGATATGGTGGCCATGAGCCACATGGAACTTTCAAGTGCTTCGCAGCACTTGAAAAGTGGCCAATGCAACTCAGGAACTGAATTTCCAACTATGTTTTAATTTAAAAGTTGAAGCATAGTAAGATAAGTTTCCATGAAGCACAACAGTACTGTTTGGCAAGATGATGTTTCCCTTTCACCAGTGGATGACCTAAGATGCTGCTGCTGGAGGGTGGCCTGTGTGTCGGGTGCACATGCTGCTTCTGGTATTAAACATAAAAGCATCACTGTTCTGCTTGTGGACAATAGATGGATTCATGTGATTGTTTTCCAGGCACTGATGAAGCGCTATAACATGCTTATTATGCTCATAGCACAAGTTATAGTGATAGCCTTGTTGTTGTTTACTCAGTAAGTTGTGTCCAACTCTTTATGACCCCACAGCCTGTGGCCCTCTAGGTTCCTCTGTCCATGAAACTTCTCAGGCAAGAATACCGAAGTGTGTTGCCATTTCCTTCTTCAGGGGATTTTCCTGAACCAGGGATTGAACCTGTATTTCCTGTAGGTGATTCTTTACCACTAAGCCACCTGGGAAGCCCTAGTAATAGCTAGGTATTCATAATTGGTAAGCAAGCATAATTATTTTTCTAATTAAAAAAAAATGTGTATGGACAAGTTCTTCAATTTAAAACAAAGGTATACTACTGATATAAAACTGAGTGGAGATGCAGAAGCTAGAGCTATAACCACACAATAAAGGAAAAATAAGCACTAGAATACATTCAAATGTGTGTCACAAATTTCACCATGGACAGCAATTAAAATCTGCTGTGTTTTGGAGAAGGCAATGGCAGCCCACTCCAGTACTCTTGCCTGGAAAATCCCATGGACGGAGGAGCCTGGTAGGCTGCAGTCCATGGGGTGGCTAAGAGTCGGACATGACTGAGCGACTTCACTTTCACTTTTCACTTTCATCCATTGGAGAAGGAAATGGCAACCCACTCTAGTGTTCTTGCCTGGAGAATCCCAGGGATGGGGAAGCCTGGTGGGCTGCCATCTACGGGGTCGCAGAGAGTCAGAAATGACTGATGCGACTTAGCAGCAGCAGCAGTGGAAGGGAAAATGAAGTTTGTTGTATAAAGGGGACATTTTCAAGAAACATAAGGAATTCGATAAGTGTTTACCTTTCAACAGTCAAAAAACAAACAATGAAATTAGTGGCTAAAATCAGAATTAAAAACTCCACAGGAAAAAAAACTTTAAACATTTTTAAAAGGATCTGGGTTTGTAATTTTGTTCAGCTATGAAATGGCTTGGATTCTTACACAAAAAAACAGTATCATTTTAGATGGAAATGTAGTAAAAGAATTTTGAGGAAAGCCTAAAAAAATATTTTACAAAAAGTGAATGGTCTTTAGTTAAGCCACCAATAACTGCCCAGAGAGTACAAAGCATTTCTAACAATATCAAAGATTGAATCAAAATTTGAAAAATTTGAAATATTTTTCCTTATCTTTAGATGAGCTGGGTGATATAAGCTGCCCAATTAATAATTTGTATATTTTGCCTCAAAAGATTTCCAAATATATGAAAAAATATTGTCAAACTGCAGCCTAAAATAGAAACTCATGGTAAATATATTCCCTAATCTTTACATTTGTCAGGTGAATTCCATCTATATGTGATAAAATAGTTTCTATCGTGACAGACATTGCTTCAGCTAACCTGGGTTAAAGTCTGGATTTACTGGGATTTAATGAGCGCAGAAGAATTGATGCTTTTGAACTGTGGTGTTGGAGAAGACACTTGAGAGTCCCTTGGACTGCAAGGAGATCCAACCAGTCCATTCTGAAGGAGATCAGCCCTGGGTGTTCTTTGGAAGGAATGATGCTGAAGCTGAAACTCCAATACTTTGGCCACCTCATGCAAAGAGTTGACTCATTGGAAAAGACTGATGCTGGGAGGGATTGAGGACAGGAGGAGAAGGGGACAACAGAAGATGAGATGGCTGGATGGCATCATGGACTCGATGGACGTGAGTTTCAGTGAACTCCAGGAGCTGGTGATGGACAGGGAGGCCTGGCGTGCTGCCAGGGGGTCACAAAGAGTTGGACACGACTGAGCGACTGAACTGAACTGAATAGACTGATGTTTGCTTGTGTTTTTTTTTGCTTTGTTGCTACATTCTATTGCATGATACATATCGACACATACTAAAAACATTTGTACTCAGTATGGATAAATTGTTAAAATGGTTCAGTACATACTTGCAAATGATACAATGAAGAATGGAAGAAACACAAGATGATGAATTTAATGATACTGTTTTCTTTACCAATGCCCCTGAGTAAGAGATAGAAGAATTTTACCAGGGTTCTTGTATTGTTAACTCCAATTCACATTTTCTTAAAATAAGAGGAACGCTTACCAAATCATTCTTTTCAATTATTATTTCACTCAATAATCAAAGATAAAAAATGGCCTTGTGATTTATACTTTTTCATCTATATCCATGCTGCATATGTCTTTTTTTCTTTTTCTTCCCCCACACCCCAAGGCATGCAGGATCTTAATTCCCAACCAGGGATCGAACCTGTGCCCCCTTGCAGTCGAAGAGCAGAGTCTTAACCACTACACCTCCTGGGAAGCACACCAATGAAAATTTAATGTTTGAGTTTAGACATGCTACAAATATAAAATACACACCAGATTCTGAAGACTTGAATACAAAAATAATATATCTCATTAGTTGTTTTTTATATTAATTACATGTCAAACTGACATTTTAGAATTATTTGGTTAAATAAAATATATTACTAAAATAAATTGTACAATGTCTTTGTACTCATATTTTTTAAATTAATCAATCAACTAATTAATTATTTTTTTTGGCTGTCTGGGCCTTCGTTACTGCACGGACTTTTCCCTAGTTGTGGCGAGTGGAGGCTACTCTCTAGTTGTGGTACACGGGCTTCTCATTGTGGTGGCTTCTCTTGTTGCAGAGCACGGGCTATAGGGCCTGTGGGCTCAGTAGTGTGGCTCCCAAGCTCTAGAGCACAGGCTCAGTAGTTGTGGTACACGGGCTTAGTTGTTCTGAGGCCTGTGGGATCTTGCATCAGGGATGGAAACCCAGTCTCCTGCATTGGCAGGCAGATTCT